>NW_026712334.1:4446334-4936334 GCF_030504385.1 Musca domestica | reverse complement strand
ATCATTTCACACTTTCCTCCTCCAACGAAAAGTGCAAAAAAAAACTAACAAAGAGTTTTTTGTATAGTTTTTCTTTCTGCTTTTATTTTATTTGGTTTATTTAACATTTTTTTTAATAAAATAATAAAAAAAAATATAAATTCAACTATAATAGCATTTGCAGCAGCATTGAAACAATACAAAAAAAAATTAGCCAAAGAAAAACAAACAACAAATTACTGTTGTTTACGCTAGGCGCGAAAAGAAATACACGCATAAGCGCGGTCAAAATGTAGAGAAGTACTTCCCCCCGGCCGCAGTGGGCATTCAAATAGCTAAGTGGTCGGATATTCAATGAAAAGCTGTCCGGCTGGTCGTTCGCATGTCCGTCCCAACGTCCATTGGCCAGCAGCAGCATTTGTTTGTCGGCCTGTAGCAGCCGCCGCTCGATCGGTTACACATTTGTGCGTTCCGATTGTGATATGGCTAATGTTGTTGTTTGTTTTTCGTTTTTGTTATTTGTTGTAATGCTTGCTGCTTATCTTGTCAACGCTAAAACAAGAGCGATGGGTTTTGTGTTCATTGCCACTGCTAATGCTACCGCTGTCGCCAATTCTTTGTTGTTGTGTTTAAATTATTAAATGAATATATATCGGAATAAGTTGTGTGAAATTGATGGGCGGTAGGTGGGTATAATAATTTTGGGACCTGCGGAGACCTAAAACTCTGTGGAGGGCTACGACTCTCTAAGATAACTCTGGGTAAATCCAAACGGGGTGCTGACCGACGCATCGTATCGCGACCCCGGCGCAATGTTGCATCATGATTGGTGCCGTCAAAACCCCCTTATATGGGGTCTATACCAATTAGTGGACATATAACAAATATTTTTACAGGGAGAGAACTGACCTATCACCAAATGTAAAGTTTCAGCTTAATTGGTTGGAAATTGTGACAGAAACATTCAAAATAGTGGAACACATATAAACCATTTTCAATACCAACCAGCTTGCATATAATATAAACCGTTGGGCAAAATTAAATAATGTGGACTCTATCGTGATTTCAACAGATGGACGGACATTGACCAAATCGTCTTAAAAGTTTACGCTGCTCAGGAATATATATACTTTTTGGGGTCTCCGACAAAATATTTCGATATGTTGCAAACGGAATGAGAAATGTAATATACCCTCCATTGTAGAGGGTATAAATATGGAGAACGGGTATTGTGAATGTCAGGAATGCGTGACCAGAGTCAGGCAAAAATGTTGGATTCTGAGTCTTAAACAAGTAAAAAAACATTAAGTTCGGCCGGGCCAAACTTTTAATACCCTCCACCTTAGGGTAAAAGAACATTAGAAGAAATGTGGCAAATATGGGGGCTACACCAACATGTGCACCTATAATTACAATGTTTCGACACACGAACTAGGACCCATTATGACCCACAAATACCAACTTTTACACAAATCAGTGAAAAAATGTGGCAAAAACCATTAAAATGCCGAATATCGGGAGGTACCGTCAAATGGGGGCTATACCAAAACGTGGACCTATACATGCAATGTTTCGCCACACGCTCAGGGACCCGTTGTGACCCACAAATACCAATTCAGATAAATCCGTGAAAAAATGTGGCATAAATCATCAAAATACTGGAAATCGGGAGGTACCGTAATATGGGGGCTATACCAAAACGTGGACCTATACGTGCAATGTTTTGCCACACGCTCAGGGACCCGTTATGACTTACAAATACCAATTTTCAGATAAAACCGTGAAGAAATGTGGCATAAATCATCAAAATACCGAATATCGGGAGGTACCGTTATATGAGGACTATACCAGAACGTGGACCGATATTTCTCATTTTCAATATCAACCATCCTAGACACAATACAAATTGTTCTGCCAAATTTTGAAGCTCTACGTCAAATAATGTGAGCGGTATCGTGATTTCAACAGACAGACGGACAGACAGACAGACAGACCGACGGACATGGTTAAATCGACTTAGAATTTTATGCTGATTATGAATATATATACTTTGTGGGGTCTACGACGAATATTTAGGGATGTTACAAACGGAATGACAAAGTTAATATACCCTCCTACCAAGTTGGAGGGTATAAAAACGTCACACATCAACTTTGGTTAAATTCCGGTGAAACGGTTCTGGCAGTTTTTATCAGAATTTCGGGTAGAAAAACGGGGTAAGACTCGATTGTACATACTATACTTTGCAATGTAGATATAATTTGAGTGCGTCTTAAAAAATACCCATTCAAAAAGAAGACCACAGGGTGTTTAAGACCCGGAAAATGGTGGTCACAAAATGTATACCATAATATAGCTTATTCGCTAATCTTTTGTAAGTTGTGTCATATATTTCAATATCTTTTCTGATTTTAGAGACATTAGCATTATAACCCCAACAACCCTAACATTTTGCTGTCTTAGAGCAAAAATAATGTTTTCTAAAAAAGTTTACAGTCTCCATATGTAAACCCCAGAAACCAACTCAGTATCGAATTTCAGATTTTCAGCTCTATCCATTCACTCGATGCAAAATTTTACAATTGGTACGCAAATCCAAAACAAAAGTGATAAATAATGGGTGCCATTTAGTAACATTTAGTTCTTTTCGAACAATTTAGTGCGAATGTGCAAAACCACCACATGATTTTAATATCGGGTACCGAAAGAGATCTTAATATACAATTTTGGGATTCCAGCTCTATCCCTACTCACAAAACCCAACAATTGTACCACTTAGTACTTTTCAACCAATTATAGTGAACATTTCCAGACACACATCCCTATTTTAACAACAGACAGCTATAGTGACGTCTATATCAACTTTCAGGATAGCTCTATTCATTCCTAATACTAAATTCAATACCACCTCTCCATATCCCAATTCCAGATACCAACAGAGACCTCAATATCAAATTTTCATCCATAACCAAATTTAGTATCATTTAAGTTGCATTTCAGATAAGACGCATTTCCAAACCACCGCCAAATCTCGAACACAGATACCGTCTGTAATCTAAGTAACAAATTTCACTCAATACCAAATTGTACCCATTAGTTCTTTTCGTGCACTTATAATTCAATATGAAATGTGAGGATTCCAACCCTATCCCTTCACCCAAAACCAAATTTAGTACCATTAAGTATTTTTCGTACAAACATTGGACACATTTCCAAATCTCAAACCAAGATACCATCAGTCATCTTAATATCAAATTTCGCAATTGTATCTTTATACCTTCGCTCAATATCCAATTTAGTACAACTTAGTACTTTTCGAAAAATTATAGTACACATATCCAAAACCACCTCCATCAAATTTCAGTATTTCAGCTCTATTCTTTACCAAATACAAAATTTAGTACTATTTAGTACATATAGTACGCATATCCTAACCAGCTCCTCCTCTCTACCACAGACACTATCAGTGAGATCCATAGCGCATTCCTGGATTCCAGCTCTATACCTTCACCCAGTACCATTTAGTACATTTCGAAGAACTATAGTACGTATTACCAAGTACACCTCCAAATCTCGACCCCATATACCAACAGTTATGTAGATATCAAAAGTCACAATTTTATCTCTACCTCTTTAATCAATACCAAATTTAGTACCATTCAGTACTTTACTTACAATTATGGTACATATTTCCGAAACCAGCTCCATGTGTCCAGGCTACACATGAAGAACAAACCTAATACCAAGTGACAAATTTCAATCACTATATATTTAACCAATAGCAAATTGTACTAAATTTAGTAATATTTAGTGCATTTTGTGCACTTGCCGAACACATTTCGAAAACCTTCTCTTTATCATAAACCTACCACCCAAAGGGACCACAGCGCAAAATTCTAAAATTCCAGCTCCATCTGTTCTCCCTACATCAAACTGTTCCGAATTTAGTACCATTTAGTACAGTTCGAACACTCTGTACATATTTCCATAACCACCTTCATACATTAAACTCAATTTTCAACCTTGATACGCACACCAAATTTTTAGTTTTTAGCGCTATCCGTTCACATAATACCTAGTGGTATCATTTTAGATGTTTAGTACCATTTTAGAGTTTTTCGTAAGCTTAAGGTTCGAATTTTCAAAAAATCCCTTGGTATATCTATCCTGCACTGCATCAGTGACTCTTATTCCAAATTTCAGAATTCCAGCTCTATTGGTTCACCATAACAAAGCGCATCATACTATCCAATAGAAATCTCAATTTCAGGATTCCAGATCCAATTTGTACCAAATTTAGTACCATTTAGTGCACATAGGTACAAATTTCCATGACAACCTGTATTATACAATCCAATAGAAGTCGTATTTCCATATTTCAGGATTTTAACTCCCTTCTGCCATAATTGCAATTGTACCAAATTTAGTACACATAAGTACGAATTTTCAAAACTTCCTACACATCCCAATCCTACAATGCAATAGCAATCTTATTTCCAAATTTTAGCATTCCCGCCCTATCGGTTCACTTAAATCGAAATTGTACGAAATTTAGAAGCATCTACTACTTTTCGTGCACATAAGTACAAATGTCGTAACCTACCTCCATATCCTAGTCCTACAATCAGCCAGTAATGTTAATTTCAAATTTGAGGATTCCAGCTCCATCCGTTCCTCCAATTTCAAAATGTACAAAATTTAGTACCGTTTAGTATTTTTCGTATACAGGGTTGCCCATATTCGACGGACCTTTGGGTCCTTTGGGCCCATTCCAATCGACGAGGCTTGTCCGCAGGCACCATTCTTTGCGTCAATTGAATTTTGTACGAGGACAAATGCAAATCAATGCGAATAATCCGTTGTAAAGTGGACCGAGCCATGCCCAACTGCTGAGAACGGCGTTTTTGGGATGTTCTTGGCGACCTCTCAACACTGGCTCGTACGGCAGCGATATTCTCGGCCGATCGCCTTGGTCGACTTTTATATGGCCTCTTCGGATTAGAAAGAGCCTTACCTGTCGAAAATTTTTCGTATAAACGCTTAATGGTGTTCTTAGAAGGCGCACTTCTCACATTTTTAATGTTTTAAATGCACGTTGAGTTTTCACAATTGACTTCTTGTAAATTTCAACTATTTCAGAGCGCTCGCATGGCGTGTATTGGTTAATGGTAAAAATCTGCTTGGGCTGACGCCTCAAACGCGGTATGTCATTAAGCGATGTGACATCTCTGTCAAAAGTTATGGCGTTACCAGATGGGTCCGTCGAATATGGGCAACCCTGTACATGAGTACGCATTTAAAAGCTACCTCCTCATATCGATCCTACCCCTCAACGCATTCCGAATTTCAGGTTCAAATGGTATAACTTCTTGTATGGATTTCCATAAACCCAGATTCTAGCTTCAGCCATTACGTATCGGCGTTGATGAATCATTAAGTCAGTCAGTCAGTCAATTAGTCCACTCTTTAGTATTTGCCTTTTGAATAGATTCCAGTTTGTCTTTTGTAAGCCCATAGATTGTTCGCTTCCGCGCCCATTTATATATTTGCATATCCTTCTTCTGGTTGACCCTCTTTTTAAACCATGCTTTTTCCCAACTTAACACACCACCTTGTTAAGATTGCTGCTGCAGGAGGACTGCTTACATGGCTCATTATTATTAATTCTGCAGTTTTATGAGCGTTACGAATGTTGTCATACTTTTGTTGTTGCTGTTATTGTTGATGGTGTTGTTTTTGCGTTGCTGTCTTAATCTGGCAAACCAACGACGTCCACATGATATGAGTTCGCGTTTCTGTTTCTGATCTGGTTGCCAGTTTTTTTTTTAATACCGATATCAAAGTTGTCACTTATTTTAATAAATGAGGGAGAAATAAAAAAACAAACAGCAACACCGAGAGTCGGTTGGTTGGCCGGTCGACTGATTATTGGACAGACTAACCATCGATGGCTTTAGCTTGCATTCACGGACCAACAAGTGGCCGGTTGGCTGGCAGGCGATTTAAGAAAGCTTATGAATGAAACATTTCTTTATCTGCAAAATGCAGATTTTTCCTCTTCTTCTTTGCGCAAGGGTTCTACTTTCATTTTTATAATCAAAAAGACGTAAGTTATGGTTGGCATAATTTTATTTTTCTTTTTAAATAACAATTTATATGGCGATGCGGGTCACATGGTCGCAGAGGCGGTATATTATGTTTTGTTGATATTTTCGCAAAGAGTTTTTGACATAATTTTAATTTTATTGATATTGAATATTAATTTTTTCTCGATAATGGAGTAAAGGTTATGCATTTGCATCACAACTTGGCTCTCTCGGTTTTTTTACTTTATTTCGAGTAGCTTGTTTGAGTGAAGCTGTTCAGTAGTTCATTCATTTGATGTTCATTTAGACTACTGTTCGTTTTCATTTTCTTTTTTTATACCCTCAACCTTGGAAAGGAGGGTATCTTAACTTTGTCATTCCGTTTGTAACATCCCTAAATATTCGTCGTAGACCCCATAATGTATATATATTCATAATCAGCATAAAATTCTAAATCGATTTAACGATGTCCGTCTGTCTGTCTGTCTGTTGAAATCACGATACACCCCACATTATTTGACGTAGAGCGTCAAAATTTAGCAGAGCTATTTGCATTGTGTCTAGGATGGTTGGTATTGAAAATGCGATATATCGGTCCACGTTCTGGTATAGTCCCCATATAACGGTACCTCCCGATATTCGGTATTTTGATGATTTATGCCACATTTTTTTACGGATTTGTCTGGAAATTGGTATTTGTAGGTCATAACGGGTCCCTGAGCGTGTGGCAAAACATTGCATGTATAGGTCCACGTTGTGGTATAGCCCCCATATAAAGGTACCTCCCGATATTCGGTATTTTAGTTTTTTTTTGCCACATTTTTTCACGGATTTGTCTGAAAATTGGTATTTGTTGTTCATAATGGGTTCCAGCTCCGGGGTCGAAACATTGCATGTAAGGGTCCATGTTTTGGTATAGCCCCCATATAACAGTACCTCCCGATATTCGGTATTTTTATGGTTTTTGCCACATTTTTTCACTGATTTGTCTAAAAATTGGTATTTGTGGGTCATAATGGGTCCTAGTTCGTGTAGAGAAACATTGTAATTATAGGTTCACGTTTTGGTATAGCCCCCATATAACGGTACCTCCCGATATTCGGTAATTTGATAATTTTTGCCACATTTTTTGCCACATTGGTATTTGTTGGTCATAATGGGTTCCAGCTTCGGTGGCGAAACATTGCATGCATGGGTCCATGATTTGATATAGCCCCCATATAACGGTACATCCCGATATTCGGTATTTTGATGGTTTTTGCAACATTTTTTCACTGATTTGTCTAAAAATTGGTATTTGTGGGCCCTAATGGGTCCTAGTTTGTGTAGCGAAACATTGTAATTATAGGTCCACGTTTTGGTGTAGCCCCCTATAATGGTATCTCCCGATATTCGGCATTTTAATGGTTTTTGCCACATTTCTTCTAATGTTTTTTTTTTTTTTTTTTTTTGTTAAATGAACATTCTTGTTAGGTGGCGTAGCCAACTGCCAAAATTGCAACCCTGTAGCGAATTTTTCTATTTCCGTTCTTTTAGGTGTAGTTTTCAACCAAAAATTTTCAATATTTCCACAATAATTACAGTTTTATATTTTTTAATAATGTTCAGTGACAATGTTGGTTAAAGATGGTCAAAATCAGCAGATTAAAATATTACTCAACAGAGTTGTGTTCCAGTACTTTTTTAGTAGTAAAACTAGCAGAAGAGAGAACAGTTTGAAATGTCATTCTCATTAAGGTTTACTCAAAAAATAAGGGAACGGAAAATTAGCAGAAATGCGATAAAATGTCAAAATTCAAAATTTCAAAAGTAAACAGCCTAAATCGGACTGGTGAAACCTTACTGAGAAGATCATTTTCTTTATTGAAATGTATCAATACATTTTTCAACCTTGATAGCCCTGCCAATTAAATGTCAAATTTACAATATGCACATTTCTGCTCGGCCAAATTCATGTAGCTAAAACAAGCAGAAATGTGCACCACTCAGCGCCATTTTTTTCTCGAGAGAGCTGCAAGTTTTGCTAGTTTTTGGAGTACGGGAACGCGTTGTAGCAGAATTAGTGCTAATTAGTACTTGTTTGCAGGTTCTGGAACACAACTCAGGTTATAGAGTATCAATCGTTGCATACCCTCAACCAATGCCCGTTTCTTTACATTTTGACTTAAGTTATGATTATTCAAGCTTTTGACCTTTCAGAAAGAGGTTAACAAATATTGTCCATTTCGTATCTGATCTAAGTTTGATATAAGTATTACAAGGTGCCAGATTAGGACTACTTCCTGTACTTTCTAAGAGGACTAATTGTTTATCAAAAGTTTAACCAGAAGGAGTGGACCGAAATATCAAAAGATTTATGATTAGCAGAAATATTGAGATAAACAAAGTTTAATAAAAATCGCTGACTTGTTTCATATGGTATAAGGTTTATAATTCAAAATGTTAGCCCTTTTGTGGGGAAGGTAACAGTAGATATGAACCGATATATTCCATCTTAACATCAGATCTTGTGTCAGTGGAAAATTTGGAATGTGTGTGGCTTAGAATGTTTCGGATGCATATTTCGCATTTTATAAGCGTTTGGATTATTCCACCCATTGTGGTGGAGTTACCAAAAGGTATATTCCATTGTCAAACCGGATATTATTTTAATAAAAATATTGTTATGCGTGAAATTTTCAGGGAATTAGATGCTCAATTCGCATTTTGTAATTATTTTGGTTATCCCAAATTGAGCTGACATCTACCATCTTCAAAGAAAAGAATTGGATGCTCAATTCGCTCAATTCCCTTATGCCGGAGGAACTTGATGGAGTGGGCTGATATTGTCTATTTTCGCACCTGACCTAGAACTGACAAAAATATTGGGATTTGCAAAGCTTGCACAAAATCGAATGATACTTTATATGTCTATGGGGTAAATTATTTTCTTTAAAAATGTTGACCTTTTTGCCCATTTCCGAACTCGATCTAAGTTTGAAAATGGACCAAATCGCATACTCCCTTCGAGATTATCGTGGGCACCAGCCAGGGGGTTAAACATTTGGACGGATATTGCCTATTTTCGAACTTGATCTAACTTTGGTAATAATTTTACCCAGTTCCAAGTTTGGAGAAAATCGGATACTCTCTTTGAGAGTTACCATGCAGAGCAGAAAAACGGCATGGCTAGATGGACTCCAAATGTCCACATACATACTGGCCGTATCAAATTAAAGTTATAAAAAAATCCCGGAAAAACGGATTCTAATCGAAAAAAAAAAATTACACATTACGTTGGGCGCCATTAAATTAATTTATTTTATTTTACTTTCCAATTGATATCATATATTTTTAGTTCTCTCATCGCATATCTGCCGATCGAAAGAAAAATGAACACACTAAGTTGGGCGCCATTTACACCATTTAAATTTTTGTACATTTAAACTATTATAAAAATTTAATTAATTTCTTAATAGCTGCAGGTTTGGTTTTTATCTCCTTTCCAACAGAAACTTTGCAGCCTTTTAAAAAAATGGAGATCTCTAATTTAAACCTTTTGATTCAAATTTCGACAATTTTGCTTAAAATAAAGACTTCGAAATTTTTGCCAGAGGCCCGGTGAAGTATTATCAGCGTAATTTTATATGTCGAATTACTATAACTAAAAATAGAATATATTGATCCATCGTTTTGGTATAGAACCCACCTTACTTTCGTTATTTCGGGGCGTACTACCTGCCCCATTTGCACCAACTTATATATTATTTATAATTTCGACTTTCTCTTGTTAGATATACTTCCCACAAAAATATCCTTTTTTGTATAGCTCCCACAAAAGATGGGATGTTTCGGCGCACTGCTTCTCCCCAAAAAAAGGGTTACAAAATTTTAATATCCAATAAGCTTACAAACACGAAATTAACTCCGATTCCATTCAAATATAGAACATTCCAATATTTCCATCAAAACAACAACTGCCATAAATAAAATAGAGAGAGGACCACACATGGTACCTCCCCTACAACGGGTCAACATTTTTAATAATTATATCTCTCATAAAATGTGAAAAAAGCATCCGACTCTTTCAAAATTTCACACATACCAATATTTCTATTAACACTCTATAGCATATCTGATGTCAAGATTTGATATATCGATCTACTCCTTCTGATACCTCACTCACAGAGGAATCAAGTTTTTAATAACAAAACCCCCTCAAAATGCGAAATAACCCTCGGATTCTTTTCACACATCTCAATATTTATACTAACACAAGATATGGTGTAAGGATGATACCCCTTGGGGTACCTCCCCCACAAACGATAACAATTTTATATACTTAGATCTCTCATAACTTGCGAAAGAAGTCAGAAGTCATCTTAATACTTCCCTCAACTGGACTGAAATGAATGCATTTTTCTGCCCATTCACGCTGATACCTCCTCCCCCACAAAAACTTAATAGCTTAATTATTCTCATAAAATTGAAAAGAAATGTTCGATTTTCTTTTTTTCAGTATTAGATGAAGTGGAATACTTCGATCTACGCACATTTCAATATTGTTTAAAAATTATCACATATCAAGTGATATAGTCCAAATATGACACGTTGTAATATCTATATCAGACATATTTCAGAGAGGAGTTGGACAATATTAGCCAACTCCTTCGGAACATTCCCCATAAAGGCTCAACTTGATGAATAATAAATACGGATGCAAAAATGTGTTTAAATAAACGGATAAAAGCCCTACTGATAACTTTTTAACTTGTTTCCATATATTTTATGGGTTTGCCATTTTTCGATAGTATTTCGTCAAAAAATCTAATTAGAAAGTGTGTTTCCTAGTTATTTCCTCGATTCTAATTAGAATTTAGTATGTTCTCTACGTGTAAACAACATCTTAGTTATTCATTAGCCTCCACATAATTTATATCTAACCAAATTTGATTGCACAATGTTAACAAATAAGCCCCAGTCTAAAAAAAAAGAATCACGCAAACAGAGATCACTTACTATAGCAGCAACAGCGGCAGCAGCAATCACACAAGACTGTTAAACAGCGAACTCTGTTAAATAACAGACTTCTCGAAGTATTCCCCCAACTGGTAACAACTCATAACAAAAATATTTAAAATATTTCTGTTAAACGGTGGCCTGCACAATACTGTTAGACGTGACGGTGTCTGTGATGTTATTTGGCGGGCTGTGGGCGCTCTCTTTCTCTATCTGGCTGTCTCACTTGTGGTTTCTCTTGCTAGTACTCTCTTATTGTGGTAGCCCATTACTCATAGGCGAGAGCATAATAATAATAATAAATGCGATACACACAACAGAAGTCCAAGTCGAATATTCTACATTCCAATATAAATGCCAGGCATACCCATACCATAACAAAGCAAAAAGAAAAAATGTATAAACAAGAAATCGAAAAAAAACATTAAAAGCAGCAAATAATGCAAACAAAGCAACTGTAGAATGAGAAATTTTGAAAAAAATAAATTGTGGAGATGATCATATTTTGTGTGTGTGTGTGTGTTTGTTTGGGAGCAATTCTACACTTTTGGGGAGAGTCATATTCATAATATTCAGCAGCAGCAACAACAACAAGTGTAACAAACAATAGAAAAAACTTGTTAAACCGCCTCATTTAACACCTGCTTTGGCTCTTGTTGTTTGTGTTGTTATGTTGCTAGCTGTTGGGTATTTTAGATGTTTGGGGAATCAATGATGTCAACTCAATGAATATCCCATTAGTTGTGGTGATTTATATATTCATCGACTTGGAATATATGGTAATGTGTCATTCTAGTAACCAGAATAAATGTCGAAGAACAACAAGCCATTCCAGCAATAACTCCATTCGCACCTTTAAAATTCTGATCATATACTACAGAAGTCTTACGGGTTTTCAGATTATAATTGAATGAATTGGAACGTTTGTTATAAAAAGTAAACCACTTCTTCAACCGTCAGATTTTGTTCTCACATCAACGATTGTTGTTGTAAAAGTTACAACAATCGGGTTGCCATAATGACCAACTACACCTTTACACTAATCGAGTTTTAAGCCATTTATTCGGACCTCGTAGGATTTAAATTCGAACAGACTTCGGAGATAATAAGGAGTTCAATATTTGATGTTTAATTCGATACGCTCAAATTCTGATTATTTTTTTTTTTTGCTGAGTGCCGATTCCCGAACAAATGCTCGGGAATTCTGCGAGTAATATTCGTTCATAGTCCTGTGTAGATAGGCTTGAAGTTGCAGGTTGGTATTGTACCGAGGGCATTTTATTATAAGACCATCTCTTTCTCATTCAGATGGTCGACAATTGTCGTGAGGAGACACCCTGTTGCAGTTCTCAGAGCGACAATCTGGCATGTCTAAATAATTGCCATTGGGTTGCTAAATTCTTCGCCGACTACACTGAAGCCTTATATCACAGAGTAACCTTTCGATTTATAAGAGGACAAAGTCTCCTTTTTCAATTCATCACAGAGAGCTAGGCTTGCACGGACGACTTGAACATGCTGTTGAATGTGACCCCCTGTTTTAATATATGGGGTTTACATTTCTTGTTCGGAATTCGCCATATGACTGGCGTTCACAAATATGGTATATTATCCAAAGTTTCAAACCTGTGCGAAGGGTAGTATTTCTAACGTCCTCGAATTGCGTGGCGTGATTGACTGTATTAAAGACCTTTGGTTTGGTCAATACTACTGTTCTATGAAACGGCCTGTTCTGGTAGAGTCCTGTTACAAATATGTGGATATGGTGTGTAAAGCTCTTGTGTTGTTGATGGAAACCAAGCTGATGATCAGGAGCTGGATAGCTTTTCTCCAAATCTGGAGAGTAGCTAAGTCTCAAGAGTATTTACTACAGGTGAAAAAACATAAATCGGTATGTATTCCTAGTCTTTGCAGGCATTTTTGCCTTGCTTCAATAGCGGAACTATTCAGTCGATATTCCAGGTTTCGGAAACGATGTGGATGGCTAACGGCAGGTTGAGGATTTTAGTGATTTACTCGACTCCCGGACCCAACACTTTAGATTTCTTAGGGCTACAGCTGACGTTTGAGACATCGCTAAACGGCGGGGTAGTACTATTCATTTCGCGCTATCACTCTCGGGGTGCTCGGCAAATAAGCGGCCAAAATAACCGGCGCACCTCTTCGGATCAGTCACCGTCAGCGCTCGTCCTTTTTCCCTGGGTTCGAGAGTAATTTAACCGTTACCACAGTTTTCCTAATGTTGCAACACTTCAGATGGCTGTCTCTTTTAGCGAAGGTCCTCTGCAGGTGCTCATCACACTCATTTGCAAATTCCGCTAACTCTGCTGGGAAATTTAGTCTTATTTCCTGGACTCGAGCTACATAGCTTCTGATGTTAGTGTAGCAGAAAGGATTTCTCACATATGTCCTTTCTGCCCTAACATTAAAAGGGTATGAATTTATTTGAGGTTGTAGGTTGAGAGAGAATTGGGAATAATGAACTGTGAGTTTTTTAGATAATAAAAATTAGCGGCTGTCTTTCTGTTATATTTTGAGATGGGGAGGCTGACGAAATGGGAGATTAGCATACCAATGAATTATCTGACTAAATTCATTTTAATTTTATATAGGGGGGCTTTATGCAATTGTAAGGCCTATTTAAACAATTTTTTGTGAGAGTCAAAAGTAACTATTAAGAACTCCACATATGGGATTCCAAAAAAAAAAAACATCCATTGAAAATTTTGACTAAAATGATTTAAAATACCAAACAAAGAGAGCAACCGTTATATTCTGGCTATACGATATCGTGGATTTTTATAGACCAGTCTTTTTCAGAGACTGAAGTACCTGAAATTACTTCATGTTCAGGATTTGAGACAATTACACTGAAAAATATGGCTACAATCTCTAAAATTTTGAATAACTGGCGGTACCGTTATATGGGTGTTATAGGTAATAATGCACCTATTTACTCAATTTTTAGTCAGATGCTTAAAATGGGCCTAGAATCATAATTTCAATGAGTTAAAAACGGAATGACAAAATTAATATGCCCTACATACTATGTATGTTGAAGAGTTAAACACACTGGGTTAACCGACAAGATTTATTAAATCCAATGGGTTCACCATCAGTACTGTAAACTTATATTTATTCTCACTTTCCTTATAGTAAACTTTTTGTAAAAGTTTTTTAAGCTCAACACAGTCTCCTCGTGTGTATTTTATTTCATGTTTTTATTTCCCGCGTTTTTTGTCCACTGCAATGTTAGCCACATTGATTGGGGACAGAGATGCCAAATTAGTGCTTTTCGCGCTATTATGGTGCTTTTTAGACCCCCCAAAACGCCAAAATAGTGGGCCTAGCGCGAAACGAAAAAGCACTGTATGTACGCTTTTTATCTTTTCTATTGGTGCTTTTAGCGGGTTTTAGATTTTAAAATGTGGCAATGTTTATACATTCGAATATTTTGATAGTATGGCAAGTTCTTTATTGCAAATTCGTCTTTCACTCCTGTCATTGAAGTTCTTTTGTTTACATGTAACTCTTTTTTAATAAACCATAATAAAACGAAGCATTTTGTGTATTATAAACCATTTGAAGGAAAAGTAAAATGAACGAGAGAAAAAAAAACGCCGATGTCATTTCTAATATGGAACTTAGTATTGATAATATATAGATCTGGATAGAAGTAAATGCGTTCAAAGATTCCATAGGACAAAATCCCTTTCAAGATTTATCAGAATTCGTTATAAGACTGTAAAGCTTCCCATACTCAAATGCAGAAGTAGAAAGAGCATTCAGTGCTATGAATTTATATAAATCGAAAATCAGAAACAGATTATCCTTAAATTCTGTAAATTCTATTTTACATATTAAATATGGCCTTCGTCGAGGGAATACATGCTGGAACTAATACGACCTGCCGTCAAATGTCTGTAAAAAAATTCTACACAGGGAGTTTACAAAAAGTAAAACTATTTTTTACAAACTGTCTTATGGCAAAATGAAGAAACTGATGCAGACATTTCAACTACATTTGAAGCTTTGGGTTTTATAGGGGAACATAATTGTTTGTAAAAATGCATATGTATGTAAATTATAACCACATGTAAATTGTTCCAAATATATCATATTTTTTAAAAATATGTATGACTAATATACAAAAATGTTTACATGAGATACGATCTAAATTTTGAATAAAACAGTATTTAGTTTAAAAGGAGTGCTTTATTGACAATTTTGGCATTTTGTTTAGAAAAAAATACAAAGCCCTTTTTACGCTTTTTTAAGAAAAGTTTTTACGCTATTTACGCTTTTCTTGTTTTTAATTACGCTTCTAGCTCAAAAAATGTTGGCAACACTGATTGGGGATAGATTTGTCGATGAAAAGAGCCAAGTAGTTGTTTGGAGACTTGTTGGGCCAATGAGAGAGAGAGAGAGAGCACGAAAAGAGCATATTTTTAATAATGGGATTTTCCTATTCACTGTTTATACAAAGCAACACACACAACTTCTGGTATACATACAAAATGCGGAGGCACAGTACTCCCTCTCTCGCTCTCGCTCTCTCTGTCGCTGTGTTGTTTTGGTACTGCTATATTCTCCCCCCGCCAGACAGTGACTGGTATTGTTTTGTGAATGGGGAGCTTTGTTACTGCTGTTGCTTTTGTTGTGCGCTAATGGTTGTGTTGTTGTTGTTGCTGGGCTGAGTATTATAGTGGGGACCAGCAGCAAATCTAGTCTGCTGTACATTCATATCGTTTAGTCTTTAACATTCTCTTGATTCTGCGCGATCGTGTGACGCCGTTTCTTTGTGGATTGTTTTTGTCTTATTTTTCTTGGCTTTTGCAGTTCTTATACGATTTTACTTGGATATCTTGTTGGAGATTGTGAAAGAAACAAGAAAACAAAAATATGAAAGATTGTTGTGGTTGATTTTGAGCCAAGTTAAGAAGAAAAAGATTTAAAAGTGAATATTAAAATCGGTTTATAGGCTGGCTGGCTAGCCTGCCAACACAAAACAAAATCCAAATTGAAATAAATAAATTTGTGGAGCAATAAAAGTGAAAAAAGTGGCCATAAATGTTTATGAAATCATTTTCCAAGAAATAGAAAAACGTAACCGCTCTTTCTTGTTCTTATTCGCTACTATTGATCGATCGATACTGGTTCGGTTTATAGGTTTTTTCTTGTTTCGCTGGGCGACTCTCCCTAGCAAAAAACAACAACAAAAAAGGGGAGAAATAACAAACAAACCAAAATAAAAAAAGCAAAGTGAAGTGTGTGTAAAAAAAAAGAAAAGTTGCGCGAAAAATACAGTGAATGTGCGAGCGAGCATAGAAAGAAGAAGGAAATCGTCAAAGAAAAACACACAGAAAATAGAAAAGTCTGCAAGCCAAGAAGCAGCATTGGGTCGGCCGTCCCCCCTTTCGTGTGTGTGTGTGTGTGTGTTAGTGTGCGAGTGCGATAGTTCAAATGGAAGTGTTGCTGATCATTAACCTTTTAGTGCTCAATCTCCGTAGCCATCACTCCGTAGCTAGAAGAAACATCTGTTCATTCGGTTCGGTTCTTAATGAGCAGCAATAGTCAGTTAGTTGTTGCCCGACCCATTTGCCAAAGTTGAAAGCAAGAAAGAAAAGAATAAAAAAGAAAGGCGTAGGCAAGTCATTAATAATGAAATTGTGAAATAAAACGCAAAGCAAAAGAAAAGAAAGAAAATTGCAAAAGTTGCCATAACAAAAAATAATTCATAAATCAAGTAGCCACTCACTCTCTCTCTCTCCCCCCATGTTAGAAGTTTGGGGCTGTTACTTGCAAGTGCCAAATTAGAAAATTAAGTGATCTCAGTGAAAAACAAAATTGCACCAAACTCCAATCTATTCTATAAAGCTAAAGAAACCCATAAAACGCGCCTATTTTTATCGAGATTTCATCATCGCTATTAACGCTTGGAGAATACACCGCGCGATCCATGTATCTACAAGTAAACCATTTGGTCTGATCATTATCAGTAGCACAGCAAGCAGGCGAACGTCATTAGCTGTTCGGCCTCCCCTCCACGCTTACCCCTTTCATTATAACAGCAAAAAAACAAAAACGCTTTGAGGTCTGGTCCGACAGCCACTTCATTTATAGCAGCAACAACATACAGCAGCCGCCGCAGCAGCAGCATTTCTTGTGTATTCTTAGAAATTTAACAAACAAACACACATATCTACATACAATACATATTCAATATCTAAATATACCTACCTACCGACAGATCGACCGACCATCATCATCATCACAGCCAATGGTTAACATAGAATACAAGCCAAAGCAAAAACCGTCCGAACGCCGCCACCGCCGTCGCCTGATATTAAAACAAAAATAACAAGAAGAAGAGAGGCGCAGGAAAAATACACACAACACAAAACGAAGAGATCGTCGTTTTTGTCGCCATCATCAGCGCAAATCGTCGTTGTCGTCGTCATCGTCATCTTCGCGCGTTGTCGTTTGTCGTAATATCGAAGTAGCTTAGCAGAAAATCAACAAACATAAAGAAAACCTAAATTTATCTACGGCAAACTTCTTGCCATTTTTACTCGCGTGCTGCCTGCCCGCCCCCTGCCGCCTATGCTATTCGTCTAATTTGGTTCTTGGATTTATACGCGCCATTAAATTTAGTTCATTTGAGTAGAGTGTTTTCCTTCCTCGATATTGTCAAGTTTTGAATTTGTTCTTGTTGTTGTTTCAATAATCAAAATCACGCATGAAAAACATTACCAGCTCAGGCACTTGCGGCAGCGGTCTGCTGCAATTGCAGAATAATTTGGTCGTTAGCCATCAATTGGAAAACGGTGATGATACAAAACAAAAAGGTAAGCTGGGGACGATGAATTAATTATTTTTTGTTTTTGATATTAAGAAAGCGAAACATATGTTTTTTATGTGAAAACGAAGGACTTAATTCAGCTCCACTTACAATGATACTCGACTTTTTTAAGCGACTTACACACACACGATTCAAATGCGAAACTTAATATATCGTTATATCGGGGCTATACAAAGACCTGGTGGTGCCTAACCTGGTAGTGGGTATTAGGAACTTCAAATACGAAATTTCAAACAATTTCGTTGAATATTGTACCTAAAATCATGAAAATACCGAATATTGCAAGGTACCGTTATATGGAGGCTATACAAAGACGTGGGCCAGCATACGCTATTTTTGTCATAGGCTGTAGCACCCATTAGGAATTCTAAATACAAAAATTGAAACAATTCCGGTTAATAACGTCCCTAAAATCATCAAAATACCGAATATCGGGGGTAGCGTCGTATGTGGGCTATACGATATCATGGACGTATATAAATAATACTCTTCCAGAAGTAGAAAGAACTTCTAGTATGGATTTTTAGACAATTCCATTAAAAAATGTAGTTAAAATCATTAAAATACCGAATATCTGGGGGTACCGTTATATGGGGGATATTCGACATCGTGAATCTATATAGACAATACTCTTCCAGGGGGTAAAGTACTCAGAAGGAACTACTTTTGTGGATTTTTTGACAATTTCATTGAAAAATTTGGATACAATGATCAAAATACCGAAACTATCGATATCATGGACTAATATAGCCCATCTTCGAACTTGACCTATCTGCAGACAAAAAACTGATCTGTGCAAAATTTTAGCTTCATACCTTTTTTCATTTTTGAGCTGGTACCTGGTACCACATACCATTGTTGTAGAGTGCATATTACAAATATGAGTGCATATTACAAATTGGATGAAACATATACAGGGTTGCCCATATTCGACGGACCTTTGGGCCCATTCCAATCGACGAGGCTTGTCCGCAGGCAATATTGAATTTTGTACGGGAACAAATGCAAATCAATGCGAATAATCCGTTGTAAAGTGGACCGAGCCATGCCCAACTGCTGAAAACGGCGTTTTTCGGATGTTTTTGGGGACCTCTCAACACTGGCTCGTACGGCAGCTATATTCTCGGCCGATCGCCTTGGTCGACTTTTATATGGCCTCTTCGGATTAGAAAGAGCCTTACCAGTCGAAAATTTTTCGTATAAACGCTTAATGGTGTTCTTAGAAGGCGCACTTCTCACATTTTTTAATTTTTTCACAATTGACTTCTTGTAAATTTCAACTATTTCAGAGCGCTCGCGTGGCGTGTATTGGTTCATGGTAAAAATCTGCTTGGACTAACGCTTCAAACGCGGTATGTCATTAAGCGATGTGACATCTCTGTCAAAAGTTATGGCGTTGCCAGATGGGTCCGTCGAATATGGACAACCCTTTATATGGTAACTATTGCCATATCTTAATCGATTTCCAGCAAATTTGAAGTACTTACTTCTAAGCTAAATTCGGTTATATGTTGCAAAAATCACTTTATTTGAGCTGATATTAACCATCTGTTGCACAAAACCTGAAATCGGATATATATGAGAGAGATACATCCAAATAGAAACGGATCGTGATAAAATTTGGCAGATGTCTTTCTGAGCTGTATTTGATATCTTTTCGCGTATTCCGTTGTTATGGAGTTCATATAATTGCTGTGAGGCACCAAAATATCAAATCGGATGATATTAGCCGATTTTCACTAAATTTAACGGAATTACTTCCAAGATCAATTTTGGATTGCATTCTTCAAATTTCATCGTATATGGACTAATACTATACATTTTGTACTCAATAAAAGACAAATATGACGAAAATATATTTATAAGAGCTATATCCAAATCTGATCCGATTATCTCCAATTTCAATAGTTTATCCTTGGGTCAAACAAAAATAAAATTCTATCGAAACCGGATTATAAAATGTTGTTCACAAAAATGCATGGAGAGACGAACGGGTGGACGGATGCATAAATCGACTCAGAATGTGATTATATGTAGACTATCCAAAGGAACTAGGGGTTTATCTCTCTTCCTTCTCCATGTTACAAACAAATGCACAAAGGCATATTACCCTGTACCATGGTATAAATATGATTTTCCAAAAAATAGGTATACAACGCAATACAGTCCAGTATAAATTTTATGAAAATACTATAACATATGGTTTGGTTACTTTTCTGCGAGAAAGCGGTGGGTTTGTCTCTTTTGCAAGAAAACTAAGAAGTAAAAGAAGCACATCTCTGCTTACATCTTTGTAAACAGAGTAAAACCAAGGGTATACTTTTACCCTATTACAAGAGAGTATTTCTTTCTTGGGGGACGAACAGTGTACCCAGTTATTTCTCTACTGAACCGATATGGACAGTTATGGATCTACTGAACCGATATGAACAATATAGGTTTCCTCTAAATATATAAAAGAGCAGTAAATGACTGAGAATCAACGCCCAGGCCCAGGCGAATCGGCTAAAGATAGAATGTTAAAATTTTCCACTAGGATCAGTCTGGTGTGTAGGAGTGTGATAAGGCTAAAAGAACTAAAATGTGTTATAAATTGAATGTTTTGTATTAGAAATTATAGTATATTCTGAAATTTGGAATGAGAGTGAGTGATGGAATATAGATGGAGATAGATGTACCAAAGGGTGTTTGGAATAATTTGGCTTTGGGTGAGCGGATGAAGATCAAATTTTGTATTGCGATTCTTGTTGATGGTAGGTTTGTTATAAAGTGGTGGTCTTAGAAATGTGTAGAATGGTGCTATATTAGATGAAGGCATAGATATACAATTTTGAAATTTGATATTAAGATTACTGATTGTATCTGCGTCTTAGATGTGGCGTTGGTCTGGAAATTCGTCCTATATTTGTACGAAATGTAATGAGTGGTACTAAATTAGGGTATTGGATGAATGGAAAGATCTGGAATACCGAAATCTGATATTGTGGTCCCTTTTGGTATTTGGGATTGATATATGAAGGTGGTTTTGTACGAAATGTACTAAATAGCACTAAATTTGATATTGGGTGAAGGAATAGAGCTAACATCTTGAAATTTTATATGGATGTCACTGTTGGTGTTAGTAGTTGAGAGATGAAGATAGTTTTGGAAATGCGTACTGTAATTGTACTAAATGGCACTAAATTTGGTAAAAGAATTATTAAAGAGCTGAAATCTTGAAATGACATTGATATTTAGGTCTCTGTTGGTATCTGGAATTAAGATATGGATGTGGTTTCGGAATTGTACGAAAAGTACTAAGTAGTACTATATTGGGTATTGTTGAAATTTGATATGCATGTCACTGTTGGTGTCTGTAGTAGGGAGAAGGTGGTTGTTTTAGAAATTCATACTATGAACGTACGAAAAATGCCACAAAATGTGCCGTTGGTTGTTGGGATAAGGATGGAATTCTGAAATTTAATTCCAAAGTCTCTGTTTGTGCATAGGGTGAGAAGAGGAAGTGGTTTTGAATATGCGTAGTATAACTGCGCGAAAAGTATGATAAAAAAGTTGATATCGTAGCTACTGTTGGTATATAGTTTTGAGAGAATCAGATGAATTTGGGAATGCGTACTATGATTGCTCGAAAAGTACTAAATGATACTAAATTTGCCGTTGAATGAATGGAGCGAATCTAAAATATTAAGGCGGACTTTTCGCAAAAAAACAATGGTCGATCTTCATTTTTCAAACCAAATTCGAAGTCGATTTTAGAGTTTTTAACATGCGGTAAGATCAATTGCTTCACATTTTCTTCGGTATTATTAAAAAAAATTGAAAATTAAAAAATGTTGATCGTGGTGTTCTACATGGTGGTCCAGAAATATCGGAGTGGTGTGAATTTCTTATAACTTTTTCTTAAGACATTTTTTTAACTGTTGGTTTTTTAAATACTGTAAATTTATGTGGTATAGTTTCAGATAAGTTATTAAAATTTATATCCCGCAAATAGTGGCAATTTTCTGCTTCGCACAAATGTGCTCTTTTCAACAGCATTATTCATGATATGTTGTTAATTTCGTTTTGATTATTCGTTTCTGATTTCACAGTAGCCCTAGGCTTATTACCATAATTGTCCGGATCAGTTAAATCCGGGGAACTAGGAGGCCAATTAAAATTGCTTCTACACGAAATTATTCTTTCACCAAAGATGTCGCGTAAATGAGCCATTGTACCCTCTCAGTGTGTTCTGCGGCTCCATCCTGTTGGAACCATATTTGGGGTTATCGATCATTTGATAAAAATGGTGGCACCTCGTTCATATTCAAAAAAAAAAAAAAAAAAAAAAAAAAATATATATATATATATATATATATATATATATATATATATATATATATATATATATATATATATATATATATATATATATATATATATATATATATATATATATATATATATATATATATATATATATATATATATATATATATATATATATATATATATATATATATATATATATATAATATATATATATATATAATTTATGGACCAATGATCCTCTCTGAGGAACCACCTCTGTACACTTAACTGGGTGTAATTGTCGCTGATGAAGCATTCTCGGGCTTCCCATTGTCCATATCCTGCAGTTTGGCTTGTTATCGAACCCCTGTGGGCTTCGTCACTCATAATTAAATAAAATTTGAATTCCCTTGTGTTTTCTTCTGGAAATAAATTGCATAGTCGGACAAGTTGAATTTTATATGGAAACATTCTTAGGTTATGCAAAATTCGCTGCAACAACTCTCTTGAGAGGCCAAGTTGTGTCGAACGTCTCCTGGTAAACGTTTCTGGATCCTCACGGATACAGGGTACTCCATATTCGACGGACCCATCTGGCAACGCCATAACTTTTGACAGAGATGTCACATCGCTTAATGACATACCGCGTTTGAAGCTTCAGCCCAAGCAGATTTTTACCATTAACCAATACACGCCACGCGAGAGCTCTGAAATAGTTGAAATTTACAAGAAGTCAATTGTGAAAACTCAACGTGCATTTAAAACATTAAAAATGTGAAGCGTTTATACGAAAAATGTTCGACTGGTAAGGCTCTTTCTAATCCGAAGAGGCCATATAAAAGTCGACCGAGGCGATCGGCCGAGAATATCGCTGCCGTACGAGCCAGTGTTGAGAGGTCCCCAAAAACATCCCAAAAACGCCGTTCTCAGCTGTTGGGCATGGCTCGGTCCACTTTATAACGGATTATTCGCATTGATTTGCATTTGTTCCCGTACAAAATTCAATTGACGCAAAGAATGTTGCCTGCGGACAAGTCTCGTCGATTGGATAGGGCCCAAAGAGTCATGGGTCCGTCGAATATGGGCGACCATGTACTCTCCAGCAAACGTGTGGACAGTTCGTAGTCTGCCGGAGTCTGAAAGAGTCTGAAAATCACACAATTGAATCCAATCGACACGCCTGAGAAGAGAGTTAGGGGCAGGGAAGAATTCTAGCATTTAGGATGACAATTGCATTATATTTAGCTGTAAAATGGACCACAACAGTTAACAGCACGACACAGTGCGTAAATATTGGGCAAATATCCCTGGTCAAAATGCTGAGGGTAATATCTGGGCAGTGCTCCGTGACATAATTTCGAAAGTGAAATCTTCCAAAAAGAATTTGAACATGAGGAGGCTTCTAACATATTGAAGTGTTGTTGGGTATCACATGGTCTGCCCCGCACGACTATAGCCTTTGCTTACTTGTTTTGTTATGACTCCATTAACTGAATCAAAAATATATTTGGAAGAATGGTTTGAAATCGTTATCGATAAGTAAGACTCTGCAAGTGAATAAAGTTTGATGGTCACTTCAACAAAATTTAAGAAGTAAAAAAGCTGTAAGTTCGGCCGGGCCGAACTTTTAATACCCTCCACCATTTGGTACAAATTTGACAATTTCCAAAAAAAAAAATAAATAAAATCCGTTAAAAATTCTGTTAAAATCTTAAAAATACCGAATGCCTATACGACGACTTGGTCCTGCATAGGCAACTTTTGTCATAAGTTATTACAATATTTAAATGCGAAACTTGAAGAAAAATCTGTTTATAATGTAGCTAAAATCATCCAAACACCGAATATAGGGGGTACCGTTATATGGGGCCTATACGAAGACGTGGACCTACACAGACAATTTTCTGACATGGGCTGAAGTATCCATTACGAACTTCACATGCGAAATTTGAAACAATCCCGGTAAATAATGTCGCTAAAATCATCAAAATACCGAATATCGGGGGGTACGAAGACGTGGACCTACATGGCCCATTCTCTGTTTTATGCTGCAGCATCTATTACGAACTTCAAATGCCAACTTTGAAACGATTCCGGTAAATAATGTCGCTAAAATCATCAAAATACCGAATATCGGGGGGTATGGTATATGGGGACTATACGAAGACGTGGACCTACATGGCCCATTTTTTGTTTTATGTTGCAGTATCTATTACGAACCTCAAATACCAAATTTGGAACGATTCCGTTAAATAGTGTCGCTAAAATCATAAAAAATACCGAATATCGGGGGTACCGTTATATAGGGGCTATACGAAGACGTGGACCTACACAGATTATTTTCTGTCTTAGGCTGTAGTATCCATTTGGAATTTCAAATACCAAATTTGAAACAATTCCGGTGAATAGTGTCGCTAAAATCATCAAAATACCGAATATCGGGAGGTACCGTTGTATGGGGGCTATATGTAAACGTGGACCTACATGGCCCATTTACGAACTTAACCTGCCTACTGGCAAAATATCTCAATTTGTTCGAAAGATAGCGTGATTACAACAGACAGACAGACGGACAGACAGACAGACACACAGACGGACATGGCTAAATCGTCCTAGAATTTTACGCTGATCAAGAATATATATACTTTGTTGGGTCTGACATGAGTATTTCGAGGAGTTACAAACGGAATGACAAAATTAATATACCCTCCATAGTATGGTGGAGGGTATAAAAATCGGGATGTTTCAAATCAATGCTGATTAAGTACATTGGCACTTTTTAATCTCCATCGATATGTATGGGTTGGATCATGGTGACAATTCTGCAGTATAGAATTAAAACCAATTGTAGAGCCAAAACTAAACCCATATTTCTAGAAAACGTATATCAAACTTTTACTATATTGCAATGAAGGGAAATTCTCATTAATTAATCATTAAAGATATTACAAACACTTCTCAGTGACGTATTCCAAAAATATCTAAAATACCTTTTCTGTTGATTTGACACATTGTTTAGAGTTATTTACCCCAGAAGATAACCCCTTTAATCTCATTGTGATTAAGACTTCATTTATTTACTCCAATTATCAGATGACATGGTAATATTTATAGATATGTCTAAACAACGCTGATCTCTTTCCACATGATATTTTTATCTTGGCCATCAGTTTCGTCGTCATCTACCACCGAAGAGATTACTCTCCGCTTTGCATACTCTCTTTATATTTGCCAAATGACTTTATATCAGCGGTGCTCAAAACCGTGTTCTAGAACATGAACCGAAAAAAGAGATAATTTAAGAGAAAATTAAAATTCTGTTTTTCTTTATATTTTACGGTTCTATTTAATTGTTTTTAAACACGAATGCTTGCCAAAATAAATTATAGAGCAAATGGATAAAAAATATTTGTATAAATAATGACTTAACGCTGTTTTGTTCTTGATTTAAATAAGCAAAGAGAAATTTGACTGAAAAGAGATATTTCTTCTTGAGCACCGCTGCTTTATATAGTTTCCTCAGCATCTCTTGGCTTAGAAGTCAATGATGTTTTTTTGCATCTCCGCTGTTTGTCAGTTTTTTTTAGACCCATTAGTTTTACTTATATCTTTTATTGCTCTGTCTCTCAATCTCCGTCTTTTTGCTGTGTATCTCGCAATGAGGTTCGAGAAGCCTAGTCGCTAGCTAACTAACTATAGTTAGTTTCGTTGGTTTGCTTTGCAACGCTGTTGTGTTTATCTACATTTGTGTTTTTTCTCCCCTTCCTCTTCTTCCATTTCAACGTTTATTTTTTTTTATTTTGTGTCATCGTCGTCTTGGTCGTGTCATGCTGGCCGTTTGTTTTTGTTGTTATTATTATTCTTGTTTATTTTTTACCTGTTTGTCACAATCCGCTGTTCAACAAGTAAACATGGAGACGGAAAGGTGACTTGTTTCTCAGTCGTCGAATACTCATTCAACCATCTCCACCATCACGCTGACTGAGTGAACGAGTAGATGAGCTAAATGCAAATGCACTGTGAGAATTATTATTTGATTTTCATTCTGGCATGGCATCTGTTTATCTTTGAAATTAACAGCTATCAATTAGTAGTCGTTTATTGCAATGGGATTAAATCCCATACAAAATGTGAGAACTTAGAATATTTTTCTAAGAATTCCATAGATTAAAAGAACCATCTGTCCTCAGTTTATGATTACATAGTGGCAAGTGTAAGTTGTTTCAGACCTTGTTGTTCAGATCCTTGTTCAGAATTATTTCCGGCTCTTTTCCATAAATACAAAAATAACTGAAATACCATAATAAATTTTAACAACTATCAAAAATAGCAGCGGTTTGGTATCCTACACCGCCTCAGCATACGGGGTGAGATAAAAAAACTACAAAGTCAAACACCATCATTTTTTACTTTTTTTTTTAAATTTTATTGAATGAAAGCATTAAATGTCGGAAATAGCATCAAATTTTAGAATAAGTTTAGATTTGTTCGAATTGGTCACCTTTGGCACGAATTATGGCCTTCAAACAGCCTATGAAACCGTCACACACTGCCCGAATGTTTCTCTGCGGTATTCTGGCCCATTCCCGGCGAAGCGTTTGCTTGAGGTGATCGACACTTTGGTATTTTTAGTGCTTGCTTTGTTTTCCAAAATACTCCAGACACAATAGTCAACCGCATTGGTATCCGGAGTTTTTGGTGGTCATTGTGCGCTGGAAATGAAGTGAGGAACCTCGTTTTGTAACCATTCTTGGGTGGCGCGTGCTGAGTGCGATGGTGCTGAGTCCTGTTGGAATGTCCAAGGTCTGTGGCCAAAATGATTGTGTGCCCAAGGCTTTAATACGCCCTCCAGAATATTTTCGCGATAATATTCGGCATTTATACTGATGCCACGGTCGATTAATACGAGCAGAGAGCGACAATCGGCTGTTATGGCGGCCCACACCATCACCATAGCCGGCGCTTGAGTGCTGGTAGCCAACCAAATTCGGCAGTTCACCACTTCGGGCCAAGCGAAGCAATTCTTTAGCTCTTTTGAGTCTATTTTCTTTCTGTTGCTGTGTAAGTTCTTGCACTTTTTGGAATTTCAATGGCTTTACCCCGAGCTCATTTTTAAATATTTGCCGAATGGAATATTGCGATATGTTCAGCTCACGAGCAATTTTTCGGCCACTGCGATGCGGGTTTCGACCAAGTCGCTTCTTCACATTTCGAACCATTTCTGCTGATGTTGCAGTTTTCTTCCGTCCACTTCCTTGACGTCGAGCTACGATAGCAGTATTACGGAACGAGCGATGGTACGAGACACAAAAGATTTACTCACATTTAAATGCTGGAGTGCTCTAACGATAACCACTTGTGGTTTGCCATAAAAAGAAATCACACTATCACGCTTGAATTCCATCACGAATAACTTTTTTTTGGAATATTATCAATAAAAAAAATGTTTTTGTACGCTTGTAAGCAATAAAATGAGCTGTCACTGGAATAATTTTAACAACTGTCGGACGAGAGGCTTAGAAATGACAGCATCCTGAAGTTGGTTGCAGTTTTTTCATCTCATCCTGGACATATACCATACTACGTATCTTAAGGCCATATCCTCAGCCATATGGCTAGAGAAGGTGTATCATATGATATCATATGATACGGCCAAAACGTGCCTCATCGAAATAACGGTTTTATACCCTGGGTCTCTTTGGACCGAATCCGTTTCATCACATTTGGAGTCGATTTAACGATGTGTGTCCGTCCGTCCGTCTTTTGCGCACGATAACTCTCGAAGGAAGTATCCACGAAGCTCATAAATCGCGAAATCATTCGATTTCATTCAACACAAGATCTTTTAGAAAGATGGTAGAGATGGGACCATTTCTTCTGGTTTCTTCTCCACATAGAGTTCAAGAATGGAACAACTCTAGTTTAGTAAAAATTCTTCGATTATGGTATGGTTGTTACAACATGTTAACGGGTTTGTTTTTGAACTGATGGGTTATCGTAATGCAAAATCCTTGATTGGGTTGTCTACAATTCTCTGCGTTTCTGACGAATTGCTTCGCACAAACGGCGCATACCTTCAAGACAGTATTCCTTGTTGGCCGTACGCCAATTGGAATAATAGAGCTTTAGTTTCAATGTCATAGGCATATGCGCATGATTCATCACAATTTATGACCTTTTTGAGGTAATTCGGATCGACGATGTTCATCCAGTCAGTGAGGAACAATCTTTTCTGTCGCTCGGTTCATATCAGTAAAAATAGCAAACCTCTCTTATAGTGATTCGACGAATAGCCATTATAATTTTCATCATTGTTGACCATGCTCGAATATCTCCGAAATCATTCCAAAGGCTAATCTTCTGGGCACGATCTGAATCATGCAAAATTGGCAAAAAAAAAACCTTACATGAGAAAGTATATTATATTTGAGAAATTTTTATAACTCGATATTACCACTGGACTATTTTCCGTTAAAATAGAAATGATAATGTATTCGAAACCAGGAAAATTGGAAAATGGTCTATCCTTATTTAGTCTCGCATCATTATTGGCAATATTTTGAAAAATATTTGAAAGATTTTTTGTAAATAGACAATTGCCAGTACTGGAGAGTAGTTTACACGTTAGAATGTAAACAATCTTGTTCAGTTGTTTTTCTGGATGTACATTAAGCTTTCGATCGGCTGTAGCACCTGGGGCTGTAAAAACTTCTTCTGTTTCATATAACCTCTTTTTCAAAAGTTATCTCAGCGAAAGAACTGCATATGTTAACGTTAAATATGAATGATCGCCTTTAATTGAAATCAAAGCAGCTATTCCACGAGACAGTTTTCTTGAACGTATTTTATACACTGTATATACTTCGGACATACCGCTTAATTCGATTGCAACGAATGATTACCAACAACTATCATCTATGAACTAGTTAAAAAGCAGTAAGTTCGGTCGGGTCGAACTTTGAATACCCTTTGGAACGAATTTGGAAATAAAATGCTTAAAAAATTCTATTAAAATTTTAAAAATACCGAATATAGCCGTTATATTGGTGTCTATACGACGTGGACACACAGGCATTCTTTGTCATAAGTCATTGCCATATTCAAATTCGAAACTTGAAATAAACGGTGAATAATGTAGCTAAAATTATCAAAATATCGTATATACGGAGGTAGCGTTATATCGGAGCTGTGCGAAGACCTGAACCAGCATAGACAATTTTCTGCCATAGGCTGTAGCATCCATGACGAACTTCAAATACGCGTCTCAAACAATTTCGGTGGGTATTGTACCTAAACTCGTCAAAATACCGAATATAGGGAGGTTCTGGTATGTGGGGCCTATACGAAGATCTGGAACTGAATAGATAATTTTCTATAACAAACTGTACTTCCCAATACGAGCTCTAAATACGTAATTTAAAACTATTCCGGTGAATAATGACGCTACAATCATCAAAATGCCGAATATGGGGAGGTACCATTATATGGGGGCTATACGAAGACGTGGACCTGCACAGACAATTTTCTGTCTTAGGGTGTACTATCCATTTCGAACTTCAAATACCAAATTTGAAACAATTCCGGCGAATAATGTCGCTAAAATCATCAAAATACCGAATATCGGGAGGTACCGTTATGTGGGGGCTATATGAAAACGTGGACCTACATGACCCATTTACGAACTTAACCTGCCTACTGGAAAAATAAACATGTGTGCAAAATTTTAGCCTTCTATCTCAATTCGTTCAAAAGATAGCGTGATTACAACAGACAGGCGGACAGACGGACTTGGCTAAATCGACTTAGAATTTTACGCTGATCAAGAATATATATACTTTGTTGGGTCTGACATGAGGAGGAGTTACAAACGGAATGACAAAGTTAATATACCCTCCATAGGGTATAAAAACGAAATACATAAAAAAGTAGGAAGACAAATGAAACTAGATGAACTAAAGAGCTGGATCTAGTTCCGATCGTTCGTTTCGCTGCATAGTTCATTCAAACTAGTTCTTTGCGGAACTACCCAACTCTGGAAGAAAGCCCATTGGTAAATACGAATAAAATAAGAAGACTTAGACGGAATCACATATTAGATTTAAGTATTTGATCGCACAATGTAATTGGTCCGCCTTATTATACCCTCCACCTTGGTAAGGAGGGTATATTAACTTTGTCATTCCGTTTGTAACATCCTTAAATATTCGTCGTAGACCCCATAAAGTATATATATTCATAATCAGCATAAAATTCTAAGTCGATTTAACGATGTCCGTCTGTCTGTCTGTCTGTCCGTCTGTCTGTCTGTCTGTTGAAATCACGATACAGCCCACAGTATTTGACGTAGAGCGCCAAAATTTTGCAGAGCAATTCGCATTGTGTCTAGGATGGTTGGTATTGAAAATGAGATATATCGGTCCACGTTCTGGTATAGTCCCCATATAACGGTACCTCCCAATATTCGGTATTTTGATGATTTATGCCACATTTTTTCACTGATTTGTTTGAAAATTGGTATTTGTAGGTCATAACGGGTCCCTGTGCGTTTGCCAAACATTGCATGTATAGGTCCACGTTTTGGTATATCCCCCATATAAAGGTACCTCCCGATATTCGGTAATTTGATGATTATTGCTACATTTTTTCACGCATTTGTCTAAAAATTGGTATTTGTAGGTCATAATGGTTTCCACCTCCGGTGGCGAAACATTGCATGTATGGGTCCACGTTTTGGTATATCCCCCATATAACGGTACCTCCCGATATTCGGTAATTTGATGATTTTTGCCACACTCTTTCATGGATTTGTCTAAAAATTGGTATTTGTTGGTCATAATGGGTTCCAGCTCCGGTGGCGAAACATTGCATGCATGGGTCCATGATTTGATATAGCCCCCATATAACGGTACCTCCCGATATTCGGTATTTTGATGGTTTTTGCCACATTTTTCCACTAATTTGTCTAAAAATTTGTATTTGTGGATTATAATGGGTCCTAGTTCGTGTGGCGAAACATTGTAATTATAGGTCCACGTTTTGGTGTAGCCCCCATATAACGGTACCTCCCGATATTCGGAATTTTAATGGTTTTTGCCACATTTCTTCTAATGTTTCTTTTACCCTAAGGTGGAGGGTATTAAAAGTTTGGCCCGGCCGAACTTAATGTTTTTTTACTTGTTTTCCTTGTTCGGGGTGTAATGTTGTATCGAACTTGAATTTAGTACATTTACAAGAATATTTATAGATCTTCAATTTCGTGATCGCCAAACTAAAAAATATTAAAACTAAATTCTAATTTTTTCAAGTGTACTCTAATTATAGCCCCATTTTTCATGGATTTCATAAAACCACTTCATCAGAAATAAAAATCGAAATCAAACACATGTTATCGATTAATTAAAAATCATGTTTTTTCGATTCAAACATAATTAAGATTAATGAAATCAATTCTGTTGACACCACTAGCAGTGCTACAAGAAGAACGCTGCTAAAATCACAATTATTATTGTCAAATAAATGACAGCTATAACGAAAAAATACAAATCAATTTAACCTAAAATACTATCTGCAGGGCAAATTGGCCATCACGCAATCGATTAATGGAACTTTAATTTTTCTCTGCAAATTTTTAACATATTTATTCATTAGCTGACTAACTCCGACCAATTGTCCATAAATAACCAATCAGCAAAGTATAGAAGCCAAAGAACCCAGCAAAGTCAAATACGAAAACGTTTGGCACACCACCGTGTTCAGAGCACCAGACAACCTATTTTTCCTAATGGGTCACAAAAAGTCCGCCACACATAAAAAAGTTATGCTTGCGCGACGTAGCGAAATAAACGACGCCACAGGTACAACACTAAAAACAACACACACACACACAAGCACAGGCGAATAACGCGACACAAACGTGATTTACTGGGAGTACGTTGGCCAGGCTAGTTCAGTCCCCACTCCTCTCTACGCCTGTATGCCCGACATCAATAAATCGTAGAGGAGGAGGGGTATGGTTTGTTGTGGTGTTTATTAGTTTGCTTTTTGCTCCTATATGCCATTGATTGGCCAGAGGAGTGTGGAATGAATTTTCTGCACAAAAACCAGTACCAGTTTGAAGTTGTCACTTTTGTTGTTGTTGTTGTTGCTGGTGTTGGGTTTTGAGGTTTCTTTTAATATTTATTATGTGGTTTGTTTAATAATATCTTTCTTGTATCTGGCATACAAATGATCACGGCACAGTTGCGATCATATGTATGTATGGTGGTCTCCATAGAAAATCCTATTAATTTCCTTATTCCCCGAAAGTCCGTAGCCATATGGGACAAATTCGGGAGTCTCAAGATATCTACCACCACACGCATACATTTCAGCAGAAGGGAAAATTCCAGAAAATTTGATGCTTTTATCATCCTCAGACCCGTGAGATGTCCTTAGTTTTCCTTAATCATATCTTAACCCTTCGCTATTCGAAGATTACAAGTCGCGATTCAATAATTTCTACTCACTCGCATTTATACGACCACATTTACACATACAAGCTCCGAGAATCCTTATCCAACGAAATGAATACCATGTCCGTTCTAGAATGAGCATACAAACAAACAATTACATCTAAACAACAAAGGGGACATTTATTATAAATACGAGTGAGTGAGAGACAGCTATTAATGCTAAGACAGACATTTAAAGAAAGAAGTATGTATAATAACAATGGAAATAGTAACCAGTAAAAGAAGTCCTAAAGTCGGGCGGGGCCGATTTTATGATACCCTACACCACTTTGGTTGAGCTCCACATAACAATTAAAAGTTTTTATGGGAGAATTCTACCCTATGATTATAATTATAATTTAAAATTCAAAGGACTAAATATGCTGAAGCATTTGTATCTTTTAAATTCGGACTTATATTGCCCATTTCGTGCAAAATTAATTTGTAATCAGATAAAGATATATATGGGAGCTATATCCAAATCTGAACCGATCTCGATAAAATTTGGCAAAGATATTTCTGAGCTGTATTTGATATATTTCCCTAAATATCGTTGATACCGAGTGCATATTACGGCAGTGGGTAACAAATACAACAAATCGCATGAACAATATATATGGGAGCTATAGCTATATCTGAACCGATCTTCACCAAATTTGGCATACTACCTTCTAGACTCAATTCGGTCGTATATACCGACCCATTTGGGAAAATATTAGACGTTTGGTGCCCAATAAATAGTAAATCGGACGAAGTTATATATGGGAGCTATATCCAAATCTGAACCGATCTCGATAAAATTTGACATACTTATTTTCAGGTCTAATTTGATTGTATTTGCAAAATTCCATACTATTCGGGCTGATATTACACGTTTGGTGCACAATAAAAGGCAAATCGGACGAAGATATATTTGAGAGCTATATCTAAATTTTTACCGATTATCTCCAATTTCAATAGGGTTCGTCCTTGGGCCAAACAAATGTTGTTTGGAAAATTTCATCTCATTTGGATAATAAATGCGACCTGCATTTTGTTCACAAGAATACATGGACAGACGGACGGATGGACAGTCGGACTGACATGCATAAATCAACTCAGAAAGTGATTCTATGAAGATCTTCAAAAGGAATTATGGGTCTATCTCGTTTCCTTTTGCCTGTTACAAACAAATGCACAAAGACATAATACCCTGACCACCTTGTTGTGTAGGGTATAAAAACAAGTTTATATTATCACATAACGGGGTTTTTATAGTATATACCAATATACCCTTCCATCACTTTGCAGGGGCGTATAATACGAAGTGTTTATAATGCGGCTATCGAGATTCGCTAAAAAAAATTAACAAGTTATAAAGTATTAGTAGGTGTTGCCGACAGATTTATACCCCCTGCCATATTCACTTTATATAAGATATTTGATAATTTTTAGAAAATGTAAAAATGGGCGTGATGTACGATATACTCGACCGAAGAATTCCATTTCCATACTTTATCTAATACAGATAAAAATATTGGTATGGGCAAAATTACAAGAAATTCGAACATTTATATCCAATATTATGCGAAATTATGAATTCCATATTCATCTCAGGTTTCTGTTAAAAAAAAAAAATATTTAGATATAGGAAGTGGTCAAGCATCGCTGACTTGTTTCGCAAGATATGACAGATAAAAGTATTGAAAATTGTGATCCTTTGTGGGTGAGGTACAATCCACAAAGATCTTGTGACAAAGTTCTTGTGTTGATTGAAGAGAGTGGGAAGCGTATTGCGCTTGCGTTTTGTTTTTTATTATCTTGAAGCCTATGGGGGGGCAGGTACCAGAAGAAGTGGTCCGATCTCTACCATCTTTATAACATATCTTGTGTTGATGGACATATTGAGATGTACCATGTCTGAAAGGAATCGAATGTTAATTTCGTGTTTTATGAGCTTCATGGATATACAAAATTTAGAACTCTTGTGGGGAAGGTGCCGTAAGAAGTTGACCGATATATACCATCTTCACAGCAAATGAAGAGAACCGGATGCTTATTTCGGATTTTATGATCGTTTTGGTTATTCAAAACTTTGACCTTTTGTGGGGAAAGTACCCGAAGGAATGGTCCGATCTTTACCATCTTTATAACAAGTCTTGTGTTGATGGAAATATTGAGATGTACTAAGCCTGAATTGAATCGAATGTTAATTTTGCGTTTTATGAGTTTCATTGATATTCAAAAGTCTCACCCTTTATTGGGGAGGTATCAGAAGTAGTGGACCGATATATTCCATCTTCTCACCAGACCTTGGGTTACTAAAAATATGGTGATATGTGTAAATTGAAGACAATCGAACTCTTATATCACATTTTCTAAGAGCTTTAATTATTCAAAATTTTGACCCTTTGTGGAGGAGGTACTTTATCATATTTCCAATATTCACCATTTTTACTACTGACCTAGCACTGGTTGAAATATTAGGATTTTCCAAGTTGGAGCAAAAAATATTTTTTTTTTTGAAAATTTCGAGCTTTTGTGGGGCAGTTACCAGAAGGAGTGAACAAATATTGCCCATCTCCGACTTCGATCTAGGTTTGATAATAATATTACGATGTAGCAAGTTTGGACCAAATCGGATACTCCCTTCGAGAGTTATCGTGCGCACCAGCCAAGCAGACGGACGTCCATCGCTAGATCGACTCCAAATGTCCTGAAACGGATTTGGTCCAAAGAGACCTACTTTGTAAAACAGTTATTTCGATGAGGCACGTTTTGGCCGTATCAAATGAACTACAGACTTTCGTCCAACCCTTCGGTACAAGGAAACGTCGACCACACCTTACTACTTTCGGCCGTGGGCCCGAACACGCATCCGAAATCGGAAGTGTCATCCGATTTTCAGTTCGAAGTCGGACCAAACTCGGAATGACTTGTCGATATTACTGGTGTTGCGAAGAAGTTTGATTCACAGACCTCTTTATTCCAGCTGGAGCGTCGTGGTTATCTGTTTAGTTAGTTGGGGTACGGAGATATTGGACATACCGATCTTTTGTCTATAACTGGAAGTGGTAGTTGTTAACTTAGTTGGTTTGCGAAGCCTCTGCTTTATACCTATAATTTGAAGATATTCGACGTACCGATCATATTACACTAGGCGGTAAGGAGTAGTTCTTGAGATAGCTGCGATTGCGAAGACTTGTCGATGCACCGATCTTTTAGCACTGAACAGCAGTTGTTGCCAGATAGACTAGCTTGAGGTTTCGATTGGATATGAGCCCTTCGATTTGATATAAGCCTTTTGTAGTCCTTCTATCTGTAGAAGATCGCTACTAGGTCTGATTTAACATTTTTGTCCTCTACTGTAAAACCTCGTAAAATAGCCCTCCAGTACACTTCAAAGTTTATGTTTTCCTCGAGATTTGAATATATATTTTTTTGTATGAAAAAGGTGTTTTTTTACTTTTGAAATTCGCTTTGCATTGGGCCATATTTTTATATTTTGGTCTCGTTTTGGGTCTTTTGTGGTACTTGTCTCTTCTCGCCCCTGCCCAGTGTTACCTTTTTTAAAAACGCAGCATGTTGTTCGTTGTTTCTCTTTTTTATGACTCTCAAAATGTTCGTCGTCATCATTGATTGTCTTCAACGAAACGATTGTTTGGTCTGATCACCTTCTTTTGTATGGCTTGGTGTCTGTCTTGGCTTGGTCGTGAAACCCAGCAACGCAAACCGCATGACGAAAATTTAAGGCGCGCGGTTGGTTGTTGTTTGGCTGGTTTATCTCTGTTACGTTATGTAGTTGGGTTCTTGTTGTTGCTGCTGTGATTATTTATTCCTGGCGAGATTAAGAAAATACAAAAAACACAGAAAATTGAAAAGGGGTTTTGTGTGGCTGTTGTTATTCCCTTCATTTGGTGGGGGCTCTATTGCTTGGTTGTGAATGTCTCTTGTGAGCGCCTGCGCGCATTCTCTTAAATTATTCTGCGGTTTTTATTTTCTTCTCTGTTTGAGTTTGGCATGGCATCTGGCATCAGCAGACAGACATACATGTGGTCCACATCCAGAGAGTGAGAGAACGATTTGCCCTTCTGGTTTCTGTTACTTCTCAGTTTCGGCTTTGATCTTTTCAAATCGCTTTATTGTTGTACTAGGCAATAATACTTATACAAAGGTAGAGTATATGGAGAGGCGACACTATTTAAGAGTTCTCCAAACAATTAGCGGATTTGCTCCTCCGACCAACATCTCAAGCATTACCTGTTAGTTGTCTTTTGCTTTTTTTAACCTTTTTTTTAGGACGAGAGACGAAAAAGACAAAACGAGAAGTTGTTAGGCCAGTTTTTTCTTGTCGTCTTATTGTTGTTGTTCAATACATGTCTTTGGTGTCTGTGTATTTTGTGGGCCCGGTATTGACGGGGTCTTGCTGGCTGGCTTACTTACTGATTGGGTGTGTTTGTATGGTAGTGTATTTATGTGATAGCTATTAAAGAGCTCACAGCTCTTTCTATTCGTATTCAAAATAGCCCCAGTTTGATATGATATTGCGAGGTTGGGTCTCTTGTTCAGTAGTCGCTGTAAAACTCTTTTTTCGTTTTGGGTGTTGGAATTAATAGTTTCTTCCATTCAACTGTGTCTACTGCTTGATTTGTATTCATTTCATTTTCATATCTTTGTTTCAATGATACTTTCATGTAGTCGATATTGGGGTGTTTCGAACGAATTTGAATATTTTACAACGCAGTACTACTCCTGGACGATGAATAAAAAGTTGTATTGACAGAATGATGAACTTCAGTGTCTTCTTACATCTTCTGAGCCCTTCAGTCGGTTCTTCTGGGAAATTATGATAGGGGATTCACCAGAAGATATTCTTTATTATACGATTTTTCTATTCTGAAGGTATCCGGATGCCATAGGACATTTATATATTGTTGTTTTTATACCCTACACCACAAGGTGGTCAGGGTATTATGTATTTGTGCATTTGTTTGTAACATGCAAAAGGAAACGAGATAGACCCAAAGTTCCATTTAATGATCTGCATAGAATCACATTCTGAGTCGACTTATGCATGTCCGTCCGTCCGTCTGTCAATGTATTTTTGTGAACAGTACAGTTGGCATTTATTACCCGATCCAGATGAAATTTTGCACAAATCATTTGTTTGGCCCAAGGACGAACCCTATTGAAATTGTAGATAATCGGTAAAAAATTAGATATTGCTCCCACATATATCTTCGTCCGATTTGCCTTTTACTGGTCATCAGCCCGAATAGTATGGAATTTTGCACATACAACCAAATTAGGCCTAAAAAGAGGTATGCCAAATTTGATCGAAATCGGTTCAGATATAGCTATAGCTCCAAGTGTTATAGTGTTCATCCGATTTGTTATTTTAACATGTAATAACAATATTTGGGGAAATATATCAAATATAGCTCAGAAATACCTTTGCTAAATTTTACCGAGATCGGTTCGGATTTGGATATATCTCCCACATATAACTTCGCCCGATTTACCTTTTATTGTGCACCAAACGTCTAATATTTGCCCAAATGGGATGAAATTTGGCACTTACGACCAAATACGAGTCTAGAAGCTAGTATGTCAAATTTGGTGAAGATCGGTTCAGATATAGCTATAGCTCCCATATATATTGTTCATCCGATTTGTTATATTTGTTACCCACAGCCGTAATATGCACTCGGTAACAATTCAGGAAATTCGATATTCAGGGAAATATATGACATACAGCTCAGAAATATCTATGCCAAATTTTATCAAGATCGGTTCAGATTTGGATATAGCTCCCATATATATCAAAGCTCCCATATATATCCGAATTTAAAAGATACAAATGCTTCGGCATATTCAGTCTTTTGAACTTTAAATTATAATTATAATCATAGCGTGTATGATTGAATTCTCCAATAAAAACTTTTAATTGTTACGTGAAGCTCTACTAAATTAGCAAGGTGGTGTAGGGTATCATAAAGTCGGTCCGCCCGATTTTAAGACTTTCTTTACTGGTTATAACTGGCCTATGTTTTGGTGCGTAAGCTTGTGAAACGGTCGTTTTTTTCTTTGGAAATTTGTACTAAAAGCATAGGAAAAGTTCTAAAAATTAAATACATTGTTTTGAACAAACGGGAGAGTCACTGACGCATTACTGGATAGATGTACTAAAAATTCTAAAAGAGTCCCATTTGGTATTATGTGAACGGATATAGCTAAAAAATTTGGTATGAGAATCAGGGTTGGAAAGTAAGTTTGATATATGAAGGAGGTTTTGTAAATGTGTACCAAGTGAGGGAACGGTACTATATGGTACTAAATTTATAACAGTTTGGCTTAAGGTGACTGTATGTATAGTTGGTTTGTGATAAGACAAGTTGTTTTGGAAATATGTACTTCAAATGCACGAAAAGTACTAAATATGAGTCGGGTGGAAATGAGTTCTATATTTATACGAAAAATGCAATATGACACTAGTCAAGTGTCACTGAAGTCCATCATTCGTATTGGGCGAGGGGAAACTGCTGCAATCCTCAAATTTGATATTAAGGTCTCTGTTGATATCTGAAATTGAATTATTGAGGTGGTTTTGGAAATGTTAACTAGAATCGTACGAAAAGTACTAAATAGTGCTAAATTAGGTTTTGGGTGAAGGAATAGAGTTGAAATCCTGAAATTTTGATATAGATGTTGGCGCTGATATGGATATGGACTTGGAAATGTGTACTATAATTGTTCGAAAAGTACTAGGTGGTACTAAATTGGATATTGGGTAAAGGGATAGTGCTAAAGCCCCGAACTTTGATATAAGTTATATTTTTGTACGAAAAGTACTAAGTGGTACTATATTTGGTATTTGGGTGAAGAAATTGATCTGAGACATTGAAATTTGATATAGATTTCAATGTTGTTGTCTTTGTGAGAAATGGGACTGGTTTTAGAAATGTGTGTAGTACATTTACAATTGAAAGAACTAAATAGTACCTAATTTAGTATTGGGTGAAGGAATATATCTAACATCTTGAAATTCGATATAGATGTCACTCTTGACGTCTGTGGTTAAGACATGAAGGTTGTTTTGGGAAAGAGTACTATAATTGCTCGAAAAGTGCTAAGTGGTACTAAATTAGGAATTGGGTTTCCTTTTTTAGTTTTCCTTAGATTTCCCTTTTGTCTGTAAGATAAGGAGGTGGTTTTGGAAATGTGTACTATAATTGTACGAAACTTACTATAGTATTTAATTTGGTATTGGATGAAAGAATAGAGCTGAAATTTTATACAGATTTCACTGTTGGTATCTTTGTAAGATATGAAGTTGGTTTTGGAAATCTGTAGTAAAATTGTTCGAAAAGTACTTAGTCGTACTAATTTGGGCACTGGGATAAGGAATAGAACTGGAATCCCGAAACATGATAGTAAGGTCACTGTTGGTGTCTAGAGTGGAGATAAGGAGGAGGTTTTCGATCTGCGTACGATAACTGTACGTGAAGTGTGGTAATCAATTTGGGATTGTGTCTTTAAAAAAAGCTGGAATTCTGAAATTTGGTTTGTTTCTAGGACTTACATATGGCGGTGAAATATAAAAAGATGTGTAAGTAGTTTTCGCCAGAAAAATTGGATGAGGAACCGTTCTGCCATAGTTTGACTAATTCTATTCGGAAAACTTAAAAACAGAAATATTTGAAGACTTTTTTGGGCAAAAAGAAATCATTTTTCGATAAAGAAAACAACTATGAATAAAGTGTTATCGAACTTTCGCATCTAAAAAGTTAGTACAGAACATATTCCTTCTAAAGACCTTGGAAGGTCTTATTTTTAAAGAGTGTAGCTTTGAACAGAAGACTTTTGGATGTCTTTAGGAAACTTTCAAGGTTGAATAAAAAGGAAAACATGTCACCGCCTCTAAAACCTTCTAGCCTCTTTTTCTAGAAAGTAAAGACCCTTCAGTCCATCACAGAACTTTTTCATATGTATATGTAGATTTACTATTATAAGTTTACACCTTTAGAAATATTCTAATAAAAACTTATTTATTTTTCTCTTTCTAGGTAAGTTCAAACAATCCACTTTAGGATTAATGCATGTAAGTTTGAAGGGGTACGAAAGGTAGTGGACCATCACAAATCGTGTATTTGCTTGGTATGAAAATCGTATAAATCAGGTATCCATATAACTATCTGAAATATTCAAACCTAATCGGTTACTACACACAGCTAATGTATCCTATTAATTCTCACAAGTTCCTGAATTATGTTTACTAGCGAAAATTAGCTAATTCTCCTCAAATTAGGTTGTCTTAATTCATTTAATGACCTCCGTTTTTTTTAACTTTTAGATGGACTCGCTGACATAGCCTTAATAACCATCATACGCTGGCAAACGATCACCATTAATGGTCTGGCCTGGCCCCGGTGGGGAAGTGTGTAGATAAATGTCATAGCCCCCCCTCTTCTATAATTAGTATCACTTGTCGTTTTATTGTCATTTAAAGTTCATATCATTGTTGTAGAACAACAAACTCTTACCACAGCGACAACTTTAACTTTAGTCAACCAGGCAGCCAGCCATAAAAAACCAACGATTTTTTTATCTTTCCAACTGTTGCTTTATTAATATGCATGATTATGGAGAGGGGAAATTAAATTGTATTTTTTATATTCGGTTTTTATTTTCTTCTCTTTCTCTCTTTCTTTCTTCAGAATATTAAAAATGTAAAATTGAATTCGAAAATAAAAGACATAATCTTATGTCGTCGTTTTTAACATCATCATTTGCCTAATGATGATACTTAGTTGTCAATAAATGATTCGAAATGGTTGGTTTGTTTTCTTCATTTACTGGTGAAGGAAATTATATTAAGTGATTGTCTTCATATATGAGTGCTAAGAAATCTAATTTTCGAACGATTCCCTAATAAGTTAATGGCAATGACAAGATGGCGCCCAATTAGAAGATATCTCATTAAGTTATGAGCAACTATGTGCTACACGACTGAAACTTTTGCATTTAATTTTTGACTTTTATTTAAAAAAAAAAAATAAATATATTATTTGGGACATATTTCTCAGCTATGTCCCAAACTCCTTTGAATTCATTTTCATAAATATAATAACACTTCTTTTGCAACTAACCAGGAGATCTCTGATTCTTTTACAAAACATCTAATCTTAAGCTGAGTAGAAGAAGAAGCACACATAACCTCTTCTTTGAGAAAAATCATACACACGAAAAGGGTGTGTTTTGTTGCTTTTTTTCGTTTGCTTTTTGTGTCTATCCCACCAACAATCTGTCTTGCATTTCCAACAATTAGCAATTAAACATCGGTTGTCTGTTAAACACCTACGCGTTACTTAAATGTTAAAAGTTGGTTTCTTTATTTTTCGCTGAAACGTTTATCTCTTTCCTCCGCATCATCTGCAGCTTGGCTTGGTTGTGCCCCACCAGCCAACAATGTTTTGTTCGAACTTCAATGTAGCCTAACATAATCTTGGCAACCATACCAAACATTGGACAACAAATCAGATGCCATTTTTTTCACGGTAATAATGCTCAGTTAAGTCACAGGTATTTTATGGATAGAAGACCTTTTCGGGCTTCTATAGACAGGTCTTCTTAAAAGATGACCACCCTTGGGAATTCTATAGACTATGTAGAAGAAGAATGTCTTTTATTAGGCATTAGAAATTTTTTGAGATCTTCCATAGGCCATAGGATGACCGCAAGATCATCTAAAGTAAATAGAAAATCTCAACATCTTCTAAGGACAATAAAAGACCACAAGCTCAAGTTCTAAGAGTAAACCTCCAAGTCTTCTATAAAAAATATATGATCTGAGGCTCTTCTATGGATCTTCTATATGCATATATGTCCTCGAGGTCTCCTAAAAGCAATATATGAACTCAAGGTCTTCTACATACAATAGATTACCTCAAGGTCTTTTATAGACAGTAGGTGATCTCAAGGTCTTCTATAGACAATATACGACCTCCAGGTCTTCTATAGACAATAGACGACCTCCAGGTCTTCTATCGACAATGGAAGATCTCGAGATATTGTTAGACAATAGACGACCTCAAGGTCTTGTACAGACTATATATGACCTCAAGGTCTTCTATAGACAATATATGACCTCAAGGTCTCCTATAAGCAATATATGACCTCAAGGTCTTCTACATACAATACATTACCTCAAGGTCTTTTATAGACAGTAGATGATCTCAAGGTCTTCTATAAACAATAGACGACTTCGAGGTCTTCTATAGACAATAGACTACCTCAATGTTTTCTATAGACATAAGGAGACCTCAAGGTCTTCTATAGACCGTTGATGAAGATCTTGAGCTTCTACAGACAATATATGACCTCAATGTCTTCTATAAACAATATACGACCTCAAGGTCTTCCATAAACAATATATGACCTCAAGGTCTTCTATAGACTGTAGATGATCTCAAGGTCTTTTATACACAATAGATTACCTCAATACAATAGATTACCTCAAGGTCTTCTATAGACAGTAGATGATCTCAAGGTCTTCTATAGACAATATATGACCTCAAGGTCTTCTACATACAATAGACGACCTCGAGATCTTCTATAGACAATAGATGATCTCAAGGTCTTCTATAGACAATGGAAGATCTCGAGATATTGTTAGACAATAGACGACCTCAAGGTCTTCTATAGACAATATATGACCTCAAGGTCTCCTATAAGCAATATATGACCTCAAGGTCTTCTACATGCAATACATTACCTCAAGGTCTTTTATAGATAGTAGGTGATCTCAAGGTCTTCTATAGACAATAGACGACCTCAAGGTCTTCTATAGACAATAGACGACCTCAAGGTCTTCTATAGACAATAGACGACCTCAAGGTCTTCTATAGACAATAGACGACCTCAAGGTCTTCTATAGACAATAGACGACCTCAAGGTCTTCTATAGACAATAGACGACCTCAAGGTCTTCTATAGACAATAGACGACCTCAAGGTCTTCTATAGACAATAGACGACCTCAAGGTTTTCTATAGACTTAAGGAGACCTCAAGGTCTTCTATAGATCATTGATGAAGACCTTGAGCTTCTATAGACAATATATGACCTCAATGTCTTCTGTAAACAATATACGACCTCAAGGTCTTCCATAAACAATATATGACCTCAAGGTCTTCTATAGACTGTAGATGATCTCAAGGTATTTTATACACAATAGATTACCTCAATACAATAGATTACCTCAAGGTCTTCTATAGACTGTAGATGATCTCAAGGTCTTTTATAGACAATATATGACATTAAGGTCTTCTATAGACAATATACGACCTTAAGGTCTTCCAAAGACAATAGACGACCTAAAGGTCTTCTATAGACAATAGACGAACTAAAGGTATTCTATAGACAATAGATGACCTCAACGTATTTTATGGACAATAGATGAGCTCAAGGTCTTCCATAGACCTCAAGGTCATCTATCGTAGATATTAACATAAGAAACCCTCAATGTATTCGATCCTTTATACGTCAACATTTCTAACTATTTCCTAATTTTTTGCTAATTTTTAATTAAATATTCTCCGTTAGTATTAACAAGAAAACGCCACACTTCCGATGTGTTTTCGCTGTGACCAATTTCCATTTTTGGTCTGCTATTTTATAGCCCCAACTGTTATTCGTACAGAACAAGCATATGAGACAATTTTTGGGCAAAACCGGCAAAGCAATTTGCAAATAAGTCTAAACGCTTCAACAAACAAAGTGCAAAAGTAACCAAAATTATCGAATCTGTAATTTGCAAGTAATTTCATTGAATTTTATTTCGATGTTTTTTCTTTTATTTTTTTATTGTCTGTCTAATTGATTTGCTGCTGTTGTTATTGTTGTAGTTTTTTTTTTTTTTTTTAATTGTGTTGTACTTGTATTTCGCTTGGTGCTGTTTTCGTCTGGGCGCGTGAACGTGACATGTCTAAACTTCCGGTTAAATCATGCAATGGCCAATGGGAGACTCTCTTTTCTTGTAACGGCGAGAGTATCATTGCAATTCGCAACAAACAGGGTTTTAGGGCTATTTTTTGAATATTTAGGTAGGGAAAGAAACATTTTACTCTATTGCTTTGTGAGTTTAAAGTATTCTAGTAATAACAATTCAGAAGTCTTTTCTGGATAGATGACCTCTCTCTACAGAAGATGCTATAACGTTTTATTTTTTTGTTCAGAAAACCTTTTTCAGAAATGATGTGCGTAATTTGAAAACAATCGGACTCTTACATTACATTTTATTAGAGTTATAATTATTCAAAATTTTGACCCTTTAATTGGGAGGTATTTGATGGAGTGAACTGACCTAGCACTAATGTAAATATTTGCATTTGCAAAGTTGGAGCAAAATCGGATTATCCTTTTTATTTCTGTGCAGTAAAATATTTTTTGAAAATTGTTAAATTTTGTGGTGAAGGAGAAGGCCGATATCGCCCACCTCCAAACTCGATCTAAATTTGATAATAATATTACGATGTACCATATTTGAACCAAATCGGATACTCACTTCGAGAGTTATTGTGCACACCAGTCAGACAGACGGACGGACGGACGGACGGACATCGCTAGATCGACTCCAAATGTCCTGAAACGGATTTGGTCCAAAGATGAGGCACATTTTGGCCGTATCATTGCCATTGTTGTTTTACGCTGACAAAAATATTTTTAAACAAGTAAGCCAAGGCTATAGGCTTGCGGGATCGACCATGATACCCTACAACATTACAATATGTTAGAAGCCCCTTTATGTCCAAATCTATTTTGGAATATTTCGCTTTTGAAATCGTGCCATAGAGCTTTGCCCAGATATTACCTTTAGCTTTTCGGCATTTGCCCAATATTTACGCACTCCCTCATATTAGTTGTTGTGGTCCATTTTACAGCTAAATATAATCCAATGGTCATCCAAAATGTCAGACATCTTCCCTGTCCTCAACTCTCTTCTCAGGAAAAGTTCCGTGTCGATTTTTTTTTTCAATTGTGTGATCAGGAAAATTTTTCTGTTTTTGGTTTACTTGAACCCCTAAGTATTTAGCAATTATCTGCAAATGCAAAAGGCTGCTCTGCATCTCCAAAATGTAGAATTGCTTGTCTATGATATTTGACTATATTCTCCAACGAAATCAGCCTAAAAAAGTCAGAAGTTCTCTTTATGTATGTTTTCGATTTCGCCTGTAAATTATTTTCAAAAGAAAAATGGAAATGCTGGTATTATTTTCGCACAAAAGTAGTGGTCCATTCTACCACTATTTCGTGTCCTTTGATTTCTATTTGTGACCTTTATAACGGCTGCAAAATCAGCAACATTTTTTGTTTTTTGTCCATATTAACTCCTCAATATACTACCTAAATACCCTACCGTTGTGAAAATTTTCGTTAGGATCGGACGACAATCTGTATATAATAACCCAAAACCCCAAGTATACAAAATGTATACTTCAATATTATAAGTCAAATTGAAAAAAAAAAAATTGCATGCGATAAAAAATATGAAAAAATAAAAAAAAATCAAAATACTACAAAATCTATATTAACATCGTTATTGACGTTAACATAGATTTTTTTAGATTTTATACTTTTATGCCTAGAGGGCATTCTGAATTGACAAAAGCATTCTAGCTAACATCCTCTTCCTTTGTATATACACACTGTATATATTTCGCTATATATATCCGATATATTTACTATAGTCATCTACGTAACGGTCAGAATTGATCTGCTCGTCTATTTGTGACTTCGGCGGGATTAAAAATATTCGCGGTATAACGAAAAAAATTTTCGTGAGGATCGGACGACAATCTGTATATAATAACCCCAACCTGTGTTGTAAGGTGAAAAATTTTACAAAAGTATACTTCAATATTATAAGTCAAATTGAAAAAAAAACCGCATGCTATAAAAAATATGAAAAAATAAAAAAAATTTCAAAATACTACAAAATCTATATTAACATCTTGATTGACGTTAACATCGATTTTTTTAGATTTTATTCTTTTAAGGCAAGAGGACAAAATTTGTCAAAATCGGTCCAGCTATTCTTGAGATATAAGCATTCTAGCTAACATCCTCTTCCTTTGTATATACACACTGTATATATTTCACTATATATATATCCGATATATTTACTATAGTATATATATCGTAGTTTAACGAAAAATTTGACTTTTATTTAACACAAATGTTATGGTGTATTTCAAACACTAAATATTACCCGAGGACCATCGACATTGGAAGACTTATGCCCAGCCCTAAGCTCTAGCCCCATGCTAACTTCAGCGTCGATTGGTCTATAATTGCGACCTGTGATGCAACTGGAAAATCAGGAAATTTTTCAGTTGTTTGTCTATTTCAACCCCTAAATATTATGCGATCATCTCCAAACGCAATAGGCTTCTATTCTGGCCCTAGCCCCACCTCCATTCTAAATTTAGTGAAGATCAGGCGATAATTGTGACCTGTAGAGTGATTACAAATTAACATGGCCAGACGGACGGACGAACATACATAGCTAAACCGACTCAGCTCGGCGAGATAGGAAGATCCATATGTACTTTGGCGGAAAACCAAACTTTCGAGGTGTCACATAATTTTTGGCCCAATCAAATTTATAATACCCCCAACACATAGTACTAATATGTCCTTGAAAAAATATTTTATGTTGTTATTGAAGAAGTATTTCTGTAACATCCACTCTTAATAAATAATAAAAAATTTGTTGATTTCTATTTTGTAAAAATTTTATTTTTAAACCGGTAGTAACGAAATATGTGAGATATTTTACAATCCAACTATCGAAAATATCGAATGGAAATAACCTCGATACTTTGCCAGCCCTTCCAGTGACGCTTGATTTATCATATCGAACTATAAGTGTCTCCTGCATTTATAAGGCCAAGGGTATAGTTGTTTTTAATGTAGATATCTTTAACATCACCTCCCCCCTCCCCCTGTCTTTTGTTTATGTTACCAGTAACTATTGAATCATTCACCTCTGCCATTTCGACGCCTTTCTCTATTTCGTTGATATTATCACTTGTTGAGTTGTTCTGCTGTTATCTTTGTTGTTGTTCTTGCATTTTCTTTGCGATTACTACATTTTTTCACTTTCTGTGTCGTTTTTTTTTTTTTTTTTTTTTTTTGGCAAAATTTGTAATTATTATTGTTTTTTGCTATAATTTATTATCTTTTTTAAGTTGTTTTGTTCTCTTCATAGTGGTATGTTTTGTATATTTTATAGTTGGCTTTTTTTATTCTATTCGCCAATCGCTGGTTTTTTGTTCTTACTTCATAAAACAACTTATTTTTATCTCTGACAAATGTCACTGATAAAAAAAGAACTTAACAACAAAGCTATGTACATACATGCAATCAAGACATACAACTCATAATAAAAAATGGGAAACTGTGTGCGACACAATTTAGGCGGACATTTTTAATAATGAGTTATTGTTTTGAAATCATTTTTAATTCAATATTTTCGAAATAATTAGCAATGTTCTTGAGAAGTTTTGTGGCCGATATTAAAATGATACTCCCCACTTTACTTCAGGAAGCTTTTCAATTTTTTGTAAACACATTATAGGCAAGTATTCCCTGTCATCATGGCATGGATCACCTGACCTCCCGAAATAGATCGCCTTTGTCTGTTAAACCCAAATACATTATCAAATCGTTAAAGTTCTGCCGGTTCAAGTCCCATCACCAATGGCTTAAATTCACTCCTTGTTGTTTGAATTGATAATTGTTAAAAATTTATAGAACGTAGAATACGTTGAGGAAAAAACAGAAACAATTGTTTTGAAATATATAATTAAAACACGTTCGTAGAACAGGCATATGTTTTGTTTTTTTCGAATAAAATTATTAAATGAACACGTTTCGAAGTCTGAGCTAAACGCGGGGGAAATAAACCTGTCATAATCGAAAGTAAATTATAATATGTGTTTTATTTAGTCTATAAAAATGTTCATAATTTGTAGACAGGAGAAATGACACATGCCATGAATTGCACTTCTAAATCCTCTAGTGAGTCTTATGAACCGTTCGAGGTACTAAGAGGAGATATATATCCACAAAACAGACTCATTATCAAATAATTGGTTTCGTAACGAAATTTTTGTCAGTTATTAGTACATAGAATTTACTTATAATCTAAGGTTCAAAAAAAGACCTCGTCACTGTTTCTACTGCATAGAATTATTAACTTTTTGTCCGATAGTAGAAAAATCATTTTTGGATGTTCGTGATTATGATAAGACTGGGTTTGTGGAAATTCGTACTAAAGGCTACGCAAAAAATGTCGGAAATAGCATCAAATTTTAGAATAAGTTTAGGTTTGTCCGAATTGGTCACCTTTGGCAAGAATTATGGCCTTCAAACGGCCAATGAAACCGTCACACGCTGCCCGAATGTTGTTCTGCGGTATTTTGGCCCATTCCCGGCGAAGCGCTTGCTTGGTATTTTTAGTGCCAACCTTGTTTTCCAAAATACTCCAGACACAATAGTCTACTGCATTGGTATCCGGAGATTTTGGTGGCCATTGTGCGCTGGAAATCAAACGAGGAACCTCATTTTGTAACTACTCTTGGGTGGCGCGTGCTGAGTGCGATGGTGCCGAGTCCTGTTGGAATGTCCAAGGACTGCTGCCAAAGAATATTTTCGCGATAATATTCGGCATTTATTCTGATGCCACGGTCGATTAATATGGCGGCCCACACCATCACCATGGCGTGCGCTTGAGTTCTAGTGGCCAAACGAAGGTGCACATTTTCAGCTGACCTCTTTGGCAAGTAAACACGATCATTTTGTTTGTTTACAAACTGGTGGATAACGAATGTTTTCTCATCGGAGAAAACCAAATTCGGCAGTTCTACACTTTCGGTCAAGCGAAACAAATCTTTAGCCCTTTTGAGTCTATTTTCTTTCTGTTTCGGTGTAAGTTGTTGCACTTTTTGGAATTTCAATGGCTTTAACCTGAGCTCATTTTTCAATATTTGCCGAATGGAATATTGCGATATGTTCAGCTCACGAGCCATTTTTCGGCCACTGCGAAGCGGGTTTCGATCAAGTCGCTTCTTTACTTATCGAACTATTTCTGCTGATGTTGCTGTTTTCTTCCTTCCACTTCCTTGACGTCGGGGTTCGCTACCATTAAGAGACTCAAAAGATTTATTCACATTCAAATGCTGGAGTGCTCTGACGATAGCCACTTGCGGTTTTCCGGTCAAATATAAAGAAATCACACTATCACGCTTGAATTCCATCACGAATATCTTTTTTCGAAAAAAAATCTCACCAAAATGCTTTTGTACGCTTGTAAACAATATAATGGGGCGTCACTGGAATAATTTTAACAGCTGTCGGACGAGTGGCTTAGAAATGACAGCAGTCTGAAGTTGGTTGCAGTTTATTCATCTCACCCTGTAATTCTGAAATTTCAAAACTTGAAGCAACTAATGCCGTGCAGTATAGATGTACCAAAGGGTTTTTTGGAAATTTAAGTTTGCGAAAAGCTCCCAAATGGTACTAAACTTTTAAAATGGTACCATTTGGTATTATGTGAATGGAAGATCAAAAAGATCGGAAGATCGGATGGTGGTGGCTACACGAAGACGTGGACCTGCACAGACAATTTTCTTTCATAGGCTGTAGTACCCATTTCGAACATTATACGAAATTCGAAATAATTCGGGTAAATAATGTCGCTAAAATCAGGGAAATACCGAATATCGGGAGCTTTACGAAGACGTGGACCTGCATACAAAATTTTTTGCCATAAGTTGTAGTACCTCCAAGATCTTCCAATACGAAATTTGAAACATTTCATCAAAATAGCTATACGAAGACTTGGACCTGCACAGACAATTTTCTGTCATAGGCTCTAGTACCCATTACGAACATTAAATACCAAACTCGAAATAATTCCGGTAAATAATGAGGGCTATGCGAAGACGTGGACTGCATACCAATTTTTTTGCCATGGCTTGTAGTACCCATTAGGATCTTCCAGTACGAAATTTGGATCGATTCTAGTGAATAATGTTTCGTATAGCCCCGTTGTATGGGGGCTATATATATAAAAGTGGGCCGACATGACTCATTTACGAACTTAACCTGCCTACTGGCAACTATGCACGTATGCATAATTCTAACTTTCGATCTCAATTCGTTCGAAAGATAGTGTGATTACAACAGACAGACTTTGTAGGGTCTATTATGAATATTTCGAGGAGTTACAAATGAAATGACAAAGTTAATATACCCTCCATACAGTGGTGGAGGGTATATAAAAGGTACTAACAAACTCCCCTACCTAGGTATGTTTATATACAAATGTTGAATTCAAATCCCGGAACTAACAAAAGTATATTCCAAATTCTACATTCATTATATTTTCCTCTGTGCCGGCAAAGCTTTTAGAATGTATTGTTTTTTTTTTTCGTAAGATGAAATAATCATAGGCCTGTTAAGCACACACACACACATATTTACCCAAAGCAAATAAAGTCGTAACCGCAAAACAAAAAATTTAACCAACAGTAAATAATAACATTAACTGCTTAAATAAGTTAACAAAAAGATTATGTCTATTTTAAAACAAATGACGTTTGTAATTGTTTTCAGTTTTAATTTTTTTTTTTTTGGTTTCAGTTCACCTCGCTCCCTTTGTCAGCCGTTTTTCTTTTTTTTTTCTCTTTAAAAAATATCAAGTGTAGAGATAGTCGATGAGTCATCCGTCCAATATGAAATGAAAACCTATACAGGTGTGCTCTTTTACCTTAAAAATTGCTTGTTTTGATTTACTCTCTCCCATGCCGTTGACGATCATTGCAAAACTTGTTTGAACTTCTCTCACAATTCATTGTCTTATCTTGCTCTGCCTCTCTCTCTCTCTTGGAGGTATTAGCAATCGTTTCAATTCTCTTGATTTGTCAACTCTTTATATTGATTTCTTTTTTGCCAGGCTATACATGTGAGTATGTAGTATTTGTATAAACTTTTCAGAACGAAGTACACTCGCACTAACGCTATGTTTAGAGATCTGGTATTCTGCAAGTTTAATATTGTAGAACATTAATTCGGACGATTTTTTCTATACAAGTTGAACCAATAAGAATTCATTTTATAGATGGTCTGGAGATATACTTGTATACAAATACTTGATCTGTAGGTCTGATTATAGATCAGGATAGCATCTTTAAAAAGAATTGGACATTTAATATAACATTTGACAAACTATTGAAGATCAGGACAACTTCCCACTGAGGATCTGCATCTGCATTCTCACAGAAGATCTATAGATCTTTTCACACAAGACCTGTGGATCTTTTCATAGAATATATGAATCTTCTCATGGAATATATGTGAATCTTCTCATAGAGGATCTGTAGATATTCTCATAGAAGATCTGTAGATCTTATTTTAGAAGATCTGTAGATTTTCTTTTAGAAGATCTGTAGATCTTCTTTTAGAAGATCTGTAGATCTTCTTATAGAAGATCTGTAGATCTTCTTATAGAAGATCTGAAGATATCTTATAGAAGATCTGAAGATCTTCTTATAGAAGATATGTAGATCTTCTCGTAGAAGATCTGAAGATCTTCTTATAGAAGATATGTAGATCTTCTCGTAAAAGATCTGTAAATCTACTTGTTGAAAATCTGTAGATCCTCTCATTACGCTTTACGTTATCGTTAAATGAATTTTGCGGCTCATGGAGCTCCCAAATTTTTGCTGTGCCTCAGACAAAAACCACTGTCTCCACACCTTTAACTCCAATCTGATAACCCTATGCCAAGAATTCCCACTTGTACAGATCATATGACAAAATATCAACAAGACAACAAGTAAAAAATAATGAAAAAAAAAAATAACCCAAAAAAATAATAATAAACTTAAACACACACTTTTTGAATATTAAATGGATTTTACTGCTTTTTTGTTTTATTTCAATTTTTTTTTCTTATTTGAGTTCTGGCTGTATGACTCGATTCGGTCCCGCATTGTTGGATTTCTGCAATTTCAGCAGAATTTCTTTTGCTTCTTTATATGGCAAAATTTTAGTTTGGCTTGGTTGTGTTGTGTGGTGCGGTTAACTTTTCAGTTAAATGTTTGACAGACAGACGCAGAGCTGGTGTAATTGCGCTTGGAGGATCCATACGAAAAGTTCTTCAATTGTTGTTGTCATCATGTCTTGTGGTTTTATTATTTCTGATTGTTTTGGTATTTTTCGTTTTTTTTTTTTTTTTTGAAGGGTTGAGGTAGAAGTTCTTTATGCTTGTCTTTCTCCACAACAAAATACCTTGGCCACGCACAAATACATATTGTCGTTTTTTGCGCATGCGCACAATAATATGCAAATTTTGATTTTCTGTTGATGGTAGGCAGGCAGACAACCAGTTTCTTGGTAATAAGACTTGTGCTTCTCTTATTTCTCATTTACACCTTTTGAGAAAGTGTTAAGGAGTTACTTGAGGCTTGCAGTGAAAATGAGTTATGAATCATTGACAAAGAGTAGTGACAGGGGAGTAGTGATTTCGGGGAACGGGAAACTTATAGCATAAGTCCAAGTTGAAATTCCTAGAAATTTAAATGGAATACAGGTCAAATTATGTTGGTTGTTGTTGCTGTATCAGACTTATTGTGGTTACATAAAATGAGGTGGCAGTTCTTGGCCCAATAGAAATCGAGATGTTATGGATCTATGGAGTAGGTTCCGAAGGGATGGATCAATATTGTCCATTTCGTATCGGACCTATGTAAATAGGATATAAATATTGCTACCTGCCAGGTTTGGACTATATTAGTTATTTCCTTCACTTTCTATGAGATATGGGATAATTTAGTCGAACGAAGTATTCCATTTTCATACTTCATTTAATACAGATAAAAAATATTCGTATGGAACCAATTATAAGATAATCGAACATTTATATCCAATTTTATGCGAAATCATAAATTCTATATTCGTCTCAGGTTTCTGGTTGAGAAAAATATTTAAATAAAGCTAGTTGTAAAGAAACGCAGACTTGTTTCGCAATTTATTACAGATAAAAATATTAAACATTTGTGGGTGGGGTACCAGAAGGAGTTCTCAGATATCTATCATCTTCACAGCAGATCTTGTGTTAGCAAAAATGATCATATTTGTGAAATTTGAAGAGAGCTGGATTTTTATTTTGCTTTCTTAGAGCGATTTCTTCTTCAAAATCTTGAACCCTTTGTGCGGGAGCTACCAGAAGAAATGCTCCGATTTTCCATACAGATCTTGTGTGATGGAAATATTGAGATGTGCTAAGTCAGAATGGAATCGGATGTTTATATCGCTATTAATTAGCATCACCTTTGTGGGGAGGTATCTGAAGAAGTGGAACTATATATCCCATCTTCACACCAGACATTGGGTTAGTAAAAATATTGTGATCTGTGTAATTTGAATACAATGGGACTCTTATATCATATCATATAAGAGTTATAATTATTCAAAATGTCCACCCTTTGTGGCGGAGGTACTTGATGGAGTTGACCGATATTGTCCATTTTCCCACCTGACCTAGCACTGATGAAAATATTAGACTTTGCAAATTTGGAGCAAAATTGGATTATCTTTTCTCTTTCTGTGCAGAAGGTACCAGAAGGAGTACACCGATATTGTCCATATCCGAACTCGATCTAAATTTGATTATAATATTACGATGTGCCAAGTTTGAGCCAAATCTGATACTCCCTTCAAACTGATGGTGAGCACCAGCCAACCAGACCAGCAGATGGTCGGAGGGACTCCAAATGTCTTGAAACGGATTTGGTCCAAAGAGACCTAGGGTCTAAACCCGTTATTTCGATGAGGCACGCTTTGGCCGTATCAAAGTCGCCCTCTCTAGCCATATGACTGGGGCTATAAAAAATATCCATGATTTTAGCTTCGCTGGTACATATAAAATATATTTTAAAAATTTACTATAGATACACTAAGTCTCTAAACAATTCTCCAAATTGTTACTCGAGCCTATAATTTCTATATCATACGAATCCTGACATCCGTGTATTTTAGGTATAAAATGTCTTTGGCATTATAACGGATAATATATAGTAGATTATTATAAACCTCAGCAATGGGGTCTACTGGCTATTGGACAGACTGGTCCTTGAAAAATACAATTATGGTCATACTGACGATCGAATTATATGGTCCTTTTCAAAAGTGTAGTAGATTATTTTAAACCTCAGCAATGGGGTCTACTGGCTATTGGATAGACTGGTCCATGAAAAATACAATTATGGTCATATCGACGATCGAATTATATGGTCCTTTTCAAAATATGCCAAAGGATAACCAAGAATATGAATCTACGAATTTTATAATTCTTGTATAAAGTTACTTGGGAAACGTCTAGGAAACGTTATTATTTAACTTAAAAATGTACCTCTCCCAACCATTTTAAACAGGTCGAATGTAATCGTCACCATCATCATCATATGTCTGGGTTAATAAACGACATATTTGTTTTACCATTATGAATAAATGCCTTTGTATAATCCCCCATTATACACATCGACGCACAGAGCGTCTAATGTTATATTTATTTAGAAAAAATAGTAAACGCCTAACATTTATTCTCAACGAATTTCTGACATCGTAAAGTTTTATGATTCTGTTCTGAAAATTTCCATGTATTTTTGAAAAAAAAAAAAAAAGAATTTGAAACTCTTTCAAAACTCCTCTGCATACCGCACAGACACACAAGCTCCCAGAATTTATATACGAGCGCATGCAATGGAGTGAGTACATGCATATTTACATAAATGTACGTGCATTGTAATATTTTGTTTTTTTTTTTTTTTTTTTTTTTTTTTTGGTTGTTATACCCTACACCACAAGGTGGTCAGGGTATTATGTCTTTGTGCATTTGTTTGTAACAGGCAGAAGGAAACGAGATAGACCCATAGTTCCTTTTGATGATCTGCATAGAATCACATTCTGAGTCGATTTATGCATGTCCGTCCGTCCGTCTGTCCGTCCGTCCGTCTGTCCATGTATTTTTGTAAACAAAGTACAGATCGCATTTATTGCCCTATCCAGATGAAATTTGGCACAAACCATTTGTTTGGCCCAAGGACGAACCCTATTGAAATTGAAGATAATCGGTCAAAATTTGGATATAGCTCCCATATATATCGTCGTCCGATTTGTCTTTTATTGTGCACCAAACGTGTAATATCAGCCCGAATAGTATGAAATTTTGCAGATAAAACCAAATTAAGCCTGAAAATAAGTATGCCAAATTTGATCGAAATCGGTTCAGATATAGCTATAGCTCCCATATATATTTTTCATCCGATTTGCTATTTTTGTCGTTCGCAGCCGTAATATGCACTCTGTAACAACAATATTTGGGGAAATATATCAACTACAGCTCAGAAATACATTTGCTAAATTTTATCGAGATCGGTTCAGATTTGGATATAGCTCCCATATATAACTTCGTCCGATTTACCTTTGATTGTGCACCAAACGTCTAATGTTTGCCCAAATTGAATGAAATTTGGCACTTACAACCGAACTGAGTCTAGAAGCTAGTATGTCAAATTTGGTGAAGATCGGTTCAGATATAGCTATAGCTCCCATATATATTGTTCATCCGATTTGTTGTATTTGTTACCCACAGCCGTAATATGCACCCCGTAACAACGATATTCAGGGAAATATATGAAATACAGCTCAGAAATATCTTTGCCAAATTTTATCGAGATCGGTTTCGATTTGGATATAGCTCCCATATATATTTTTATCCGATTTCAAATTAATTGTGCACCAATTGGGCAAAACAAGTCCGAATTTAAAAGATACAAATGCATCGGCATATTTAGTCCTTTGAACTTTAAATTATAATCATAGCGTGTATGATTGAATTCTCCTATAAAAACTTTTAATTGTTATGCGGAGCTCTACTAAATCAGCAAAGTGGTGTAGGGTATCATAAAGTCGGCCCCGCCCGACTTTAAGACTTTCTTTACTGGTTTTTCTATTGTCAAAGATGACTTCAACTTACGGGTTTCTTCTACACTCAAAGAAAAGGTGTGTGTTGACCTCTATTTGAATAGTTTTTTTTAGTAGACGTACCGCCTGACATTAAAGTAATCCCTTTATTTGTTTTTAAATAACCAGATAAATACTTGTATTACATGTAGGGGAACGCTGACAAGGCTTAGTTGTTGATTTTGATCCAACAAATATTTATAGGAGACATATAAATATAAAATTTCACAATTCCAGCTCAATCCTAAGACCCAATCACAAATGAATTCTCGTACAGTTATACTACTAAAACACCCACCTTCTCTCCACCCCAACTACAGTCCAGCAACAGTGACCTCTACACCATATTTCAAAATTCCATCTCCATCCCAACACCCAACGACATGTGGTATTTTGCACTTTTCGTACGTATTTCAAAAACCACATCCTTCTCTAAACTACAGACACCAACCGTGACATCCATATCAAACTTCAGGATTTCACCTCTATCCCTTCACCCAATACCAAATTTAGAGCTATTTCGTACTTTTCGCACAATTATAGTGAACATTTCCGAAACCACCTTCATATCTTAACCAAAGACACTAACAGTGATATTGAGGATTCCAACTCTATTCATTCACCCAATACCAAATTTAGTACCACTTAGTACTTTTCGAACAATTACAAGGTAAGATGAAAAAACTGCATTTAAATGTGAATAAATCTTTTGTGTCTCGTACCATCGCTTGTTACGTGATACTGGTAGCGTAGCCCGACGTCAAGGAAGTGGGCGGAAGTAAACAGCAACATCGGTAGAAATGGTTCGAAAAGTAAAGAAGCGACTTGATCGAAACCCGCGTCGCAGTGGCCGAAAAATGGCTCGTGAGCTGAACATATCGTAATATTCCATTCGGCAAATATTAAAAAATGAGCTCCAAGTAAAGCTATTGAAGCTCCAAAAAGAACTTACACCGCAACAGAAAGAAAATAGGTTCAAAAGAGCTAAAGAGTTGCTTCACTTGGCCGAAAATGGTGAGCTGCCGAATTTGGTTTTCTTCGATGAGAAAACATTCGTTGTCCAGCAGTTTGTAGACAAACAAAATGATCGTGTTTACTTGCCAAAGAGGTCAGCTGAAAATGTGCAGCTTCGTTTGCCCACCAGAACTCAAGCGCCGGCCTTGGTGATGGTGTGGGCCACCATAACAGCCGATGGTCGCTCTCCGCTCGTATTAATCGACCGTGACATCAGAATAAATACCTAATATTATCGCGAAAATATTCTGGAGGGTGTATTAAAGCCTTGGGCACGCAATCATTTTGGCCGCAGACCTTGGACATTCCAACAGGACTCAGCACCATCGCTCTCAGCACGCGTCACCCAAGACTGGTAACAAAATGAGGTTCCTCGTTTCATTTCCAGCGCAAAATGGCCACCAAAATCTCCGAATACCAATCCGTTGGACTATTGTGTCTGGATTATTTTGGAAAGCAAGGTTGGCACTAAAAAATACCAAAGTGTCGATCACCTCAAGCAAGCGCTTCGCCGGGAATGAACCAAAATACTACAGAGCAACATTCGGGCAGCGTGTACCGGTTTCATAGGCCGTTTGAAGGACATAATTCGTGTCAATGGTGACCAATTCGAACAGATCTAAACTTATTCTAAAATTTGATGCTATTTCCGACATTTTTTGCTTACATTCAATAAAACTTAAAAATTATTTCGTTTGACTTTGTTGCAGTTTTTTTTTATCTCAACCTGTATAGTACACATTTCCAATGCTACCTTCATATCCCAACCACAGGAACCAACAGTGACATCTATAATAGACTTCAGGATTCCAGCTCTATCCTTTCACCCAGTAACAAATTTAGTGCTATTTAGTACATTCCGTGCAATTATAGTACACATTTTCAATTCCACATCCATATCTTAACCACAGGTGTCAACAGTGAAATCTATATCAAATTTCAGGATTTCAGATTTCATGCACTATCTGTTCACCGAATAACAGTTTGTACCAAAAATAGTACTATTTAGTACTTTTCGTGTACTTTCCAAAAAAACCTTTTTGTCCCAACCCTCCACCAACAGGGGTCCCAATACAGAATTTCAGTTCGCACACTTCGTACACATTTCCAAAACCACCTTCATATGCCAAACTAACATTCCAACCTTTATTCCCATGCCAAATTTTAAGTTTTTAATTCTATCCGTTCCAATAATAACAAATGGTACCATTGTAGAACTTTTCGTAACCTTTAAGTTCGAATTTTCAAATACCCTATGGCTCATCTATCCTGCACTCTATCATTGACTCTCATTGCAATTTTCAGAATTGTAGCTCATTCCATTTGTCCAATACAAAGTATTAAATTTGTAGTATTTTTCGTCCCAATTTAGTACGAATGTCCAAAAACTCAGCCTTATCGTACTTCCAGGTACCAAGACTGACCCTCGAGAAAATTTTCAAGATTATAGCTTTAACCGTTTCCTCTAGTCGTTGATTCTCGATCAGTCAGTCAATAATTATAACAATTTATAAAATGAAAATATTTTGACTCGATACGTTCCCGTTTAATTAAACCAAAATAATCATCGTATTGTTATCAGAAATCTCGCTGGGACATTATATACCTAAAACGAGCGGATTCCAGGAAATCATAATCTGAAATTTTCAAAAAATGTGGAAGAGGGATTGTGTTGGCTACCTCTCGTTATAAACTTTCAAAGCGCCGTACACGTGTCTCACATTTTTTTTCATAGTGTTGTTATACCCTCCACCATAGTATGGAGGGTATATTAAGTTTGTCATTCCGTTTGTAAGACCTCGAAATGTACATTTTAGACCTCACAAGGTATATATATTCTTGATCAGCATAAAATTCTATTTCGATATAGCGATTTCCGTCCGTTTATCCGTTTGTGGAAATCTCTCTAGCTTCCGAACGAAATAAAGTAGATTGATAAAATGTTACTCAAATGTATATTATTCATTTGATATATTATACTTTTGGTATTGAAAATGAGCCATGTAGGTCCATGTTTTGGTATAGCCCCCATATAACGGTACATCCCGATATTCTGTATTTTGTTTGTATTTTAGCGACATTATTCACCGGAATTGTTTCAAATCTGGTATTTGCAGTTCGAAATAGATACTACAGCCTAAGACAGAAAATTGTCTGTGCACATCCACGTTTAGTATAGTCCCCATATAACGGTATCGCCATATATTTGGTATTTTGATGACTTTAGCGACATTATTAATCGGAATTGTTTCAAATTTTGGTATATGAAGTTCGTAATGAATACTACGGCCTAAGACTAAAAATTGTCTGTGCAGGTCCACGTTTCTTATAGTCCCCATATAACGGTATATCCATATATTTGGTATTTTGATGACTTTAGCGACATTATTAATCGGAATTGTTTCAAATTTGGTCTTCGGAGTTCGAAATGGATACTGCAGCTTAAGGCAGAAAATGGTCTGTGCAGGTCCACATTTTGGCTTGATGATTTTAGCTACAATATTCAACGATTTTTTTTTTCAAGTTTTGCATTTGAATATTATAATAGCTTATAACAAAAGTTGCCTATACAGGTCCACGTCGTCGTTTAGACCGCAATATGACGGCTACATTTGGTATTTTTAAGATTTTAACAGAATTTTTTATTTTTTTGAAAATTGCCAAATTTGTTCCAAGTTGTGGAGGGTATTCAAAGTTAGGCCTGGCCAAACTTACAGCTTTTTTACTTGTTTTTTTAATCATATAGAAATCAAAATTCCACTGATATCTTAATTTGGGGAATATTTAATCGAATAATGCTATTTCCCATCCCTGAGATCTTTCATTTTATCTTTTGAAAACTTCTTTATTTGCATTACATGTTTTCGTTTTATTTTTCTTTCGTATGCGTAAAGCCAGCTATATCCGGGTGTTCTTAAGACTGTGTACTCTTTATATTCCAGTGTAAATATGTATGTAAGTACATAGTATGCATGTAAATATTTTCCAAAGATATGTAAGTTATATGGTGTTTAGTTTATTATTCTGAAAACATTGTTGTTGCTGTTGTTCTTGTAATGCTGAAAGTTGAAAATGCATTTTGTGTAATATTTAACTTAGTTTTGTGACAAAGTGTCTTCAAAGTGGTGTGTGACAGGCAGTATGTAATGAATTGTGTGTGACTGTGTTGGATGGGTAGGCGACGTTTAGGTTACCTTGCTCTGTTTCTATGTTATTTAAATATTTACCGGCGGCAAAAGCTCTAAATATCAGATGCTCCAATTTATAATTTTTAGGGTCTTTAGCTCAATAAGAAACATGCGACACAATAAAATAAGATAAATAATTAAACAATGTTTCCCTTTTTTTAAAAAAACACAGCAAATTCAATCACGATCGAATGTTAGGTTTTTTTTCAAATATTTATATACTTTTTGGATTTTCCATTTAAGTGGAAAAGAAAATTATAAAAATAAGTTTTCTTAGAATTCCAAAAAAAATATATATTTATAAAAAAAAATAAAAAATATTTATAAAAAAAATTCTAAAAATAAATTTTCTTCGAATTCAAAGCAAAATCAATTTATATCACAAAAACATTTCAATCCAAACCAAATTAAAAGACACTTCTAAAAATATATTTAAAACAAAGATTTTTAACAAATTTTACGCACGAGTTAAGGTTATTGTATTTTGATTATCATTTGTTCTGGTTTTTCGATTTTTTACGTCATTTGAATTTGATGACTTTTGTTTTGAACACCATTCGTTCGTTGAACATTTGTTCATATCTTCTGATTGTGGGCTGGCCGCTTGGCGGGTTGCTTGGCTTTCGAAATGACATACACATTTTACAAAAACTTTGACATTTGTCGTTGAATCGTGATTTTGGTTTTTGTGTTTTTTTCTTACTTTTCAAAATGCTACATGACAACAACGACGACGACGACAGACGATTGGCATTGAAACTAAGCAGCCAGCCAGCCAACAAGTAACCAAAAAAGAAAAGAACAACAAATAGAAACAAAAATGATTTAAATCGAAAATGATCGGGCAACTAGAAAAGAAAATTCAAAATACATACGTATATGTATTTTGAAATGGCTAGAAGAAAACATCTGTTCACTAAAAGCGGCTAAAATAAAATACAGTAAAACCCTGCATTGCATTTCGAACGGATAACTGGAACCAACGGCATAGGGGGAAAATTTATTAGTTGAAATCAGAGACGCATTCAGAAATGAAAACAAGTAAACTAATATTAAATTCGGTCGAGCCGAACTTTTAATACCCTCCACCATTGGATAAAGAAACAATTAAAAAAGCTGTAAGTTCGACGGGGCCGAACTTTGAATACCCTCCACCTTTTGGTACAAATTTGGCAAATTTCAAAAAAATAAAATCCGATAAAAATTCTGTTAAAATCTTAAAAATACCAAATGTAGCCGTATATTAGGGTATATACGACGACGTGGACCTGCATAGGCATCTTTTGTCATAAGCTATTACAATATTGAAATGGGAAATTAAAAAAAACGTGTTTATAATGTAGCTAAAATCATCAAAATACCGATAGGTATGGAGGTACCATGGGTGTTATAAAACGTGGACCTGCACAGACAACTTTATGGCATAGTCTGTAGTATCCATTACGAACTTCAAATACAAAATTTGAAATAATTCCGGTAAATAATGTCGCTAAAATCATCAAAATACCGAATATCGGGGGGTACCGTTATATGGGGGCTATACGAAGACATGGACCTGCACAGAAAATTTTCTGTTATAGGCAGTAGTATTTATTACGAACTTAAAATACCAAATTTGAAATAGTTCCGGTAAGTAATGTCTCTAAAATCATCAAAATACCGAATATCGGGATGTTATATGTAGGCTATACGAAGACGTAGACCTTCATGGTCCATTTTCTGTCATAGGCTGTAGCATCCATTACGAACTTCAAATACCAATTTTGAAACAATTCCGGTAAATAATGTCGCTAAAATCATCAAAATACCGCATATCGGGAGGTATCGTTATATGGGGGCTATACGAAGACGTGGATCTACACATACAATGATAGGACACCGGAGATAGAACCCATTACTAACTTCCAATGACAATTTTTGGACAAATCTATAGAAAAATGTGACAAAAATGATCAAAATACCGAATATCGGGAGGTATCGTTATATGTAGGCTATACGAAGACGTGGACCAGCACAGACAATTTTCTGTCATAGGCTGTAGTATTCATTGCGAACTTCAAATACCAAATATGAAATAGTTCCGGTAAATAATGTCGCTAAAATCACCAAAATACCGCATATCGGAAGGTACCGTTATATGTAGATTATATGAAAACGTGGACCTATACATACAATGATCCGCCACCGAATCTAAAAACCATCTCGAACTACAAATACCATTTTTTAGACAAATCCATGGACAAATGTGGCAAAAATAATCAAAATACCGAATATCGGGAGGTACCATTAGGTGGGGGCTATACGAAAACGTCGGCCTATACATACAATGATCCGACAACGGAGCTGGAACGTATTACGAACTACAAATACCATTTTTCAGACAAATCCGTAGAAAAATGTGCAGAAAATCATCAAAATACCGAATATCGGGAGGTATCGTTATATGTGGGCTATATGAAAACGTGGATCTACACATACAATGATAGGACGCCGGAGTTAGAACCCATTACTAACTTCCAATGCCAATTTTTGGACAAATCTGTAGAAAAATCTGACAAAAATGATCAAAATATCGAATATCGTTATATGGCGGCTATACGGAATCGTGGACCTTTACATACAATGGTCCACCACCGAATCTTAAAACCATCGCGAACTACAAATGCCAATTTTCGGACAAACTCGTAGAAAATTGTGACAAAAATCATCAAAATACCGAATATCAAGAGGTACCGTTATATTGCGGCTATACGAAAACGTGGACCTATATGTATAATATTCCGCCACCGAAGCTGGAACCTATCACGAACTACAAATACCATTTTTTAGACAAATCTGTGGAAAAATGTGGCGAAAATGTACCAAAACGAGAACCGATAGACACAATACTCTACGTCAAATAGAGTGACGGACTGACAGACAGCCGGACAACGTTAAATCGACTTTGAATTTTATGCGAATTATGAATATATATACTTCTTGGGGTCTACGACGAATATGTAGGGATGTTACAAACGGAGTGACAAACTTAACATACCCTCCTTTCAAGGTGGATGGTATAAAAATATATTGCAAGGGATCAATAGTTAAAATATAAAAATTTACCACACCATCTATTCCGCTGTTGGATGAGGCAAATTTATAAATACCGACCTTAAGTATAAGATTCCCGCTGTCTAGGTCTGACTGTAGTACACAAACAACACCGTCTTACGACATTTTAGAACAAAACTAAAACAACGAGAATAACAATTTTGAACTTGCACATGCTGTTGAAATGAGAAATGCAAACAGTTTTTTTTTGCATTATTAAATCTAGAAGAGAGGAGAGTGAAACCCTGAAAGCAAAACGTATGACATTTAGCAAAAAGCAATCAAACGCTACAAAATATGACTGAACAAATAACAAGAATTCGTTTGTTCTGTTTTAAGATTAGAACAGAAAAATCTCGTCTGGCTCGAAATAAAAACAGATGTTTTTATTTTGTTATAAAAGAAAAAGTAAAATAATGATGTAAACATAGAGTTATAGATTAAAAAGAGAATAATGCAAAAAAAAATTACCAAAGGAGTTATTCGGAACAAAAGTATTGAATTTAAAGTGTTTCACATCAATGGAAAGACTCCCAAAAAAAATTGTAGGCGTATCTGCTACTTAAGTCATTACGGGTAATGAAAACTACTTACTGTTTCCAAGTAATGAGTAATGACCGTACAGAGAGATCACGCCTGCGCTTGCGAACAAACAACAACTACATAAGAAGACAGAATAAAAATGATATTGGTATTAGTGGCTGAGTGCATAGCGTGTCCGACTATAAAAACAAGTTAAAAAGTTTCAGTCAATATTGCCCACAAATTAGTATGTCCCCCATATAACGGTACCTCCCGATTTCGTTATTTAGAAGGTTTTTGCGACAATTTCCAGAACTTGATGGATTGGGCCAATATTGAAATTGAATGCTTCTATCTTGTTCTACGTGGAAAATTATTTTCTATGAAAAATTTCTGCCTATGTGGGGGAGGTAGCAGACGGAGTGGACTGATATTACCCATCTCTGAACTCGATCAAAGTTTGATAATAATATTACTATGTACCAAGTTTGGACCAAGTTGGATATTTTCTTCGGGAGTTACCGTGCACACCAGCCAGACAGAGATACGGACGAATTATTTCCATAGTTATTCTATACAAAGGATATATTATAGAGGTCCTTTTTACGAAGATAACATATCATAGGTTGTCTCAAAGTCGCCTTCTTCAAATTACAGGTCTTCTATAGAAAATATACCATCAAGAGAATATTTTCTATAGTTTTTCTATAAATAGGAAACTACTACTACCAGTTTCAAAGACCTTCCAAATGAAAACATTTCCGTGGTCTTCCATAGGCCTTTATAAAGAAAGAGTTCTATGGGTCTTCTATTGAAAACAAATATTTTATAGTTTTTCTATAAAAAATTATTCCTAAAAGTATTTTATAGATAGTACCTCTTCTACAGGCCTTCTATAAAAGAACAATTTTATAAAGGGCATCTGCAATCAAAGTACCTTCCATATGTATAGGGTAAATGAAAAAACTGCAACCAACTTCAGACTGCTGTCATTTCTAAGCCACTCGTCCGACAGCTGTTAAAATTATTCCAGGGACAGTCCATTATATTGTTTACAAGCGTACAAAAGCATTTTGGTGAGAATTTTCCAGAAAAAAGTTATTCGTGATCGAATTCAAGCGTTACCGTGATATTGGTAGCGTAGCCCGACGTCAAGGAAGTGGACGGAAGAAAACAGCAACATCGGCAGAAATATTTGAAGAAGCGACTTGATCGAAACCCGCGTCGCAGTGGCCGAAAATGGCTCGTGAGCTGAGCATATCACAATATTCTGTTCGGCAAATATTGAAAAATGAGCTCGGGGTAAAGCCATTGAAATTCCAAAAAGTGCAAGAACTTACACCGAAACAGAAAGAGAATAGACTCAAAAGAGCTAAAGAGTTGCTTCGCTTGGCCGAAAGTGGTGAACTGCCGAATTTGTTTTTCTCGGATGATAAAACATTCCTTGTCCTGCAGTTCCAACAAGGCTCAGCACCATCGCACTCAGCACGCGCCACCCAAGAATGGTTAAAAAATGAGGTTCCTCGCTTCAAAATCTCCGGATACCAATCCGTTGGACTATTGTGTCTGGGTATTTTGGAAAGTAAGGTTGGCACTAAAAATACCAAAGTGTGGATCACCTCAAGCAAGCAAGGAATAGGCCAAAATACCGCAAAGCAACATTCGAGCAGCTTGTGACGGTTTCATTGGCCGTTTGAAGGCCTTAATTCGTGCCAAATTTCATTCAATAAAATTTAAAAAAAAAATGTAAAAATTATGGCGTTTGATTTTCTTGCAGTTTTTTTATCTCGCCCTGTATTCTATAGTCAAAACAACTTCTATAGGTCTTCTATGCAAAGAATGCGCTATCCAGATAGTCTATAGAAGACATGCCACAGGTTTCCTCCGACAGAAGATCATTCTACAGTGATTCTATAGAAGGATTACACTTTATAGGTAAAGAAGACCTTTTACGTGTGTTCCTCGTTCCTCGCTTCATTTCCAGCGCACAATGGACAACAAAATCTCCGCACAATGGACAACAAATCTGTGTCTGGGTATTTTGGAAAGCAAGGTTCGCACAAGAAATACCAAAGTGCGGATCACCTCAAGCAAGCGCTTCTCCGGGAATAGTCCAAAATACCGCAGGGCAACATTCGGGTAACGTGACGGTTTCCTTGACCGGTTGCGGGCCTTAATTCGTGCCAAATTTCATTCAAAAAAATTAAAAAAAATGTAAAAATTATGGCGTTTGATTTTGTTGCAGTTTTTTATCTCGCCCTGTATTCTCTAGTCAAAAGAACTCCTATAGGTCTTCTATGCAAAGAATACGGTATTCAGATAGTCTATAGAAGACATGCCACAGGTTTCCTCCGACAGAAGATCATTCTACAGTGATTCTATAGAAGGATTACACTTTATAGGCAAAGAAGACCTTTTACGTGTGTTTTCTACATAGAAGACATCCTGTAAATCCTTCATATATGAAAGGCCTCCTTCGTATCTTTGCTTGCTTTAAGGAATCAAATTAAGGTGGAATTTTCGAAAATAGTAAATTATTGTCATTGAGCAATCAATAGGACCCAGAACATAAGAAATTTATATAGATTGTTAATATGGCATGATATGGCATATGAAATAAACCAAGATGTTTGGAAATTCGTCCTTGAAAATTACGAAAAGTACTTAAAGTTCTAACAGGTTAAAGTACTCAAAGTTACAACAGACTACATCATTGAAATTGTACGATGAGTAAGATCTTTAAATTTGAATTTTTATGTGGTGTTCATTCTTGTTTTAGACGGGGGTTTCTTGGTGTACGAGATTTTTTATAATTTTGAAGAGATCATCTCTTACGTGAAATAAGGCTTGATTTTTGTATGAATAATAATATATGACTATTTTGGGACTAAAAATATGTACCTTCCCAACCACCTTAAAAAAATCGCGCTGTTAAACGTGGTAAATTGGGATTGAAAACAACAATTTTATGGTCTATTGTAACAAATGTGCACTAGAAAGCAGTATATATTAAAAACTGCTGTATTTAGAATCTTGACAAGAAAGGTGGAATTTTCTGTTGATGGAGTGAACATTTTGTACTTTCGTAGGAATCGTCAAAATGTGCACCTTAAGAGTACTAAAAGCACAAAATCACAACTTATTTTGTATACGAACAATCTAACAATCTTCTGACTATTTTTTTTTTCATAAAATGCTATTTCTTAACTGACATTCTCTTTACTTTATTCTCTTTTTTAGGTAAGCTTATGACCAATACATTATTAAAATTAATTCCGTAAGTTTAACTTTTAAATTTAGCTTTTTATACTATGCATAAATTTTATTAACACTCTTTTTATGTCCTCCATATTTTCTCCAACGCATGAAGAATCTTAAGAACTGGACCACAAAATAAATCCAAAAAATAATTCTTTTTTGTCATAAAATATGATTTAAATTTAGTTCCTAATGAAATTTTAGAAATGTAATAAATTTTATTTTCGGTCGGTCGTCGTCGTCACTTCAACGTCCACCATTAAAACGGACGGACGGCAACATTTCCCTTCCCCAATGACTTGCAGACTAAAAATAAACCATGATACGTTTTTTTTTCAGTTTGTCTTCAACGCCACAGACAACGAATGCACGACGAAAAACTAAATAAAAAAAATAATGATAATAAAAAATTCTTAACGGCGAAAATTTAAACACTACAGATATCGTCATAATTGTCTGTAATAATGAGAGTAAAACTTTGATAAAAGAAATGTCTAAGATTTGAATAGATTGAAGAAGGAAGCAACAGTGTTCTAAAGAGATTTTAAGGAATTTTATCTTGAAGGGATTTTAATTTCCAAAGGCAGCATCTACACATTGTCATTGTGTTTTATGGTTCATGAAAATAACTTTTTTAAAATTATTGCTTTAATATCCTGGAGAATAATATTTGAAAAATACACCACTGTTTTCATAATATTTTTAACAAAATATGTAAAAAATCCACGAAGGTGCTAAAAAATATTTTTTCAAAAATCTCGAATGATATCGAAGAACAGTGTCCCTAAAAATCAGGACTGTACTTGAAAACAAAAAAAAAAAAATAGAAATCTATGACTGAACTTTCCTTAAAGCTTGCAGAAATACAGGGTGACATGAAAAAACTGCAACCAGTTTTAATTTCTAAGCCACCCGTCCGACAGCTGTTAAAATTATTTCAGTGACAGCTCATTATATTGTTTATAAACCTACAAAAGCATTTTGGTTAGAATTTTCCAGAAAAAAAGTTATTCGTGATGGAATTCAAGCGTGATAGTGGGATTTCTTTATATTTGGCTGGAAAACCACAAGTGGCTATCGTACCCAAACATTTTGGCCGCAGACCTTGGACATTCCAACAGGACTCAGCACCATCGCACTCAGCACGCCCCACCCAAGAATGGTTACAAAATGAGATTCCTCGCTTGACACAATGGCCTCCAAAATCTCCGGATACCAATCCGTTGGACTATTGTGTCTGGAGTATTTTGGAAAGCAAGGTTGGCACTAAAAAATACCAAAGTATCGTCCACCTCAAGCAAGCGCTTCTGCGGGAATGGGCCAAAATACCGCAGGGCAACATTCGAGTAGCGTGTGACGGTTTCATTGGAGGTTTGAAGGCCATAATTCGTGTCAAAGGTGACTAATTCGAACAAATCTAAACACATTCTAAAATTTGATGCTATTTCCAACATATTTTGCTTTCATTCAATAACATTTTAAAAAATATAAAAATTATGGCGTTTGACTTTGTTGCACCCTGTATCTATATATGAACGAGTATTGAAATAACCGAATGACTGAGAGTCAACGCCTAGACGAAACGACTGAAGCTAGAATCTTGAAACTTTGTACTAGGGTCAGTCTTGGTGCGTAGGCTTTATAAGGTTGGGTTTTTGGAAATCCGTACTAAAATGTTCTAAAAATTTAATAACTATATTGGACAAACGAAATGACATAGAATTCTGAAATTCGAACTTGAAGTTTTGTGAAAAGTACTAAAATGGTACTCAATTTCTAAAATGCTACCATTTGATATTATGTTAACGGCTAGAGCTTGAAATTTTATGTAAGAATCAATCATCAAGAGGTGGCTTTGGAAGTGTGTTCTACAAGTGCACTAAAAGTACTAAATAGTACTATATTGAGTACAAATCGGTATTGAGTGAACAGGTAGTGCTAAAAATCTGAAATTTGGCATTAGGGTCTCTGTTCATGTGTAGTGGAGGTGGTTTCGAAAATATTGTACTATAGTTGTACAAGAAGTACTAAATGGTACTAAAATGAGTATTTGGTGAAGGGATAGAGTTAAAATTGTCTAATTTGATATTAAGATTATCTGTGTTTAAGATTTGGTGGTGGTTTGGAACTGCGTCCTATATTTGTAGGGATAGAGCTGGGATCCTGAAATTTGACATAGATGTCACTGTTGGTGTATGTGGTTCAGATATGGAGGTGGTTTTAGAAATGTGTACTATATTGTACCAAAAGAACTAAATTTGGTATTATGTGAAGGGATAGAGATCGATTCCCGAAATTGATATTGAGGTGAGATGGTTTTAGAAATGTGTACTATGATTTTACAAAAAGTACCAAATAGTATTACAGTTGGTATGGGGTGAAGAAATAGAACTGAAATTTTATGTGAATGCCACTCTTTGTACAAAGTTTTTAGAGAAGGGTCTTGTTTTGGATAGCTAGCTGAAAATTTGGTATTGAGGACACTGTGGTATCTGGAATTGAGATATGGAGATGGTTTAAAAATGCGTACTATGAACGTACGAAAAGAACTAGATACTATTAAAGTTGGTATTGAGTGAAGGGATAGAACTGAAATTCTAAAATTTAATATGGATGTCATTGTTGGTGTCTGTAGTTGAGAAAGGGAGGTGGTCTTGGAAATGCATACTATGAACATACGAAGAGTGCAAAATACCTCAAAATATGCGGTAAAGATGGAATTCTGATATGTGGTATCGTTGTCATTGTTGGTGTCAAGGATATGCTTTTGGATATGCGTATCTTAATTGTAGTAAATGGTACTAAATTTGGCAATTGGGGAAACTAAAGAGTTGAAACTCGATATTAAGGTAAGGTATTTTAGGTTGGTATCTGAGGTTGAAACGTGGAGATTGTTTTGAAAATACGCACTTTAACTACACGAAAATAACTAAATGCTTCTAAATATGGTATTTGTTCAATGAAATTCTGAAATTAGTAGTGAAATTCGGTCTTAGGATAGAGCAGGAATTCTGATATTTGTTATCGAGGCCACTCTTGGTATATAGTTTTGAGAGAAGGGCTGGATTCGAATGCATTTAAATGGTATTAAATTTGTCAATAAGTGAATAGATAGAGATTTTATGGATAGAGAATTTGATATTGGGGTCAATTTTTTGGGTGGCCAATTTTTTGTAAAAAGACTTTGAAATAATTTTGGCCACAAAAATTGGATGTGGAACCATTGTGCTCTTAGGTAAACTTCAAAAGATTTTAAGATTTTTTTTTTTTTGGTGCAAAAAATAATAATTTTAAATTTTTTAAATTTTAGTGAATTAAGTTTTTTTTTGGAATGCTGCGTGAGATATAATGAACATATCGTAAAATTTGAGAAGTAAAATGAACTGCTGGAACGAATTTAAAAATTATAAGGTAGACTTTTCGCTAATAATATTTTTAAAGAATATAAGATTACGACGTACATTAAAATATGGAATCTTTGGAGTAACATTTAAAAAAGTCGCGATAATGCAGTACTTGGAGAAAGTATTTTTAAGAAATTTACAATTATAAAAAACGAATACAGAGTCCTTGGAAAAACTAATTTTTGAAATCCGATGATTATAGGAAATCCTTTACAAACTCTAATAATTATGAAGACGGTCAAAAATGTTGAAATTCTCTAAAAAAAACTCCTTGACTATGATTCCGAACGTCCTTCTAAAAAATATTCTCAAGGATCCACACATATTATTTTGGAGCCACTGTTGTAGCACGATTTGGTGATTCGAAAATTTGCATGTTCATATTTATCATCATCATCATCATCGCCACTATCACTGTCAAAGGGGCTTACTTATGCCCCCACTTCGCCCTCCGCTGATAAAAATGCACAGACCACATGTACACACTCATAAACTTGTATGTTAATTCTCATAAACTGTGATGTTGTGTGGTGTACTGGCTGACTGACGGACAGACGGACAGACATACGCATTGTTGCAGACGGTTTTGCTAAAATGACGGAAGCGCCTGTTAAATTAAAATTAATTAAAAATTGGACTTTGTGTAATAATGGACTTCGTGGCAGTGTGTGTGTGTGTGCGTGAATCAGACATTCCCCACTTTGTGTGTGTGTGTGTGCGTGTGTCTTGATGCCACAATTGCAACATAAATCATAAAAAAGAGCCAATGACGAAATGAAGAGTTAAATAAATTTTATATTATTAGGGGGTTAATTTATGTCAATGAAAATGAAAATGAAAATACATCTTAGATTCATGTGTACCAGGTTATAAATGAAAACTTTTCAGGATACAGATTCTCTGCAGAACCTATCTCGGATTTCAAGTCCATGATATAAATCAATTAATCAGATCTCAAGTTGTTGTTGCTGGCGCAGTAATATTGTTGATTATAGAGTGCTAGTCTGGTTCTGCTTCAATGTCCAGATTGAGGAAGTCAGGTACTGCTTAATTAGATCTCATAGTTCCCACTACTTCAATTTTATTTTTTACAGACCATTACTGATTATTTTTTAGCAGACAGCTCCTGTAATTCTAGTCCATAATAAAATCAGATGTTTTAGATCTTATAATTCCCTCCGATTTATTTTGAAACACTCTTATTTTGTTTTCATGATTTTGTATTTGGTTTTTATTTATTTTGAAACAATTCCGCCCATTTCTTTGACAAACGTCATTTGTTGTTGCTGTTTTTATTGTTGCATTTTTCAATCAATACAAATATCAGTAGAACAACATTGTAACGAAACAAAACCTCATATTGGCATAGCGGCCAGCAAAAGTCACTGAGAAAATTTTCAACAATAAACAATGTCAAAGGTGAATGACAATTGGCACATTCAAAACAAATTGACAAGTCACTCGATTTTTCCCCGCCACCCCTCAAATTCAGTCACCGAAATAAAAAAAAAATAAAACCAAAAATAGATAAACTGAAACATCTGTTCAAAATCACAGATGTTGATCGGTCAGATTTGTACAACACTTGATCAATCGATCAATATCGCGCGAGTAAAAGAGCAACAACAACAATTAATGGCAACAATTGAAATCAAGTGACTGAATGTTATAATGCAATACCACAGCAATAACAACAACACAAAAAAAAAACAGTCACATCTGTTATAAAAATTGGCACATTTTATAGGAAAATTTAAACATAAACCTCCCAAAACGAAAGAAATAGTTTCTATTTTTGAGGGAGATACATCTGAAATTAGTATAGAAAATATAAAAAGAATATTAAGTTTAGATGAACAGAAGTGAAAAGGATAGATCACATGGTACAAAAAAAACAGTAAAAATGTAAAAAGTTCGGCCGGGTCGAAATTTTTAATGCCCTTCACCATGCTATGTACAAAATGAGGACCTATGTCAAAAAATTTTTATAAGGTAGACACTGCATGAGAAACTTGAAATACAAAATTCCTGACAATTCCGCTAAAAAAAGGGTCAAGGCTATCAGAATACCGTATAGGGGGGGTATTACTTTTATATAAATATATAATACAATGAGGACCTGTATAAACAGTTTTTGCAAGATGGTTAGGAGCCCGTAACAACCTTCAACAATACCAAATAGCAGACAATTCCGTTAAAAAAATGTGCCGAATGTCGTCGAAATGCTTAAAATGAGGGCGTACAAAAATGTATCCAGCTTCGAACTTTATCTAAGTTCGGACCCAAATTTCGTCACTATATCTCAATTTCATCGGGAGATAGCGCGATTATAACAGACGGAGGGACATGACTAAAATAGATTAGAATTTTACCCAAATCGTTTTGTTGGGTCCAAAGTGATTACTTCGATTGGATACAAAGAGAATAACAAGCTAATATACCCTCCATGTTATGGTCTAGGGTATAAACAAATTTTTTTTCCTGGAAAATAATTTTTAGGAATTCCGTGGAAAAATAGGCTTTTTTACACATTAATGAGTAGTTGAAAAAAAAAACATATTTCTTAGGAATCTATGATTATGGATATGGAAAAATATGTTTTTTAGAATCCTTGGTTATGATGTCGTTAGAATAATATTCATAATATAATAATAATATTTTTTCTGAAATTCCAAATTGATTTGTCAAAACATCCTTTAAATATCCTCTATTATAGGCCTTATAGTTCCTCAAACAATAATGATAATATCCCGATCATCTATAAAAATGTGAGCCAATTTTACTGAATAACCCTTTATATCGAGATTTTATCTCTATACATTTAATCAATGCCAAGTTTCGTAACATTTAGTACTTTTCGTATAATTTTAGTATTAATTATACCCTACACCACAAGGTGGTCAGGGTATTATGTCTTTGTGCATTTGTTTGTAACAGGCAAAAGGAAACGAGATAGACCCATAGTTCCTTTTGATGATCTGCATAGAATCACATTCTGAGTCGATTTATGCATGTTCGTCCGTCCGTCTGTCAATGTATTTTTGTAAACAAAGTACAGGTCGCATTTATTGCCCGATCCAGATGAAATTTTGCACAGATCATTTGTTTGTTCCAAGGACGAACCCTATTAAAATTGGAGATAATCGGTCAAAATTTAGATATAGCTCCCATATATATCTTCGACCGATTTGCCTTTTATTGTTCACCAAACGTGTAATATCAGCCTGAATTGTATGGAATTTTGCGTATACACCCAAATTAGGCCTGAAAATAAGTATGCCAAATTTGATCGAAATCGGTTCAGATATAGCTATAGCTCCCATATATATTGTTCATCCGATTTGTTATTTTTGCCCTCCGCAGCCGTAATATGCACTCTGCAACAACAATATTTGGGGAAATATATAAAATACAGCTCAGAAATACATTTGCTAAATTTTATCGAGATCGGTTCAGATTTGAATATAGCTCCTATATATAACTTCGTCCGATTTACATTTTATTGTGCACCAAACGTGTAATATTTGTCCAAATGGGATGGAATTTGGCACTTACGACCGAATTGCGTCTAGAAGCTAATATGTCAAATTTGGTGAATTCATCCGATTGGTTATATTTGTTACCCATAGCCGTAATATGCTCTCCGTAACAACGATATTCAGGGAAACAGCTTAGAAATATCTTTCCTAATTTTTATCGTGATCGGTTCAGATTTGGATATAGCTCCTATATATATCTTTATCCGATTTCAAATTAGTTGTGCACCAAATGGGCAATACAATTCCGAATTTAAAAGATACAAATGCTTTGGCAAATTTAGTCCTTTGAACTTTATATTATAATTATAATCATAGCGTGTATGATTGAATTCTCCCATAAAAACTTTAAATTGTTATGTGGAGCTCTACTAAATTAGCAAAGTGGTGTAGGGTATCACAAAGTCGGCCCCGCCCGACTTTAAGACTTTCTTTACTGAATCGATTCCATAACTGAATCCTTGACACCAACAGTTATCGCAATATAGATGTTCACGGTTTCAACTTCATCCCTTCTCTAAACAACAAACACTAACAGTGACATCTAAAATACCAAATTAAGTACTTTTTGGTACTTTTCGTACAATTTTAGCACACATTTCCATATTTCAATTCCTGATACCAACAGAGACTTCAATATCAAATTTGAAGATTTCGGCACTATACCTTTATCCAATACCAAATTTAATACCATTTAGTACATTTTGTACGAATATAGGACGTATTTGCAAACCACCGCCAAACACACAACAGATACCCTTGGAAATGTAAATATTAAAATTTCAGAATTTCTGATCTATTCCGCCACCTAATACCAAATTTAGTACCATTCAGCACTCTTCCTGGACTTTTGGTACACATTTTCGAAACCAACTCTGTATGTCCAGGCTAGACATGAACCGCGACATCAATTCCAAATTTCAGATTTCAAACACAATATTTTCACCCAATACCAAATTGTTCCAAATTTAGTATTATTAAGTACTTTTCGTGCATTTGTAGTACACATCTCCAAAACAACCTATTCATCAAAAACCTACTATCAACAGGGATACCAATACAAACATTTCAAAATTCCAGCATCATCCGTTCATCCTAAACAAACGTTTTCCAAATTTAATACAGTTCGCATGCTTAGTACACATTTCTAAAACCACCTTCATATATCAAGCTTACTTTTCAGCCATGATTCTCATACCAAATTTTTAACCCAATAGGTTCACATAATACCAAATGGTACCATTTTAGAAGTTAGGCACCATTTTAGAACTTTTCATAATTTTAAAGTTCGAATTTCCAAAAAACCCTTTAGTACACCTATCCTGTACTTCAGCTGTTCAGAATTCCAGCATATTCCATTTGCCCAATACAAAATATTCATTTTTCTGTAAATTTTAGTAATTTTCGTACCCAATGTCACTGCCTTCGCACCAAGACTGCCTCTCGTGGAAAATTTCAACTCCAAACTTGATCCAAGAAGATGTATCGTAACTGACAGAAGGACACATCTAAATTGACTCCAAATAGCCTGAAATAGCGATTTCGTAGAAAAAGACATGGGATCTGAAAGCGTTAATCCTACCAGGCACATTTTGGTCATAACAAGAATTATAATATATTCAGAAATATAATTGCTACGACCTAGGCTACGCGGATTGCTTTTTTCCATGTATGTATGCATATAACCATTTTCAAAATCCAAATCACCACATTGATTTATAATTTTCAGCTGTCAAAAACTCTTGTCTCATTGCTAATGAATTTATTTTATGAAAATTTGGCATGAATCCAAATTAATTTTATAAATTACAATTATTTTTTTTTTAATTGGAATAAAAAAATACTAAGTTGTGGGAACAAAATGTCGTCAAAATTCCTAGAATTCAAAAACATTTTTCTCCAATGATTGGCTGATGGGCAAAGTATTTTTCAGATGTCTGGCTTTTCACATTGGTATATATGTTTGGGTATCATTTTGTATCCGATAGGATTAAACGCCCTTTATAGGGTATTTAGATGATATTTAATCATGTCGGTATAGTTATATGTCAGGATCACCGACGCAGCTAGAAATGTCTTTGGAAACCATTTTGGAGACCCTACCGACCAAAAATGAGATTGTCGAGCAAAATTCTTTAAAAATATTTAAAGAATTTTAATTTTGAGTTTGGGGCCGTTCCCATAATGGCTGCAATGCAAGATAACTTGGAAAAGGAGTGCCTCATTTGACCCTTATCCTCTCCGGCAAAAACGGGGAATTAAAAAAAATCATAACATTTTTCAATGTTGGGGTTATATCCTAATTGGTCCAAACTCTCTACATTGTAAAAAGTTATATCAATTTCAATTTATCAATAAAAAATCGAAAAGTTCTTTTCCAAATAGAAAAAAAATGTAATAAGCTTAGCGTGTAACCTGCTACAACTTCAACAATACATCAATAATACATAATAATAGTGGTCATGACGGTGATGAATTGTATGGCAAATCTTGCTGACGTATAAACCAGACATCATGCCATTAGAAGGGAGCACTATTGAATTATTTTCTACTCTTCCAGAAAGTCTTTCATTCGCTTTTTTCTGGTTGTATCTTCATCATCTTCGCTCGCCTTCGTTCTTTGTCTATTATTTCAGAACTTCAAACTCAATTTGAAGTCAATTAAAGTACAATTAATGTCTTGGTGATTGAATGTTGCTGGTCAGTTACGGCTTTTGGTGTCTTTTTTTTGGGAAAAAAGTTGGGGATTTCATTTATAAATAATAATGATTTATGTTTTTGTTTCGTATAAAATGTCAAATATCAATCAAAATCTTCAAATGGAATTGAGGATTGGAAATGGTTCCAATCATATGAAAAATTACCCAATTAAAAGCTTGAATGATGTACGTAAATGGTTAAGCAATGTGTAGTCTTTATTAAAAAAATATATTGATATAACACTGTGCAACACAATAAATAATTATAGGAAGAACTCAAAAGATTATGAAAGGGCAACTAAAAAAAGAAGATACGTTTATGTGCGTTGAAAGAAAACAATTAAATAGAGGGGGGAAATTCACGCATATTCAACATTTTTTGACATTTTTGGTTTAAGATTCCTTGGAAGACCTTTTTTTAATTTTCTTGTATCGGTCATATCGATCCACTTTTTGGTATAGCCCCTATATAATGAAAATCCTCAGTTTCAAGTATTTTTATACCCCACACCACATATTGGTAAGGGTATTATGTCTTTGTTTGGCATAAGGAAATGAGATAGACCCATAGTTCCTTTTGATGATCTGCATAGAATCACATTCAAAGTCGATTTATGGATGTCCGTCCGTCTTTCCATGTTTTTTTGAGAACAAAGAACAGGTCGCATTTATCGCCCGATCCAGATGAAATTTTGCACACATCATTTGTTTACTCAAGGATCATTGAAATTGGAGATAATCGGTCAAAAATTGGAGATAATCGGTCACCAAGCGTGTAACATCACCCCAAATAGTATGGAATTTTGCACATACGACCAAATTAGGCCTGAAAATAAATATTTCAAATTTGATCGAAACCGGTTCAGATATAGGTTTTGTTTGATTTGATTTGTTATTTTTGTCCTTCGTCAGATTTGTCTTTTATTGTGCATCAAATGTGTAATATTAGCCCAAATGGGATGATTTGGTTTGGTGAAATCGGTGAAGATATAGCTCCAATATATAAATATTTCATCCGATTGGTAATATTTGTTCTCAACAGCCGTAATATGCACTCCGCAACAACGATATTCGGGGAAATATATCAAATACTGCTCAGAAATACCTTTGTCAAATTTTATGGAGATCGTTCAGATATGGACATAGCTCAGATCTCGACATATCATTATCCGATTTTAAGTTAATTGGGCATAAAATGTGTGCCCAAATTTAGTAGAAATCGGTTCAGAGGAGGATATTCTCAGACATTAGTTCCTTTGGAATTTAAATTGCGAATATAATCATATTTGGTATGATTTAATTCTCACAAATTCCCCATAATAACCATTATTTGTAATGCAAAGCTTTACTAAATATGCAAAGTGGTGTAGGGTATTATAAAGTCAGCCCACCCGACTTTAAGACTGGTTTCGGTTTTAGTCATATTATATATGGAGTTCTTATTATTTAGAAATGCTACTAGCAAAAAACTATCAATATCCACGTTTTCTTACAGCCCTGTGAGCCCAGTTACCTGCGTTAGGAGAAAATAGATCTGTAATAGCTCTTCATAATTTTTCATATGAATAGAAAAAATGTTAAAGTTGAAGGCATCTTAAATCTTGTATCTGAACCGAATGTCTTCGACGTGAAGGGAATAACTCATGGTCTTTCTTTTGTAATATAAAACCCATTGACTATGCTATCTGCATTGAAGACTTCTTTGAGATCTTCTAGAGCTTTTGTTCATACTGAAGATCGTATTTTCCACTCATAAAAATACTTCTGAGGCGTTTTCCCAAAAAAAAAATCATCTATATTTCTCAGATATAAAGACATCCGAGTCCTCAAAGGTTTTTTAAAAGCATTTGCTATAAAAATGCTTGGACCTTTTTTTTATCTATTTAGAAGACTTCTTAGAACTTTAGGCTGAACATAAGTCCTGTGAGTCTTTTAATTTAAAATTAATATAACATCGTTAGGGTTTTCTATAGGTCTATCTTATCGAAGGCCCTTAGTATTTTCTTACTCATCGTTCCCACCTTCCGATCTTATTATAATGCCAATGGGAAGTATTCGATTGTTTATATATTGGACCGGCAGAATTGTCCTGCAAGGCACAATGAGCAATTGAATTATACCTATCAAAGGGTATTCCTATAAACTGCCATATTTCTAACTTCCTATACTTTTTATAATGCAAGTAGATAATATTCTTCACGAGCTGTCCATGAATATACATATTGGAGTGGACGTCGGTCACAGACCAATTGAATTACCTTTTTCAAAGGATTTATTCATAAATGGCCATATTTCATAATCGGTCCGAAATTCCTTTACTTTTTACAATGTCAATGTATAGTACTCTTCAAAGGAAACATAGATATCCATATTGGACCGGCAGAATTATCCTGGAAAGCAGAGTGTATTTTAAACTTGTCCTGCCACATAAGATTGTGGTACAAGTTAATGGTTGCTTATAGCCTTACTGTCTTTGAAATATTAATTAAAAATGAGTAGATAATGCGTTTTGTTAGCCTATTTGTGTAAAAACGGAAAATTTTATCATTTTTAAGAATAAAAAAACAAGAAAAAATTCACCTAAGTTCGGCTGCGCCGAATCTTTAATACCCTTCACAGTTGGAAGGAACTTGGAAAATAATAAAAAGTCCATTGAAAAAAAGCTGCTAAAATTTTAAAAATTCAAAATATCAAGTCTTACTTTTATATGGGAAGGTGTTGCTAATTACAAACTCCAAATATCAATTTTGATATAATGTAGGGAATGTTTGATGTTGTCCCTCAAATAAACGTAAATATGGAGTGTTTTTTTATAACATAATTTGGTATAAATTTATAGTTTGTGTTCCCAAAAATTCTACCTAAAATGCGTATAAAGAAAATTTCATCAACATACTTAATTTCGTTCGGAAGGTAGAGGAATTTCCATAGACGGAAAGACATGACTATATTAGCATAGAATCTTATGCTGATCAAAAAAAAAGAAAAAAAAAAAAAAAGGTATCTGTTAAAAGTAGATATGTGTCTTCGATAGTTAAATTTGGAATTTGTCGTAACGCACCTCTGCAGTATTTTTTTGCATGGAAGGTGCCTCTGAGGTATTCTATCTGAATATAAAATCTATAATATCTGAATTTAAAATATTTGGAATAGAAGGCCTTAAAGTTTATATATATATGAATAGGAGATCTCCAATTTTTGACTTTCCAAGAGAAAAACAGGTAAAAAAGCTGTAAGTTCCTCCGAGCCGAACTTTGAATACCCTCCACCTTTTGGTACAAATTAAACATAAATAAATTTTCAAAAAAAATTTAAAAATACTGAATGTAGCCGTATATTAGTGTCTATACGACGACGTGGACCTGCATAGGCAACTTTTGTCACAAGCTATTATATAATATTCAAATGCGAAACTTGAAAAACAATCTGTTTATAATGTAGCTAAAATCATCAAAATACCGAATATAGGAAGGTACTATGGGGGTTACAAAACGTGGACCTGCCCAGACAATTTTCTCAAATAAGCTGTAGTATCCATTACGAACTTGAAATGCCAAAATTGAAACAATTCTTGTAAATAATGTCGCTAAAATCATCAAAATACCGAATATCGGGGGTACCGTTATATGGGGCCTATATGAAGGCGTGGACCTACATGGTCCTTTTTCTGTTTTATACTTACTATGGTGGAGGGTATAAAAAAAGAGTTCCTCTATACTTTCCTACCTGATTGCATGTTCTTCACTGTGATCTTAACAAATCGAAGACTTGAAGATCTCAAGAATTTAAAAAATTTCCTTTTGGAATGGAATTGAGACTCTGGATCAGGATCAACCTGGGTGTCGGATTCCATTTGAAATCATAACTTTTCTGACTTTGTACATTCTATATTGAAACCTTTTGGCACTTTAGTAAATAATAAAGTCGAAACTTTCTAACCATGTGAAAACATATAGTTTCCCCTTTCTACCTCCTTCCCCTTTGTTTTTAAGGCTCTTTACCAATCTCCCATAAAAAAACTCATTACTTTTCCAAATATAACCATGCAGTCAGAGTATGAAAAAATCATCCTAGGAGAGAAGGAGAAAAAAAAACAAATGTTCCCATATTTCAACACAAACCCCTTTACTTTTCTTCTTTACTCCATCATGTCATCGTTGCATACAAAATTGTCCATTGGAATCAATCAAACTGAGAACATCTGTTCATTAAAGAAAATTAAAGACAAGAAATCACTTCATTTTGTGTTGCTGCTGTTGTTGTTGTTGGTCTTTGTTGCTTGCAGCCTACAACAACAACAAAAACAGGAGACATCAGTCGCCAACTGAAGTGAACAGCAGCACAGCGAGTTGTTGGCCAGTTAGGCAAAGAGCTACAAAGCTATCGGCTGCCACGCATGCGCAATCGCCTGTTATACAATCACGTATAACAAAAAACTACAAAAACTACAAAGCCAATAGCTCTCTATGTATGCATTTATGAAAGGATTGAAGAAAAAACTTTCATAGCCCCGAGAAAGATTTTAATAACAATTGTTAAGAGAGTGTGCAACTTTATTCTTGAAAATTGGTTCCAACTGGCTGTTACGACGGCTACTGGCTGGGGTATTGGCAATAGTAACAAGAATTGTGAACATATGAATCGGAGAGCAGGAGAGAAGGGGCCACAGTCAACAAAACCCGTTTCCTACTGTTTGGAAAAAAGTTAAGACTAACACACCAACAGGCAGCCTGTCAACCAGGCAGGAGTAGAACGTTTTAATGGCATCGGCTTTTGGATGTAGTCCAATCTGAAGTAAGGAAAAAAGCAAACAAATCAGAAAACCAGTTTTTGCTATTGGCATAAACAATCTTCAAAAGGAGACAGGGAGAGAGAGAGAGAAAAGTCTCCAAAAAGAGAGATAGGCAACTTGTTTGGTTTTGATTTGGAGAGTTGTTGCAGGATAAACAAACAGTGAGAGAAATAGCTGATATGTGTGAAAATTCAAAGATAATCAGGTGATTTTATATCCCATACCAAGGGAATCATATTGGTCCTGCTAGCTATACAAAATTGCTTAAAGAATCCAAATACTACAGAATTCACTTGCAGAAACCTAAGAAAAGCCTTTTAGTTTTACAAAAGATCTCAGGGGTCTATAGCCCACATAGAAGACTTATTCATATGGGAGAACTCAGAGACCTTATATTCTTATAAAATACCTTCTATTAACATATGAGACCTGAAAGACCTCCAACATCGGTGGCTTTTTGGTTTTAGAGAAGACCTCAGAGGCCTTCTGCTCATGCAGCATACCATCATCAGAGACCTTTTATTCACTAAGGAGACCTCAGAGGCCCCCTATTCACTGATGTCCCCTAGAAGCCTGCACTTCACATAGAAGACCTCAAATGCCTTCTGTTCACATTGAAGAGTTCAGAGGCCATCTATTCAAACCAAAGACCTTATATGCCTTCCATTCACACCGAATGTGTCAGGGGCCTTATATTCACATTGAAGACCTAAAAGACCTGCAATTACCATAGACAACCTCAGGCCACCTAGACCTTCAATTCACTAAATAGACCTCAGAGGACTTTTGTTCATTGAATAGACCTCGTAGACCCTTTATTCACTTCGGAACCCTCAGAAGACCTCAGAGGTCTGTTAGTCGAACAGGATACCTTAGAGTCCTTTAAATCACATAAAAAACCTCAGTGATCTGCAATTTCCATAGAAGCCCTCATAGGTCTTTTAATCAAATAGGATACCTCGGAGTACTTTAATCCCATAAAAATCTCAGATGCCTTACATTAACTTAGAAGACCACCTAGGTCTTCAATTCATTGAGAATATCTCAGAGGCCTTTCATTCACTGAAAATACCTTAGAGGACCTCAATTCCCTTAAAGCCCTTAAAGACCTGCACTTTACTTGAAAATGTCTGAGAGATACGTTAGTCGAATAGGACTCCTTCATTCACATGGAAGATCTCAGAGATCCGTAATTTTCATTGAAGACATCAGAGGCCTTATACTCACATAGAAGACCACCTAGGCCTTTTATTCTCAGATGAGTCCTCAGAGACCCTCTATTCACTTAGGAGCCCTTAAAGACCTACATTTTACATAGAAGACCTCGGTGGTCTTATAGTCATTTAGGATAGCTCAGAGTCCTTCAATTCACATGAAAGACATCAGAGATCTGTAATTTCAAACCATAGAGACCTTCTATTTTTACCGAAAACCTCAGGGGCGTTCTATTCACATAGTAGACCTCAAATGTCTTTAATTCAATTAGGAGTCTTCAGACGACTGGCACTTCACATAAAAGTCCTCAGAGTTTCATTTACATAGAAGAGCACTTGGGATTTCTATTTATATTGATGCCTCCACATACTTCTTAAGCTATACCAAAATTCACCTGTTCAATACTTACTTTTAATATTAATGTGACCTCCCCTGGGGGCCAACACATACTCTGTGTTATGTGCAACGAACATACATCGTTTATTCCAATTATTTTTCATTTAACTTAATCCATTGTTAGAATGAATGGGCCAACGTTCCGTTCTCCAGTTCGTGTCTCATAAATTATTGTCACACCAACGAAAGATGCCAAACTTCCTTATGAGTCTATATATTACTTCGACTTCTTCTTCTGCTGCCTTGTCGTCGTCTCATTTGAATTCAAACTGAATTTGAATAGCCTTTCCTTAAATATGTCCCCCCTTTCCAATCACCCCCATAACCCACATATCTTAATTGCGGCTAACGTTATTCCTTCATTCAGCAGTGGTCAACATGGCTTTTGTCGCAAAGTTTTATCAAGAATGACGCTGTCGTGGTGGTGGTGGTGCAAGTACAATGCTGATGGCCATAATTTATGATTGCCAACTGATAAGGAACTGCTTCGAGTGGTGGCAACACACACATATAAGGACATTGCGAAGAAAACTCGCCACAAACGCAAGTGATGGCATTAAATTATTATGACCATAACAAGCGATTTATTTTACCATTGGTGAAAAAAGTATTTCAAAATTTTCGCACTTAGTTTAAAAGTATTTTCCTTTCCATTTTGTTTTTTCAAATTGTAAGGGCTAAGTAATGTTGAATGCGTCATCGAAGGTTTGGAACCATACAACTGATATTTGCTCTTAACCTAATAAACGATAACGATATTTTTATACCCTCCACCATACTATACCATACTATGGAGGGTATATTAATTTTGTCATTCCGTTTGTAACTCCTCGAAATACTCATGCCAAACCCAACAAAGTATATATATTCTTGATCAGTGTAAAATTCTAAGACAATCTAGCCATGTCTGTCTGACTGTCCGTCTGTTGTAATCACGCTATCTTTCAAACGAATTGAGATAGAAGGCTAACATTTTGCACACAAGTTTATTTTGCCAGTAGGCAGGCTAAAATGCCGGTTAAAAGCAGGTTTGAAAATGGGCCATGTAGGTCCAAGTTATCATATAGCCCCCATATAACGGTACCTCCCGATATTCGGTATTGATGATTTTAGCGACATTATTCACCGGAATGGTTTCAAATTTGGCATTTGAAGTTCGTAATGGCTACTACAGCCTAAGACTAAAAATTATCTGTGCAGGTCCACGTCTTCGTATAGCCCCTATATAACGGTACCTTCCGATATTCGGTATTTTGATGATTTTAGCGACATTATTTACCGGAATCATTTCAAGTTTGGTATTTGAAGTTCGTAATGGATACTTTATCCTACGTCAAAAAATGAGCCATATAGGTCCACGACTTCATATAGCCCCCATGTAACGGCACCCCCCGATATTAGGTATTTTGATGATTTTAGCGATATTATTTAACGGAATCGTTCCAAATTTGGTATTTGAAGTTCGTAATAGATTCTGCATCATAAAACAGAATATGGGACATATAGGTCCACGTCTTCGTATAGCCCCCATATACCGTACCCCGATATTCGGTATTTTGATGATTTTAGCTACATTTAAACAGATTTTTCTTCAAGTTTGACATTTAAATATTGTAATAATTTATGACAAAAGTTGTCTATACAGGTCCACGTCGTCGTATAGGCATTCGGTAATTTTAAGATTTTAACAGAATTTTTAACGTATTTTATTTATTTTTTTTTTTTTTTGGAAATTGCCAAATTTGTACCAAATGGTGGAGGGTATTAAAAGTTCGGCCCTGCCGAACTTACAGCTTTTTTACTTATTTAATATTAATTTTTTTTCATTTTGCTATATTTTCAGGTAAGTCACGGGTTCAATTCGATTGATACAAATTAATAATAGTAAGTATACACAAAAAAGATTGAAAATGTGGCTCTTAAGGTCTTCTATAGAAAATAGCATACCTTAAGGTCTTCTATAGAAAATAGCAGACCTTAAGGTCTTCTATAGAAAATAGCAGACCTTAAGGTCTTCTATAGAAAATACCAGTCCTTAAGGTCTTCTATAGAAAATAGCAGGCCTTAAGGTCTTCTATAGAAGATAGCAGTTCTTAAGGTCTTCTACAGAAAATAGCAGACCCTAAGGTCTTCTAGAGAAATTAGCAGACCTTAAGGTCTTCTATAGAAATTAGCAGACCTTAAGGTCTTCTATAGACAATTGCAGACCTTAAGGTCTTCTATAGACAATTGCAGACCTTAAGGTCTTCTATAGACAATTGCAGACCTTAAGGTCTTCTATAGACAATTGCAGACCTTAAGGTCTTCTATAGACAATTGCAGAGCTTAAGGTCTTCTATAGACAATTGCAGACCTTAAGGTCTTCTATAGACAATTGCAGACCTTAAGGTCTTCTATAGACAATTGCAGACCTTAAGGTCTTCTATAGAAAATAGCAGACCTTAAGGTCTTCTATAGAAAATAGCAGACTTTAAGGTCTTCTATAGAAAATAGCAGACTTTAAGGTCTTCTATAGAAAATAGCAGACCTTAAGGTCTTCTATACAAAATAGCATACCTTAAGATCTTCTATAGAAAATAGCAGACTTTAAGGTCTTCTATAGAAAATAGCAGACTTTAAGGTCTTCTATAGAAAATAGCAGATCTTAAGGTCTTCTATAGACAATTGCAGACCTTAAGGTCTTCTATATACAATTGCAGACCTTAAGGTCTTCCATGGACAATTGCAGACCTTTAGGTCTTCTATAGACAATTGCAGATCTTAAGGTCTCCCATAGCAAATAGCAGACCTTAAGGTCTTCTATAGAAAATAGCAGACTTTAAGGTCTTCTATAGAAAATAGCAGACCTTAAGGTCTTTTATAGAAAATAGCAGACCTTAAGGTCTTCTATAGAAAATAGCAGACCTTAAGGTCTTCTATAGAAAATAGCAGACCTTAAGGTCTTCTATAGAAAATAGCAGACCTTAAGGTCTTCTATAGAAAATAGCAGACCTTAAGGTCTTCTATAGAAAATAGCAGACCTTAAGGTCTTCTATAGAAAATAGCAGACCTTAAGGTCTTCTATAGAAATAGCAGACCTTAAGGTCTTCTATCGAAAATAGCAGACCTTAAGGTCTTTTATAGAAAATAGCAGACCTTAAGGTCTTCTATAGAAAATAGCAGACCTTAAGGTCTTCTAATAGAAAATAGCAGACCTTAAGGTCTTCTATAGAAAATAGCAGACCTTTAGGTCTTCTACAGAAAATCGCAGACCTTAAGGTCTTCTATAGAAAATAGCAGACCTTAAGGTCTTCTATAGAAAATAGCAGACCTTAAGGTCTTCTATAGAAAATAGCAGACCTTAAGGTCTTCTATAGAAAATAGCAGACCTTAAGGTCTTCTATAGAAAATAGCAGACCTTAAGGTCTTTTATAGAAAATAGCAGACCTTAAGGTCTTCTATAGAAAATAGCAGACCTTAAGGTCTTCTAATAGAAAATAGCAGACCTTAAGGTCTTCTATAGAAAATAGCAGTCCTTAAGGTCTTCTATAGACAATAGCAGACCCTAAGGTCTTCTATAGACAATAGCAGACCTTAAGGTCTTCTATATGCAATAGCAGACCTTAAAGTCTTCTAATAGAAAATAGCAGACCTTAAGGTCTTCTAATAGAAAATAGCAAACCTTAAGACCTCTATAGAAATAACACACTTTAAGGTCTTTTATAAGAATATCAGTCCTTAAAGGTCCTCTATGGAAATAACAGGCCTTCCAAAAAGAATCATACCCTAAAAATCTTCTTTAGAAGTTAAAAAGTCTATTTAATTGCCTATTGTGTAATTATGATTACAAAATAATTGATGCAACATCAATTTCCCAATCGAATTTTAAATAACAAATCGTGTTAAAATAATTTGTGGCATGTACAATACATTTTGAAGAGTGAGAACACGACAACCTACACATTGAAGGTGTCGAACATACCCACAACCATACAAAGTTCCAGTCAGTCAGCCAGTGAGTGAACAAAATACCTATATGAGGTACGAATGGCGTTGCTTGCAATCATAATTTGTTACAATTGCCCACACTTAATGCACATTAAATGTGAAGCAACACTGAAGCTTTCCGCTTTGATTTGAAAATGGAATATTAGGCAAAAAATTAAACAATAAATTGTAATAAAAGAATTAGCTTAACAGTGGAGGAAAATGAAATAGCAGTTGTTGAACATGCTTCAATAGACTAGGTGGTCATAGTATTTCAATAATATCTATTACATTTATCAAAGCGATTTGTACGTTTTGTTTGTTTTTTATTTTATTTTTTTTTTTGTTGCTATTTAATTTCGCACAACTGTTGACACACTGAAAATTAGTATCAAAACTATGCTCTGCTGGCAAAAAATGATGTTCAATTGCTTGTTTTAGACATTTGTTTTTGCATAACCAAAAATATAGCGAAAAACCCCGACCGGTGATTTTGAAAAAAAAGTTAAATTTTGCATATGCAACACATAAACATTCAAAACAACAACAAAAGAAGTAACAACAAATGTTACGCCAACATAAAGTTTAAACAAATGTTCCAATTGTTCGCTGAATGCGAGCGCGCGTTTGCATTCACTCCCCGAACCATTCCATGTTGGTCATGTGAACAATTATTTTTTTTGGTTTTGTATGGTTGTTGCAATTGTAGCCTGCTGTTGCTCATGTTATTCCATGGATGCAATCAAAAACCATCATCATCATCGTCGTCTTTGTCGTCATCATCATCGCCACTCATTCCAGTTGATCGTCGACGTCATAAAATTGAGTTGTTGCTGTCATATTCGATGCGTCGTCCATCGTCAGTATGTTGTTACATGAGTGGAACAGCTCAACTCACATTCGAGTGTCTGAATTGAGGGTTTTTGTTAATATTATTTTTTTTTTGTTTATTTGAGGTTTTTCCTTTCGTCTACAAGAGCTGCTGCCGCCGTTGTATTTATTTTCCAATAACAACTAGTTTATGACAACAGCAATAACAAAGGAATTATTGAGGGGGAAAATGATGTCATTATGCTCTTTCCTGTTTAATACTCAATTATAAATGCTTCCAACGAGGGGGAGGATAATTTTTGCGATATAATGATCGAAATGTGAGATGATGTTATTAACAATGGAAAATGTGTGTCAATTTTGCAACGAAATTTATAAAAACAAGTTAAAAAGTATCAGTCGGTTTTGTCTACTAAATATATTTTGACTTATGTTATGATTGTTCAAATTGTTGACCCTCTATGGAGTAGGATCTGAAGGAGAAGGCCAATATTATCCATTTCGTCTCGGTCCTAAATACATATGATTAAATATTACGACGTGCCAGGTTTGGACTATATTGGTTACTCTTTCACTTTATATGAGATATGTGATAATTTTCAGAAAATTTAAATTTTTAATATGTGCGTGAAGTATAGAGTACCGAAGCATTTCATTTTCATATATATATATATATATATATATATATATATATATATATATATATATATATATATATATATATATATATATATATATATATATATATATACCTTGCGTGAGCAAAAATTTTTTTATATGTGAAATTTGAAGCGAGTTGGTTGCCTATTTCACAACCTTTGATAGTCATGGATGTTTAAAATTTTGACCCTTTGTGGGAGTGGTACTAGATGGCGTGGACCGATATTTTCCATTTTCGCACCTGATCTAGAGCTAACAGCAGAGTGGTCCGAAATTGTACATCTCCAAATTTTATATAAGTTTGATAATAATATTTCGATGTACCAAGTTTGGATCGAATCGTATACTCCCATTGACCTTACATCAATTTTTATATAAAACTAGTTGAACCCGGCGCGCTTCGCTACCCCTTTTGATTTAATATGCATTCAAAATTTTATATACGAATATATGTTGGAAAAAAAAAATAAAAATTAAAAAAAAATTATTGCACTACTTTAATGCGTAAATAACCAAAACCATTAGAAAAGCAGTAACATGACATACATACACGAAGGGTTTGTCTTTCGGATTTATTTATTTCATAGCAAATACCAAGCGTGCAGTAAACTGCAATCTTTTGAAGTTGAGTGGCATTTCTATTGCATTTAGTGAATTCGAGATAGCAACATACTTCGCCGTAATAAGCGTATTTCAAATCAATTGTTTTTGTTGTTTTTTAGTGTTAGCCTAAGGCGTTGTGGGTCAATGGTTCTTATTAAAATCATATCCCAATCTGATCCAATTTAAATATAATTTAAAAAAAATACTTCTACACCAAACTCCGCCACACCTTTCATATTTCAATGAAATTGGTGCGTCAGATATGTGAAATCGGCCGATAATATATATATGGAAGCTATATCCAAATCTTAACTGATTTCCAATTAATTTGTCACATTTATTATTGTAACCAAATTCCGCCACACATTCTGAATTTCATTGGTATCGGTCATATATATCATGTTTGGTGCATAACATATATGAAATATATGTTAGCTATATCCAAACCTCAACTGATTTCAATATAATTTGGCAATTTTTTCTGGTGCCAGATTTTGTCTCTCTCGCTTTAGGTGCATCAAATATGTGAAATCGGCTGAGTATTTATGGGAGCTATAATCAAATCTGAGCGTATTTGAATATAATTTGTCGAATTTATTTTTGTACCAAATTTAGCCACTCATGCCGAATTTCGTTGGAATCGGAAATACGTATCGTGTTTTGTGCATCAAATATGTGAAATCGGCGGAAAATATATATGTGAGCTATATCCAAATCTGAACCGATTTTAATATAATTTGACTAATATATTTTCTAATCAAAATCCCGTTACATATTCCAAATTTTCTTTGGAATCGAACATACATATCTTGTATGGTGCATAAAATACATAAAATCGGTCGAAAATATATATATGAGAGCTATATCCAAATCTGAACCGATTTTAATATAATTTGACAAATGTATATTTGTTTTAATTTCCGCTACACATTCCAAATTTCATTGAAATTAGAGATACATAGCGTGTTTGGTGCATCAAATACATGAAATCGGTCGAAAATATATATGGGAGCTATATACAAATCTGAACCGATTTCAATATAATATGACAAATTTATTTTCGGATTAAATTCCGTCACACATTCCAAATTTCATTGGAATCGAACATTCATATTGTGTAATTTGGGAAATCAATTTTTTAGATAAAATCTATCACACGTTTCAAATTTCATTGAAATTGGGGATACATAGCGTGTTTGGTGCATCAAATGCTTGAAATCGACCGAAAATATATAAGGGAGCTATATACAAATCTGAACCGATTTCAATATAATATGACAAATTTATTTTCGGATTAAATTCCGTCACACATTCCAAATTTCATTGGAATCGAACATTCATATTGTGTTTGAGGCATCAAATGAACGAAATCGGTCGAAAATATATATGGGAGCTATATCCAAATCTGAACCGATTACAATATAATTTGGCAAATTTATTTTTGTTCCAAATTCCGTTACGTATTCCAAACTTGGAGACTGTATCTTCAACCAATCAATAGATATGTGAATATAAAATCTAAATTTTTGGGAGGTACCTCCGATTCTGATGCTATATCTCCAGTTCCAAGTGGAAATTCAAAAATGTATATAGCCTATGTTACTTTCAGGCGATGTTGCAGTATATATGGAAATTTTCAGGAAAATCTATTCAGCGGTTTTCGAGTCCATAAATTACAAACAAACAAACAAACAAACATACAAACATTTTCCTCTTTTATAGATATAGATTTGGCTGAACCATCAAAACACGCTATACCAAATTTTAATACCTTTAGTACTTTTCGACAAATATAGGACACATTTCAAAACCACCAAATCCCAAAAAAAAACCATCAGTACTCTAAAAATCAAATTTCAGAATTCTAAAAATCAAATTTCAGAATTCTATCCTACTCCTTCACCCAATACCTAATATACTACAATTCAGTACTTTTCTTGCAATTATAGTACAAATTTCCGAAATCACCTCCATTTATCCAGGCTACCTTTGAACAGCGACCCTTATACCAAATTTTAGATTCCAAGCACTATCTGCTCATCCAATACCAAATTGTACCAAATAAAGTACTATTTAGTACTTTTTGTGAACTTGTAGTACCCATATCCATAACCAACTCCTTATCGCAAACCTACCACATATGAAGATACCAATACATTATTTCAAAATTCCAGCTTAATCCGTTCACCCTAAACCAAAATATTCCAAATTTAGGACCATTTAGTATTTTAGTTCCTGCACTTAGTATACATTTCCAAAATCTCCTTTATACATCAAGCTTACTTTCCAACGTTGAGTCTTCTCCCAAATTTCAAGCTTTTAGCTCTATCTTTTCATATAATAAGAAATGGTACCGTTTAAGAGTTTAGAACCATTTTAGAACTTTCGAATTTTCAAATACCTTTTGGTACATCTATTCTACACTCCATCAGTGACTTTCATTCCAAATTTCAGAAATCCAGTTCATTCCGTACCTCACACGCCGTACCTCACACCAAAACTCAACCATATGCTGAATTTCAAGATTCCAGCTATAGCCGTTTCGCCTATGTGTTGATTCTCGGTCAGTCAATCGGTCAGTTTTTTTACTAATACTTTATATTTTTAAATAAACCGAATCGAGTAGCTGACGTAGGCAAAATTTGTACCGCAGGAATATTTATATCAGACTTAGTTCGGAAGAAAAAATGCAAAATATTGGCCTACTATTTACGGTACCTCCCCCCCAAATGTCAAGATTTTAAATGCCAATAACTCTCATAAAATGTTAAATCAGTCTTCGTTTTTCTTCAAGGATGAAGATGGGCGTTTTCAGTCCTCTTTTCTGGGACCTCTCCCACAAAGGATCTATACTTTTAACAGTCACTTATCTCATAAAATCCGAAATTCTTCTTAAGCTTTTTCTTCAAAGCTCGTTCATTGCATTATTTGTACTAACAACAGATATTTAGCTCCAGGCTTTATGATGCGTCCCTCAAAAAGGGTATTAGTAAATGGTCAAATGCTAGATGTCTAAATCTGTCCGAAAGACGACCTGAACTTTCCAGCTTGTTTAAAATCTTAAATAGTTAAACATCTTGAAAATAGCTCACTAAATGGTATTTCGAAAATAATTCGAATGATTTTGTATTTTGGAAAAGAAAGCCGAACCCAATTGAAAATTGTGATAATCGGTGTGGATTTGAATATAGCTTTTGTATAGACCTCCGTTCGATTTCTCTCATATTATGCATCAATGCATTTTGACACAGCAGACCAATTGTTGCCTAAAAAAGTCTCTCCAATTTGATGAAAATCGGTCCAGATGTAGCTCTTTATATGTTTCATCCCATTTGATTTTTCCCCAAAGCCATTAAATGCAATCCACAACAATGATATCAGAAGTAGGCTAGTCATACTTCTGTCGAATATTCCGAACCGTTCTAGATATGGGTTCAGAAAATACACCTCGGCAAAAGTAGACTCTGCTCGATTTAGATTGGATTTTACTCTCACTTGAGTAGGGGCAAAGTCTGTTCACTCTTATCTGAGTTACTCGAGCGAGTTTAACTTTACACGAATTGGAGCTGTTGCGAGAGTAGAGATCGAGTATACTTGATGTTTTTATGTAACTCAAATATGAGCTTACTGGCTTTCTTGGTAAGTTATTGAGGTATATCTAACGGCTCATTTCGTCTTGCACTTTTTGTCCCCTTTTTTATGCCCTCTACCACAGTATGGAGGGTATATTAAGTTTGTCATTTCGTTGGTAACACCTCGAAATATACATTTTAGACCCCACAAAGTATATATATAGGTCCACGTTTAGTTGCAGCCCCTATATAACTTTACCTCCTTATATTCGGTATTTTGACGATTTTGGCGACATTGTACTAATATGAGTACTACAATCTATGACAGAAAACTGTCTACACAGGTCCAGATCTTCGCAAAGTCCCCATATAATGGTACCTCCCAATATTCGGTATTTTTATGATTTTAGCGATATTATTTACTGGATCTTTTTCAAATTGCGTATTTAAAGTTCGTAATGGGTACTACAGCCTATGACAGACAATCGTGGAGGGTATTCAAAGTTCCGATCGGCCGAACTTACTGCTTTTTGAGCATCTGCTTGTTTATATCATCATCTGTCCTAATTTTCCCAGTCTCCTCAGTTTCTTTATTATTGGCATCGCTGTTGTCCTGCCCTACCTACCCACTCGCTTGCTCATAAATGGCTTCGGTGTGTGTGTGTGCCCATTCAATAAACTTTGCTTTATTGTTGTGTGAAGTGTGGAAACCTGTTTTATTACTTTGCCCTGGAGAACAGTCCACCGGATGGCTCTGCTTAGATGGCTCTGTTATGGTCTGGCAATCTTCCTCTGCACAAACTTTTGCAGAAGGCTGACACACAGACACTGGTTTTTGAATTGAAGTTTACGGCAACGTTTTGCATTCAACTGTTTGTGAATTGTATTTGTAAGGAGTACTGCTGCTGTTTCTCCTTCCCCTGCTCCTCCTTCGGTTTAGAAAGATGCTGTGCAACTTTTTTTTCTGTGACATGCATTTGTTCAATCAATGTTGCTTCCCCAACTAGCCAGCCAGTCAGTCCTGAGTATGAGTCATATTACTTATGCCCGGATCGAACCCACCTAAACAATTTAGAAATGCAATGAAGCACATAAACAGAAAGAAGTTCCGCCAGGAATAGGGGCCAATGGAAAGGAGGAACGGACACACCAAGAAACAAAGGTGAAAGTAGTTTTTTTTTTGGAAAGGTCCAAAGTAAGTTCCCAAGAATCGAGAACTTTTTTCAATAGCTACCAAGTTTTGAAAGTAATAAAATTGAAGAGAGCGTTTTTGCAATAAATATGCAACTGCATTGATCTGCTGCTACTGCTGCAAAGTCAAGAAGTTACAAAAGGACTTTTCGGCTTCCCCTCCTCCTCTTCATTCAGGGCAGTGCATTTCCAGAGAACAGCCGTTTGAACTAAACCAAGGTTTCTAAAATGCATTTTCCCTTTGTCTTGTTTTCTCCGCAGTTTTTCAAAAGGAAATATTTTCCGCTTCTCCAAAAAATTCCACATTTTGGAGAACAAAATATTGCCTGGCAAACCTAGAACTACCACAACTTTTAGCAGCACTAAAACAAAATCCTTATAGACACATTTTCAAAATTCCATTTTAAAATTTTCCACAAAGTTTTCCTACCACCACCCATTCAAATAGTTTACGTTGACATAAAGTAAATGTCAGCATAAAGTTGGTGGGAGGAGGAGTAGGGCGGTGGCACTCACTCGGCACATTGTTTGGCATTTACTAACTTGGTCGTTTGCAAGAAAAACAAAAAAAAACTATGCGAATACATTGTGAGGCAACACAACGCCGATCCTGTCCTCGCATTTTTTGGGCGAGGGCGGGTCTGTGTTTGTCTTTGAAAACATTTCATGACAAAAGTATGTAACAAATTCTCATTTGAGGTAGGTAAAAACCGCCTTGTTTTTTGATAACGAAAAATTCCAAAATTTCCCGCGTCCCTTGCGGAAGTTTTGTTGTTGCGAGACTTTATGAAAATTTTATAAACTTGATTTGTAAACCCCCCTCTATATTTTTTCCACTAACTACGCAAATTGTTCCGCTCGGAGAGGACTGGTTTTACTAAAAGCAGGTGTTTTCCATTAGCTTTGAGTTTTCCTTCTCCCTTCATTCCTAACTTAGTGTACTGGTTTTGCCATTGTTTAGTTAGACTTTCTCTTGAATATATTGTCGGTGGCGGTCATTTAATTCATATATTATGTAACAACATTTTGTAAATAAATCAATTATGTCGTACATATGGTACATTTCACGTGGAATTAGGAAAACGTGAATTATTAAAAATTGTATTTTGACATTTTATGCCGAACATTTAATGCCTTCCACTCCTACCCAGAGTGAATCAGAATTAGAATTTTCTAGCCAAACACCGAAGTTTTTGACATCGTCATGTTATAAACCAATACATAAAGCGTAAATGTCAGGAGGGACCAACAATAGGGCACCCTACGCCATTATACATATGTAGTAGAGCTTCCCGTAACAAATCAAAGAATGATCGTTACCCTGTAGGAACTGTCAGCTGTGAGTCAAGTAGTAATTCTACCATTCTTCTACTATTACGTACACGAACTAACCTGGTCACAAACGCTGGTGTTTTGGAAAACCATACTAAAAGGGTACGGAAAGTACTAAAATGTACAAAAAAAAACTATAATGCTTTGAATTTTAAAATATGAGTTACTGATGGAGTACAAGACAGATGTACCAAAGCGATTTCGGAAATTCATACTTTAATATTACAAACATATGTACATATGGAGGTGTTTTCGAAAATGTGTACTATAATTGTACGAAAAGTACTAAATGGTACTATATATGATGATGAGTGAAGGGATAGGGCTGGAATCCAAAAATTCGATATTGAAGTCTCGTTGGTATCTGGAATTGAGATATGGAATTAGTTTTGGAAATATGTACTATAATTGTACTAAAAGTACTTAATAGCACTAATTTTAGTTTACTGTTGGTTTCTAGGATGAAGGGATGCAGATTGTTTTGGATTTGCGCACTAAATGTTACTAAATTTGGTATTGGGTAAAGGGATAGAGCTGAAATTCTGAAATTTGATATTAAGGCGTTCTGTTTGTTCCTAGGATTTACATATGGAGACGTTGAAATAGTCTTCGACATATATTAAGGCGTTCTGTTTGTTCCTAGGATATGGAGACGTTGAAATAGTCTTCGACCGAAAATTAGAATGTGGGTCAATTGTGTAATGGTTTTACTAAAATCCTCCTCGATTAACTTCGAAATAAACGATTTTGAAAACTTTTTGGTTTCAAATGTAAACATTTTCCTTTTATTCGTTCTGAAAAAGGAAAATCTTTAATAATATATAAAACCTTGGAGTCTTAAAATTTAGTACGATGTATGAAGTTAAAATTAAAAGATGCTTCTAAACTGAACAGTCAGTGCATTTTGAGTACCAAAAAAGTAAAAAAAAAAGTAGCTAGGTTCGGCCGGCCCGAAGTTTTAATACCCATATTGAAGGAACTTTAAAAGTTAAAAAAAAAAAAATTCGTAAAAAATGCCTCTCAAAGAAAAATACCTCGTATATGGGGGCTATACGAAGACGTGGTCCGTCAAAGTAATTTTTTTTCTTATTTTGTAGTACCGATTCCGAGCTACAGAATTTGAAACAATTCCAGTGACAAATGCTGCTAAAATTATCGAAGTACCATATATGAGGAGGTATCGTTATATGGGGGGCTATACAAAGACGCGGACCTGCATAGAAAATTTTCAGTCATAGGTTGCAGTACCTATTTCGAACTTTAAATACGAAATTTGAAACAATTCCGCTACAAATCATCAAAATACCGAATATTGAGAGGTACCATTACATGGGGGCTATATGAAAACGTGAACCGACATGGCCCATTTACAAACTTAACCTGCATACTAGCAATACACACATAGTATATAGTATATGTATTCCTCATGAGCGTAAAATTCTAAGACGATTTAGCCATGTCCGTCCGTCTCTCTCTCTCTCTCTCTCTCTCTCTCTCTCTCTGTTCGTTTGTTGTGATAACGCTAAAGTCAAAACTAATTAAGATACGAAGCTGAAACTTTGAACAGATCTGTCTTTTGTCTGCACGCAGATCGAGTTCGAAGATGGGCTATATCGGTCCACGATATCGTATAGCCCCTATATAATGCTACCCTCGATATTTTTAAGATTTTAGCCACATTTTTCAATGGAACTGTCTGAAATTACACACAAGAAGTTCCTTGTGAGTACTTTACCCCCTGAAAGAGAATTGTCTATATAGGTCTACGATATCGTATAGCCCCCATATAACGGCACTTTCCGTTATTCGTTATTTTGATGATTTTAGCCACATTTTTCAATGGAATTGTCTGAAAATCCACAAAAGGAGTTCCTTGTGAGTACTTTATCCCCTGGAAGAGAATTATCTATATCGGTCCACGATATCGTATAGCTCCCATATATAGGTATCCCCCGATTTTTGGTATTTTGTTGATTTTAACTACATTTTTCAACGGAATTGTCTGAAATCCACACAAGGAGTTATTTGTGAGTACTGAAAGGGAACTGTCTATATAGGTCCTCAATATAGTATATCTCTCATATAACGGTATTTCGGTATTTTGATGATTTTTGCAACGTTATTCACCGGAATTGTTTCAAATTTCGTATATAAAGTTCGGAACAGTTACTACAGCCTTTGACACAAATTACTTATCCAGCACCACGTCTTCATATATCCCACATATAACTGTTTTCATTTGAGCGGAATTTTCCGACGGATTTTTTTTTTTAATTTTTTCAAGTTTCTTCCAAATGGTGGAGGGTATAAAAAGCTTGGCCCGGCCGAATTGTTTTCAAATTCAACTTTCGTTAAATTTTAAATCGAATTTTGCTGATAATTCTACACGTAAAAAAATCCGGGATTTATCGTTCAATATTTAGCAACTTTTGGTATCTTTGGTTTCCTTATTTTTTCGAATTTAAAAAAAGCCATATTTTATAACGGAGTTTTTTGAATTTTCTTCCATTCTTCCATCAATTTTCTTCCAATTTTTTAAGAATATTTTTATTCTTAGCTTTCTATCGATTCCTTTTCATCCTTCAATACCTCATATATCCTAAATACGTTCTAAATATGAATTTGAGTCTGCAAACCAACATGCAAACATACGTTGGTTAGGATCCTCGCCACTGGATGAGGTTTACCACTCATTCTAATTTATTCCGCTCCCGCTCTCTAGTTTTCTCTTCCGCCCGTTTTAATTATTCAATAAATTGACCACAAATACACAACAACAGCTACAACAACAAAATAAAAACGGGAAATAAATGTTTATTAACTTATTTTAAATGCAAATCAACCCATAACAAAAACAACAACACATCAAGTGTATTGTAGTTTTTTTGGTGGTTTCGGAAAATAATGTTCCTTCGTTTATGTGTACAGCTGGGCCACCATGGCCACCGAACTATTGTAACGAAAAATTGTTTATTTTCAAATATTTATAATCGAGTTTATTACGTTCAACTCAGCAAATTGGCATTTTGGTGGTTGGTCAATTGGTTAGGTTAGTTGTTATTCCCTGGTCAGCAGGGACACACACGTACGATTTTATTAAACATGTGTGCATAAATTATTTTAAATATTTTATAAGTACGAAAACAAGGACATAACACAAAACCCACCATCACCCGGTAGTTGGGAACAAAACACATGCTCAAAAGTCTTTGCAAGTGGAATGACCACCCCTAAATTGTTAATGGGGTGTAAATGCAAACATACGGGCTGTGCGAACAATGAATGAATATCTCAAGTGGCCAAAACGGTCAATAGCTGCCATTGATTGTGTGCGTTCGCCAGTCCATTCACCAGCCACCCCAAGAACATATTTTGCGAATAATCCAAGCTAAGGGATTTCGCAAATAACCTCCCTAGCGTAATATGATTTTGTTAATCCGCTTATGAGTTGCGTTTTTTCCCCTTCGGCGAAATCATCCTTTTCAGGAAATCAGCTGCAAAATATTAATCATTAATTATGAATGCCTAATTTCCGACTTATTATCATGCACTATTACATAAAATGTCAATAATTTCAATATTCTATGCAAATATTTTATGTGAGACCGTTTAATGAGAAATTATTATTATGAAAATTAGGCATTGATGCACTGTAAAAATTATTTCTATGAAAAGTAGCCATATTAAAGACAACCTGTATTCTACAATACGTAGTCATTGTCGGCAACTATTGGGATAATGATATTCTCCACACCGCCCTTCAAAACAACCGACAGATGTATACCCACAACCAAATATAAAGATATTTTGTTATGATTATTCAAATTGTTGACTCTCTGGAGTAGGTTCCGAAGGAATCGGCCAATATTGTCCGTTTCGTATTAGACCTAAATAAATATGATATAAATTTTGCGACGTGCCAGGTTTAGACTATATTGGCAACTTCCTTCTCTTTGTATGGGATATGTGATGATTTTTAGAAAATGTTACAATGTGCGTGAGGTCGACCGAAGCATTCCATTCTTATACTTTATCTAATTCTTATACTCCACCTAATAAAAAATATTGGTAAATCAAACACTTATATCCAATTTTATGCGAAATCATCAATTGTATATTCATCGCAGATCTCCGATTGAGAAAACTATTTAGATATAGCAAGTTGTAAAGAATCTCTGACTTGGTTCGGAAGTTATGACAGATAAAAGTATTGAAAATTGCGACCCTTTGTGGGTGAGGTACCAGAAGGGGTTCGAAGATATATATCATCTTCACACCAGATCTTGTTTTGGCAAAAATGTTTGTATGTGTGAAATTTGAAGAGGATTTGATGCTTATTTCGGTTTCTTGAAGCGTTTTGTTTTTCAAAATCTTGAACACCATTTGGAGGATGTACCAGAAGAAATTGTCCGATATTGAGATGTACTAAGACTGAATGGAATCGGATGTTAATTTCGCGTTTTATGAGCTTCATGAATATTCAAAAATCTTGAACCATATGTGGGAGAGGTTCAAGAAGAAATTGTCCGATTCCTACCTTCTTTATTATAACAGGACTTGTGCTTATAGAAATACAGAGATGTGCCAAGTATGAATGGAATCAGAAGTTCACGTTTTATGAGCTTCATGGATATTCAAAATTTTGACCGTATGTGGGGGAGGTACCAGAAGGAGAGGACCAATATATTCCATCTTCACACCAGATCTTGGGTTAATAAAAATATTGTGATGTGTGAAATTTGAAGACAATCGAACTCTTACATCACATATAATAAGAGTGATAGTTATTCAAAATGTTGACTCTTTGTGGGGGAGGTACTTAATGGAGTGAACCGATATTGTCCATTTTCGCACCTGACCTAGCACTGATGCAAGTATTAGGATTTGCAAGGTTTGAGCAAACTTCGATTATTCTTTTTCTTACTGTGCAGTAAACTATTTCTTTGTTTTTTGTTTTTTTTATACCCTACACCACAAGGTGGTCAGGGTATTATGTCTTTGTGCATTTGTTTGTAACAGGCAGAAGGAAACGAGATAGACCCATAGTTCCTTTTGATGATCTGCATAGAATCACATTCTGAATCGATTTATGCATGTCCGTCCGTCCGTCTGTCCGTCCGTCTTTCCGTACGTCCGTCCGTCTTTCCATGTATTTTTGTATTTTTTTGTCGCATTTATTGCCCGATACAGTTGAAATTTTGCACAGATCTTTTGTTTGACCCAAGGACGAACCCTATTGAAATTGGAGATAATCGGCCAAAATTTAGATATAGCTCCCATATATATCTTCATCCGATTTGCTTTTTATTGTGCATCAAACGTGTAATATCAGCCCGAATAGTATGGAATTTTGCACATACAACCAAATTAAGCCTGAAAATAAGTATGCCAAATTTGATCGAAATCGGTTCAGATATAGCTATAGCTCCCATATATATTTTTCACCCGATTTGCTATTTTTGTCGTTCGCAGCCGTAATATGCACTCTGTAACAACACTATTTGGGGAAATATATCAAATACAGCTCAGAAATACATTTGCTAAATTTTATCGAGATCGGTTCAGATTTGGATATAGCTCCCATATATAACTTCGTCCGATTTACCTTTGATTGTGCACCAAACGTCTAATATATGCTCAAATTGGATGAAATTTGGCACTTACGACCGAACTGAGTCAAGAAGGTAGTATGTCAAATTTGGTGAAGATCGGTTCAAAAATAGCTATAGCTCCCATATATACTGTTCATCCGATTTGTCATATTTGTTACCCACAGCCGTAATATGCACTCCGTAACAACGATATTCAGGGAAATATATCAAATACAGCTCAGAAATATCTTTGCCAAATTTTATCGAGATCGGTTCCGATTTGGATATAGCTCCCATATATATTTTTATACGATTTCAAATTAATTGTGCACCAAATGGGCAATACAAGTCCGAATTTAAAAGATACAAATGCATCAGCATATTTAGTCCTTTGAACTTTAAATTATAATTATAATCATAGCGTGTATGATTGAATTCTCCTATAAAAACTTTTAATTGTTATGCGGTGCTCTACTAAATCAGCAAAGTGGTGTAGGGTATCATAAAGTCGGCCCCGCCCGACTTTAAGACTTTCTTTACTGGTTTTTATTTTTTTGAGAATTTTGACTTTTTGTGGGGGAGGAACCAGGAGGAGTTGACCGATATTTCCCATCCCCGCACTCTATCCATGTTTGATGATAATATTACGATATACCAAGTTTGAACCAAATCGGATACCCTCTTCGAGAGTTAGACATCACTAGATCGACTCCAAATGTTCTGAAACGGATTTGATCCAAAGAGACCTAGTGTCTAAAACCGTTAAAGGAAATTAAACGTTAAGTGTGGTTTTAAAATTTACATGATATCAATTAAATACAAGAATTAATGAATAATTTTTACTTTTATAATTTATACGAAATAAAATACTAATTTTTATTTTTTTCTTTTTTTTTTAGGTAAGTGTTGAAATATTATCAAGACAGGTCAAGTTGCAGGTAAATACTGTTGCACAACGGAAATGGAAAAATTCGGGACATATTTAAAAAACTTCATGTTTTAATTGAAATACGGAAATACGTTTCCAAAATGAAACTGCATGGAAAATGTTTTCCCACAAAATCCTTTAAAAATCCTTGTGTTATTCTCAAAACATGTATTTCGCTTTTTGACATTTTCAAAATTTCTTGAAATTTTAGCTTTGATGTTTGCTTAATTTAATTTTATTATTGAAATGGCGAATTTTTCTTCGAAACATTAGATTTTACCACCAATCCTGCTGCTCCCAACGTCCATCCTTAAGGTTGTTTGATTGCCACGAAGCTCACCACTTGCCAATTTTTCAACAGTTGTCGGTGGTGATTAATTGAAATAAATTAAATGAAAATATTTTGTCAGCTATCTTCTCATCCATCCATACTTTCAAACAACTCTTTTTCGCTCTTTCCTGGAAATACCCAAAAATTTATTGTTCAGCATAAATTGCTTGGGAAAATGTTTTTTTTTTTTTGGCATTTTTCACTTAACTCTACCACTGGCAGCCATCACCGCGAAAATAGAATTTCATTCATTCATCCATCCATTTATCCGTTTCATTTGATCAATTCCGAGACTATATTAATAATATTTATGAACAATGGCAGGACACTTGGAAAGCCGTGGCGGGGAGTTGGTGGTGTCGACTACAGCAAAAGCTACAACAGTAGCGTTGCCGGGAGCGGTGGTGGCAACACATTCATAATTTGCTTAATTGAAATTTACCCTTTTGGAATTTCAGGAATTTATTATTTTGATAAAAAATATATATGAATGAGTGTACTATGTACGTAACGTATAATACCGCGTGAACCGTCTACCCTTTTAACTCCTGGCCTGGGTATCATCATCATCGACGTGGCAAGGCAGTGTATACCTCCCTTTGGTAGTGGAAAAAAAAAACACACAGAAGCCGAAAACTGGAATTCCGTAAAAATAATAATAATGATGAAATGGAATGAAACGAAATGAAATATAAGAATTCCACAATAATTTCGTACAGTGTGGATGGTTTGCAAAAGGAGTGCGTCATACAGACCAGTTTATAAAAATCTTCAACAACTCTCAAAAGTTCTGTTATACCCTCAGCCATATGGCTACAGAGGGTGTATATCATTTGATACGGCCAAAAGGTGCCTCATCGAAATAACGACTTTAGACCCTAGGTCTCTTTGGACCATATCCGTTTCAGGACATTTGGAGTCGATCGGGCTATGTCCGTCCGTCTGGCTTGTGCACACGATAACTCTCGAAGGAAGTATCGGATTTGGTCCAAATTCGGTGCATCGTAATATTTTTATCAAACTTAGATCAAGTTCGGGCAATATGGGTCCACTTCTTCGGGTACCTCCCACACAAAAGGTTGAAATTTTCACAAAAAAAAAAAAAAATAAATAAATAAAATAATAATATAAATAAATAGTTCACTGCACAGAAAGAAAAAGGATAATCGAATTTTGCTCCAACTTTGCAAATCCTAATATTTACATCAGTGCTAGTTCAGGTGCGAAAATGGACAATATCGGTCCACTCCATCAAGTGAAAATTTTGAATTATTATAACTCTTATAAAATGTGATGTAAGAGTCCGATTGCCTTCAAATTACACATATCACAATACTTTTAACCCAAGGTCTGGTGAAGATGGAATATATCGGTCCACTCCTTCCCGTACCTCCGCCACAAAAATGGTCAAAATTTGGAAAATCCATGAAGCTTGTAAAACGATATTCAATATTTGTATTAACACAAGACCCGTTATAAAGATGGTAAATACCGGGCCATTCCTTTTGGTATCTTCCCCACGAAGGGTCGAATTTTAAATAACCAAAACGTTTATAAAATCCAAAATAAGCATCCGGTTCTCTTCATATTAACAACATCTGCTGTGAAGATAGGATATATCGATTCATTACCTCTGCTGCCTGCCTCATAAAAGGGTCAACAATTTTGAATACCATGAAGCTCATAAAACCCGATATTAACATCCGATGACATTTAGACTCTCAATATTTCCATCAACACAGGATCTGTTATAATGATGGTAGAGATCAGACCATTTCTTCTGGTACCTCCCCCACATAGGGTTCAAGATTTTGAAAAACAAAACGCTCAAAGAAAGCGAAATAAGCATCCAACTCTCTTCAAATTTCACAAATACAAACATTTTTGCTAACACCAGATCGGTTGTGAAGGTGATATATCTGCGAACCCCTTCTGGTACCTCATCCACCAAGGGTCACAATTTTCAATACTTTTATCTGTCATTGCCTGCGAAACAAGTCAGCGATTTTTTAACACTTGCTGTATCTAAATATTTCTCTCAACCAGAAATATGGAATTTATGATTTCGCATAGAATTGGATATAAATGTTCGATTTTCTTGTAATTAGATGTAGTATAAGAATGAAATACTTAAATTTTCAAAAAATGATCTCATATTAAGTGAAGGAAGTTGCCAATATAGTCCAAACCTGACACGTCGCAATGTTTATATCACATTTATTTAGATCCGATACGAAATGGACAATATTGGCCCAACCTTCGGAACCTACTCCATAGAGGATTAACAATTTGAATAATCATAACAGAAGTCAAAATATATTTAAATAATCGAACATTGGCTGAGGGTATAGATCTGTCGGAAAAAACGACTGATACTTTTAACTTGTTTTCTTTTGAAAAATGATGCCCTATTCAAATTTACAGCAGTGTAGCTTAGACAAACACACACATCCAACACAATATAAACTACATTAGATAGACTAAAATAATTTCTAACTCCAACGGCATCATTCATATCCTGATGGTGAATTACAATGATGTACCACTACTGTTGCTGCCGCTGCTAGGAGACAACAAAACTTTGCAATACAACAGAGCGAGAATACACGAAGCAAAACATCAACAACAACAACAGAAAATATTACACAAAAAATGTAATGAATGAACAAGAGCAGCAGCAATGAACGTCGAGTGACTGACGGACTGGTTGACTGACTGAATGTGATATTGAACTTCTTACTCATTGAGGCATTTACAATAGAATCTGCTGCAGCAGCACAGCCACCACCATCACTGGCAATTCCTACCTGTACATTATTTTGTATCCTTGAACTGGAAATATCCTTGTGAATCCTTGTTGGATGAATGAATGTGTGTATGCGTACGTTTGTATCCTGGTATGTGAACGCAAACGCAAAAACTGGAACTATTGTCAGTTTCTATTAGAATGTGCTAAATCAACAAAAGGGTGGAAATGAATAGCAATATGGGGTGGTGGCGAGGCCTATGCTGATGGCGGTGGTATTAGTGGTAGTGGCTGTTGCATTGTTCAATATCACTAAACTCTGTGTGACTATGTGTATGTATGTGGATGTATGTTTGCAATATATTTTTTTTTTCGAAAAAATTTCAAAGCCATCTAAACAACATCAAAGTGCAATCATTGTTTTCACTTTCGCATAAAGATATGCCGATTTTTATTGGTAGAATATGTGTTTAATATCTACAAATTTTAAATCGTAAAAAGTGGAGATTCCTTACGTGTTTTGTCAAAGAGGTTAAAGTGACTAACATATTTGGCTTTTAGTTTATGAACTTTATCGAGCTCTTGTATGAAAACTATAAGAATACAGATGGAGAAAATCGTCGATCTTCTATTATGATATCAAATCGTTGATCTATCAGAAAATCATTGATTATCTATGAGAATTTCATAGATCTTTATTTGAAAACCGTTGATTTTCTATGAGAAGATTGTTGATCTTCTTTAAAAAGATCGTTCATATTCTATTAGAAAATCGTTGTTCTTCTATGAGAAGATTTTTGATCTTCTGTGAAAAGTTCATGAAAAGATAGTTGATCTTCTGTGAGAACATCACTGATCTATGAGAATATCGTCGATCTTCTTTAAGAAGATCGTTGAGCTTCTATGAGAAAATAGTTTATATTCTTCATAAGAGGAGTTTATCGCCTATATGAAGATTTTTTAGGAGAAGATGGTTGATCTTTCAGGAGAAGATTTTAGTCTTCTGCGAGAAGATAGTCAATCTCTTTTAAAAAATGGTTGATCTTCTATGAGAGGATTTTATTTTCTGAATGAAGATCGCCAATCTTCTATGAGAAAATGGTTGATCTCCTATAAGAATATCGTTGATATTCTATAAAAAGAATGAAGATCGTTGATCTTCTATGAGAAAATAGTTTATATTCTTCTATAAAAGGAGTTTATTTCCTATATGAAGATTTTCTGGGTTGATCTACTATGATACGATCGTAGATTTTCTATAAATAACTGATCTTCCATAGGAAAATGTTTGATCTTTTGTGAAATGATCGTTGAGCTTCCATGAGATGATAGCTGATCTTCTGTGGGAATATTGATATTTTTATTAAGAGCTTGTTGATCTTTTATGAGAATATCTTTGATCTTCCATGATAACGTCGTTGTTCTCCTATAAGAAGACCGTTGATCTTCTGTAAGAGGATAGTTGGTCTTCTATAGGAAGGTCGTCGATCTTCTATGAGAAGATAGTTGGTTGTTGATCTTCTGTGAGAATATCGTTTGTCTAAGATCGTTGATCTTCTGTGAGAAGATGATTGATCTTTTGTGAGAAAATCGCCGACCACCTTTGTGAGGGTCGTCGATCTTCGTTTTTAAGCAAGTCGTAGATCTTTTATGAGAAAACCGTTGACAGAATCTTTGGATCTCCTATTGGAAGATCTTATGGAGAAACTTATGAAGATCTATAAAAATTCTTGAAAAAAAATCTATGGATTTTTATGGAAGATTTATAGTTTTTCTGCAAGAAAATCTTATTAAATAACATCTTTGAGTCTATTGTGAGATTATCTGTAGATATACAAAAAGATTGATAGGCGACAATGTATTTTCTGATAAAAGTTACATAGATCTTTACAAAAATACGCTAGATCCAATAGATCTTGTGTAAGAATTTTCGGTATTCTATGAGAAGATCTGTGTATCTTCTATGAGAAAATATATAGTTCTTCTATTAGAAGATCTATGGATTTTCTGTGACATGATCTTTTGGATCTTCTGCAATAGTATATATATCATGATCTTATGGATCTTTTTTAAAAATTGTCACCTGAAGCTGCCTTAGTTTAGTGAGTCACTTACCTATTCTCTACAAATTTCACCTTTAATTTTAGCCGTGATTATGAACCTTTCACATCATGGCATCATTTCTCATGCGCTCTTCGAACATGTTACAGCTGCTTACACTTTAATCAGGTCTGACACAAAATTATCATACCCCAAGAAATCAGTTGTCCATGAACAGCAAAATTTAAAAATGTACCAAAAGAAAATATGAAATTCCTAAATAAAGCATCCAAAATTAAACGCTAACACACAGAAGCAACAACAACAATAGCCACCAGAAAATGTCTTCGCCAAGAAAACGAAACGAAAGGAAAGGCAACACACACGAACCAATACTCAACACCCGGACTCATAAATTCCAATTGCCATAAGTGCGTAGTTCCTTTTTGTGGTATGTGGACAAGTAGGTGTACACCCATACATGCGTGTGTACGAGTCGGCATATCTGTTATATGCCCCCTTCTAATATCCTTGCTCAGTATTTAATAATACCAAAGATTACCATTATGATGACGATGATAATGATGTTATGGTCGCTAATTTGAACAGCGTTAATGGTGGTGCTCATTTTCTTCCTTTCCATTGCTTCGCTTCTGCCAGATGTTATTTTTAACGCACAATAGCAACCATACGAAATTTTCATTAGATTTTGGTTTTTATTTTCCAATTAGAATCCATTATGATCCTTAACAGAAATAAGACTTGAATCCCATGACTCTTATAATAATTTATTTATTATTTTTTAGAAGATTATTATTTTTTCATTATTTAATTTTTTTGAGCTTAATACTGGGATTGGTAAATAATAACTTTTCAAAACGGTTGAGAAATTTAATAAGGTCACATATAAGGCAGTATGAATGTTTTCCTTTCCCCATATCGGATATAGTTTAACCTAACAACATTCATATAGGTCAGCTCCATATCCTTACAATTTTTGTTGTAGTTCACACATTTTCTTTTGTTGTTGCTTTCCCTCCCTCTTTGCATTTCATTATGGCACGTCAAAAGTTTTGAACTATTTTCTACGGATAATCTTTTGTTTGAAAAATTTCATTTGTAGGTATTTCAGTTTTTTTTTTATGAATGAATAGAAATTAAGAATAAAATTAAAGGTTCTAGTTCTGAAAATGCATTGCACACACACTCGCTCACATCCCTCTAAACGAGGACGGGAAATTGCCAAAAAAACGGGTAGTTTTTTTTAGCTACAAAACAGATGCAAAGGTTAATAAACTCTTTGTTTCATAGATGGGTATACAACACAATCGGACAGCCAGCCCTTGTTAGGTATATGATTTTCCATGAATAACTTACAGCGGGAAATCACACATTTTTTCACTTGCATTGTCGGAGGGAATACGAGGGTTTATTATTGTTATTTTTTCAGTTGTGCATTCCATGTCGCAATGTAACAGCAAATATGATTTTGAAATGTTTGGTGACCTGATTATTATCATTCCAACATTTTCAAAATTGAAGGGGCGTGTATAAACCTTGTCACTTAAAAATACTACTATCGGGGATATAAATATCCAAATATAGACCCCTGTTATCACGAAATCGGTGATATTTTAAGCTGCATAACAAGAGGCTGATAATTGATTATCTCCATTTTCCGTGTTAATATCACAGCTAAGATGCCAATCCATCTATACAGGGTTGCCCATATTCGACGGACCCATGGACCCATTCCAATCGACGAGGCTTGTCCGCAGGCAACATTCTTTGCGTCAATTGAATTTTGTACGGGAACAAATGCAAATCAATGCGAATAATCCGTTGTAAAGTGGACCGAGCCATGCCCAACTGCTGAGAACGGCGTTTTTGGGATGTTCTTGGGGACCTCTCAACACTGGCTCGTACGGCAGCGATATTCTCGGCCGATCGCCTTGGTCGACTTTTATATGGCCTCTTCGGATTAGAAAGAGCCTTACAGGCGAAAACTTTTCGTATAAACGCTTAATGGTGTTCTTAGAAGGCGCACTTCCTACATTTTTTAATGTTTTAAAAGCACGTTGAGTTTTCACAATTGACTTCTTGTAAATTTCAACTATTTCAAAACGCTCGCGTGGCGTGTATTTGTTCATGGTAAAAATCAGCTTGGACTGACGCTTCAAACGCGGTATGTCGTTAAGCGATGTGACATCTCTGTCAAAAGTTATGGCGTTGCCAGATGGGTCCGTCGAATATGGGCAACCAACAAGTTACCGCATTTTTAAACTTTCTATTGCATCCCAGCAAATATGGTATTATGGTTTAGTCTTATGTCCAAAAGCAGGCTATAAAAATCCATAGTTTCTATTAGTGGTCTCCATAGAATCACAAGTCCGTCCATCTATCCGATTGTCTATATATTATTGCAAACAAGGTATAACTAGCATTTTTTGTCCGATTATGATGAATATTTTGATTGGTCCAAGAATGAACCCCATTGATTTTCGATCCAAATTTAGATATGGAGGATGGATTTTGGCACATACGACAGGATGGAACCCCGAATCAAGCCAGTCAATTTGGTGAAAATCGGTTTAGATATATCTATATATCTAGCAAGTGTCCGCTAACGAAAAGTATACCTTCAAACTATAGAACAATTTTAAAACTTTTGGGACAGTTCGTGTTAGGTATTTTTAGTACTCTAAGTGAACAATTTGTTCAGTTCGACAAAAAATTTTTAATAAAAAGTTCATACTACGTACATTTTCATACTTCCAAGGTTTTACATATTAACTTTTTCGGAAAAAAAACCAAAAAGTCTTCAAAATCTTTCAGTTTTAAGTTTAACGAGGAGCTAAAACCATTGCACAATGGACCCATATCCACTTTTTCTGTCCAAAACTACAAACTGTCCAAACTTTTCCATATATAAATCCTAGAACTCAACAGTGACATCAATATCAAATTTCAGCTCTATCCCTTCACCCAATTCCAAATTTAGTGCGCATAGCAAACAATCTGCATATCTCCATCCTAAGCATTAACAGTGATCCGAATTTAGTACTATTTAGTACTTTTCGTACAATTATGGTATACATTTCCAAAACCACACCCATATCTCAATCCCGGATACCAACTTAGAACTTAATATCGAAAAATTATAGCACACATTTTCAAAACCACCTCCAAATCATAACCACAGACACCAAAAGTGGCATCAGCTTATCCCTTCACCCATAAAAACTGCAACAAAGTCAAACGCCATATTTTTTTTATTTTATTGAGTGAAAGCAAAAAATGTCGGAAATAGCATCAGATTTTAGAATAAGTTTAGATTTGTTCGAATTAGTCACCTTTGTCACGAATTATAGCCATCAAACGGCCAATGGAACCTTCACACGCTACTGGAATTTTGCTCTGCGTAGCAAATCTTTTGCTCTTTTGTGTCTAGGTACTTTCTGTTGCGGTGTAAGTTCTTGCACTTTATGGAATTTCAATGGCTTTACCCCGAGCTCATTTTTCAATATTTACCAAATGAAATATTGCGATAAGTTCAACTCACGATCCATTTTACGGCCACTGTGACGGGGGTTTCGATCAAGTCGCTTCTTTAGAGTATCACGGTAACGAGCCACTTGTGGTTTCGCAGCCAAATACGAAGAAATCACACTAACACGCTTGAATTCCATCACAGACAACTTTTTTTCTGGAAAATTCTTATTAAAATGCTTTTGTACGCTTGTAAACAATACAATGGGCTGTCAGTGGAATTATTTTAACGGCTGTCGGACGAGTGGCGTAGAAATGACAGCAGTCTGAAGTTGGTTGAAGGTTTTTCAACTCAAACCACTCAAAGATTTGGTTTGGTTTAAACTTTAGTCATAGTTATATTTTATGGAATTGGGATCAAGATGGAGATATGGCTTGAATGTTATTATATTTTACTATTTATTTGAATAGTGTCTATATCTACTAATATGCAATGTCCACCACTAACAGAAATTTCCACATGTCAAGAAATCCCTAAAAAATGAAAATGCCAAATTAAGAACTAGATCAACATCGAAGTAGGACTATATCAGGAAAATCTTTTTGTGTCTCCACAATATATTTTTAAAATTTAGAATACACGCCCTGGTAAAAATGTCCATTTTTTCCAGAAAAAATTATCGTTACTTTGAAAAAAAAATTAATAAAAGAAAAATAATGGAATAACCTTACTATTTTACAAATTTGTTATACTTATATGAGTTATTCTGAACCTTCCCCACAAATACTATAAATATTCCACGGCTGAACTGGACTACCTCTGTCAATTCTTATATCACCTCACCATTAAAAAATTTATATTCTGAATTAAAAACATGTGACCTCTTGCATAATATATCACATTGTTTATTAATTTGAAGCTTTTCACCAATTATATACCAATTCATATTCTCCCATTTTTTTTTTTTTTTTGGAACGAGTCATTCACCTAATGGCCTTTTCCAAAAATAACAAGTCCCAACATCAGAAAGCGCACCGCATTAAATATGCCCTCTTACAAATGCATTGACATTTTTCCGTTTAAGAAAACAAGAACTCAAATTACACAAGAAAAAAATAAATAATATTTCTTTCGATATTTACCCAGCCTTATGGATCTATTTTATCTTGTAAGTGAATCAGAATTTGGCCTATGACTATTTTTACCACATTCATTAGACCGACCGGCCGCCAAACGACATCAGCCATTAAAAATACAACAATCAGCTGTTTTATTTCGTCATTTCATAAATTTCTCTAGACTTTTACCCTCATCGTGGGATTTTGTATGTATGAGTATGTATATATGTGTGTGTGACTGCTGCCTCTGTTTTTATATTTCTTTGTGTCCCGGTCCTTCGCCTCTCTCAATAAAAATTCTTGAAATTCCTAAAATTCCTTTTAATCAGAGAGAAAGATAAAATAAACGAAGCAAAAAACAACTGTTGTCAGCATAAGAGAGAGAGAGTCAAAAAACCGAATGACATTTACTCCATAAGAAAAATTTCTCCAACATTTACACATTGGGCCCATTACAACCCACCACCGCCACCGTACCGTGGTATTACAAAAAAATATCACTCAAACCTTTTCAATTTTGATTAGCACACCAACGCACCTAATTCTTCTTTGCTCTGAGAATTGTCTAGCAGACGCAACAGAGACAGAGCATTGTTTTAATGTTTGAGGAGTATGTTCTGTTGCTCTCATTTCTACAAAAATCACTCAAATATTGAGCTTCTCAAGTGGTGGGAAGCCAACATAAACCTCCCTCATAACCAACCAACCAACCGACCAACAACAAATTATCATTAATGTAGATGTCGGAGTGGAAGTGAGAAAGAGATTGGAGAACAAACACGAAATGAAGCAAAGAAATATCCTGTATTATTTACTCATAACCAACAAAAACACAGGGCACTTTCCTTTTACAGGGAGAGTAAAAGGGAACAAAACGTCCCAAACAACCCAACGTCCGCAGCAACGTGTATGTAAGTCAGGGATGGGAAGCGCAGTCTTTAACCTTGCTATGCACACTATGTGATTATTTCCTCCATCCTAAGGTAGAGGGCATATTCAATTTGTCGATCTATTTGTAACATCTTCAAATATTCGTCGGAGATCCCATACGAATATACGTAATATTCGTGATAAGCATCTTAGCAAAAACTTGGTAGCCCCGAGAGCACTTTCCACTTTACTAGCTATGAGTTAATGGTAGGACATTACCTATCTGTCAATTTTTTATTTTAGTTGCCAGTAACGATTCCATCTGACTTAAAGGCGAAAACTTCACTCTTTACTCGGGAGTACTCCCGCGATTAAAGAAAAGTAGTCGAATATACTCTCATTCACTATACCACTCATATAAGAGCGATCAGACTTTGCTCATTCTCGATTGAGAGTAAAACCCTCTCGAAATCTAGAACACTCTTCTCTTGCTGAGTATTCTCTCAGTTTTTTACCGTTATTTTATTTGTTTATATACCTTCGACAGATCTTCGATAGGTCAAAGACATTTGACGGGTCTTCTAAAGACGAAACACCCTTCTCGGACACTCTATAACCAATAGACTCTCTAGACAAAATACATTTGAAAGGTTGCATGTAGATCGGAAGCACATCTCAGTACTTCTATGGAGTAAAAATCTCTAAACAGATGTCTTATAGACCAAGAACGTCACGGGTCTTTTACAGTACTTATATAACCCATATACCTTTAACTGGCCTTCTATAAGCAGGTTACGAAACGCTGGTCTTCTATAAACCAAAACAATCCTCTGCTATGTGTTCTTCCTCACACAGACGGCCTTTTTCAGGTCCCATATTTACAGAAAAGGTATAAACGGAAGACTTTAAACTCATCTTCGGAGAAACTCGTCTTTAGACAAAATACCGATAACAGTTCTTCTATGGATAGAAGACCTATAGAGAGAGAAAGTAGAAAGAGAAATATATTTTACATTTCCATAATTGTTCAATTATAATTGATATTCGTATTTATTAACGTTTTAAATGGCGCCCAATGTCTAAAATGTCCAGTTACCTTTGAAGTTCTTGAAAAAAAAAACAAACGTTGTTAGTTATTTCCAAACAAAAAAGATATAACTCACGTATCTACACTTTCGGAATAAGCAATTTTCTCCTTAGGACATTTTAATATCTTTTGTTGAGATATTAAACAGCCAGTGGCGCCCAATCCGTTTGGCCCATAATTCCTTAAGAAATATGCAATAGATGTTGTTGATGTTTTCAAAACCTATTTGGTTTCAAACAGATTTTATAAAAAAAGGACTTCTAAGGATAGAAAACCAATCGAGAGCTGTATCTGTATCATAACATTTACGGAGATAATGCATTTAATGGGTCTTCAAAAGGCAAGAGAGTTGTAACAGATTCTTCAAAGACATATTACATTTAATTTCACTTCTATGGATACAAAAAATAAACTCTTTCTCTCTCCACATTTTTATTAAAATTACAACTTCCCATCTCCGATGTAACCACGTAGAATTTGTTTTTGTACACGTGAGTGTATGTGCCTAGTCGCTACAAAAGCAAGAGCCATAGCATAGAGCAGACAACAACGCCACCACCACCACCACCACCTCAAACATTCATCCCCTTCAATTTCACGTACGAACAACTCAGCACAAAACAAAACAACACTCATAGAACCAACTTCTCTGTCTTTTCTCCAACTCTTTGTCCGTCCAAACGACCGTCCGTCCGTATCTAATATTTTGTAGCTATGTTTGTGTTGTACATTCTGCCCGGCTTACAGGCAACAACAGTTTCTGAATTGTATTCATGCCAAAAACACACAAAATTATAGACAAACGCATGCCGCTCCGCCGCCGCTCGCTTGCTTTCGCCTTCATAGTCAGTTTCGTGTAACTTACTTTACGTTAAAAAGTTTCAAAATTTTAAAAAAGAAGTGATGAGATCTTTTTTTTAAAAATTAAAAGCTTATAAACCCAAAAAATTGAAAAAAAAAAAAAGAAAATAATTTGCAAGTTGTTTTGAAGTAGCTAAGGAAAGGAAGAAATACCACAAAAATCTATCTACCAAGTGTACCTTTGTTTAGAAACTCACAAAAAACCAAAACAAGCTGTAAGCAACCCAACAGGGCAGCAGCTAGCTAGTCACAGACCAAACAACCAACCAACCACCCCTGTTCCAAAGGACAACCAACCAACCAACACCATCATCATTATTGTTGTCGTTATTCATCTAACCTTCCATTCCATCCATCCTCACCTTTTTCCCTTCGTCTTCTTCAAACACAACACCGAAGACAGCTGCATTCTTGGTGTGTTGTAAATCGTAACGAGTGAATAGAAATCGTGTTTGTGTGCGTTCGTATGTCCTGCCGTATTTTGAATTTTCAACCACATTAAGGATCATATCAATCGTTATTTTGTTGTTGTTGTATTCGACGTGTTTCTGCATTCGTTTCGTTTTCGTGTGTGTTTTATTTTTCTGTTGGTGAAATAATTGTGCATATGTCGTTCGTACAACGTCGTCATTCCAATCATCGTCACCAGTGGTGGTATCCTTGTTTATAGTTTGTTCCCTGAAAAATTGTAACGAAGAGTGTTGTAACGATCAAGCATTTTTCGAATTTGAAATTATTGCAAAACAAACCCAAACCCCAACGAGAAATTACCAAAGAGAAAAGAAAGATTTTTTGTGTCAACTGTGTTGTTTAGAAATTTTTCAAAATTTTCCTAAAACGAGAAGAACACGGCTCCAAGGTGGCGCCGTTACACAAAAATTTGGATTACCTGGAGGAGTTTAAGGCCTTGGCCGGTAAGTATGGTATGGTAACAATTGTTTTCTTTTCGTTTTTTTTTTTTATTGGTATTATTTTATTTCTTTATTTATTTATTTATTTTTTTTTTGTTTATTAAACTCAAATGTCAGATTTATGTTCTCCTGCAATTTTCCTTTGGATCTGGTAGTGAATCGTTTATGTCCGTTCACCAACGTAACCAGAAATCCTTTTCAAAACCATTTCAGGTGTCTATTTCGGAGCTCGAAAACTCTCATCCCTGCTACCTACCTTTGTTGATGGGTCGATTTTTTCATTCCTTTTTTATCATTTTCTGTTTCGATAATTGGTCAAATCTCTCCCATTTCTGAAGAGAATCGTTTAAATGTTCGTATTGTTTTAACACTGTTGGTCAATAAATGTAAATGGCATCCAATGGTGCTCAGCCATATAAACATATAAAAATATCTATATATATTTCCTCACATATCTGTGCATTCTCAATAAGGTTATTTTCTGTGTTCGAAAGGAAGCCTTTAAAAATTCTAGCAGTCTGTGGCGCCCAATCTGTTTGGCCTGTAATACTATTAGAATTTCGATATTATAGTCTAAAGTGTTCAATAGTCGGGCTTGAAACATCTTTCACAAAATTATCAGACACATTTCAAACCACAATCTCAATACGAGTCTATAGCACCAATATCCCCATAAACATAGTGAAAAGAACAAGGGAGGTCATTAATAAGATGAAATGCTGAAAGATTAGTTGGAATTTTCTTAATCCTATCTTGACGAAAAGTCATTTGAAGCCCCTTATATCTTTAAAGGTGTATAGGTCATTGGTAGACAGAGAACTGTTTTTAACATATCTAGTGAAATCTACTAATGGCTTCCTATAAAAAAAGGTTTTCATAGACCTTTAGGCTTTGTAAAATCTTCTATCTACCGAATATCCTTATCCCGTCGTATATGAACAAAAAACGTGAACTTGCTTTAATTAAATTTTAATCAATGTAATCCAAAAATGCCATCATATCCCTTGTACTAGGATACCTAGGATCGAGGAAAGAAGGGCTTCAAATATAGAAGTTTTCTAATATCGTTGCGTGTCCTAATGGCCTCGTTGATCCTTATCGACAATATTCAATATCTCTAAATTTTTAAATATTTACCACCATGATCAGAAATACTCAGTTTATTTCGCAATTGCTGCATGTATATAGAGTGTAATTCCAATGACAATCAAGCTTGCTAATAATGTCTTTGATCGTTTTGACGATTGTCAGTATACTAAACCGCTTGAGTGGTTCTTGTAATTAAAGTAGAGCTCAGATTTACTCATTTTCATTCGATAGTGAAACTTACTCACGAGCGGGGGAGTACTCGAAAAGTGGACATTTTAACCTAGTTTACTATCCACGCTTTTGTTTTATGTGGGAGTGCTCGCTTGTTACTCCAGTTAAAACAAAAGATAAAAGTTGTAGTCTGAAATGCTTGAAATTCAGAAGGAGTTTTCTCAAAAATAAAATCGAGGGAAACAAAATTTTATTTTCCGATTTGTGTGATTGACAAAGAAAAAAGTATATACTCGATAAATATTTCATTATATTCAGAACTACTTCCACTTGTATTCGGGCAAGTTCCACTCTTCGCTAGAATTTGATTCTCCCAAATTTTGAACACCTCTGACTTATTAAAAAAAAAAACAATGATATGACAAAAACTAAAAGAACAATCGGCAAGAGTACTATCTGCGATTTCGACCAAATTTTCCTCGCACTCCACAACGAGCAATTGAGTATACCAATTTTTTTTTACTCGCAAGAGTACTTCCTTTCGAGCAAGTTTCCTTCTTTCACGCAATCAGTTGAGCAGTTTGGAGCTATGTTTTCCTAAGAGTTCCTTCATATCGTTTGTGCATACCCTTTTTGGCAAAAACAACTAAAACATACCTTATAATTCGTAAGCATCTCAGGTGACTTAGCATGTTGCTTCTTACACAATCCCGAATTTTCTACATCCGACGTAGAACAATTTGTGTCACTTAGAGCAACTGTTATGTTGATCTCAGTCCACATCCGTCATCGTAACAACAAACCACTTTTTACACATTTCTTTTTAATATTTCACTAGGGTCTCAGAGCATACGATCTGGCTAAAGTCACCCCCACAACTTTAAATTGCAAAATTTCAGAGAAATAATGATAAACGTACCAAACTCATCTCCTTTGGGTAACATATTTGTCTAGAGCACACTGTATGTATATGTGTGTACAACTAATAACTAGTACAAACACATCTTCAAATACTTGGAAGATTATACGAAATGGACAAGAAAATAAGAGTGGCAAACCTTGCCTTTTCGCCCTTTTGCTTTGAGAAAATAGTGGCGCCCAACGTTTTATTGAAAATATTTGTTTCCTTTCCGAAAAAGTATAAAACTGATCGTTTTAAGTAAAAATCAAATAGTTTGACAAATATAAAATAATAATAAATACCTGGCAAAAATCTGTCGGATATTCTGTTTGTCTGGAACATAGCTCATCACCACCTTAAATTATTTATCGAACGATAAAAATTTTAAATTGGCATATCTTGCCATTAGCTTACTTACTTTCAATAATTATAAACTTGTCACCATTACTTGGTATTCAAAAAGAAAACTTGCACTTTCCCATAGAACTTTAAATCAAAGCCGTCCCACCCCCTTTTTATATAAATTAATAAAGTCATTAAGACAATTTCGTATGCAAAAACAAAAAACTAAATCCGCCGGACTTTCCTAGTCATTAACTTGGGGTTTCATGTGGGAAAAATGTGGCAATTTTACACTCGCTCAGTAAGAACAACAACTGAAACTCAACTGCTGGTTGATTAATGCAAATATCCAACTAATTGACCTCTCTCGCTCTCTCTCTCTGCAAAAAAGCACGTTTTAACTTTTAATTTGATTTTATTGACCAGTAAAAATCCCACTTATTGTTGTTGAGCACCACCCGCATTTATGGTTGTTGTGTTTTTTGTCTGAGCTCTTGTTCTGGTCACTATTGAACTATTAATTACTGAACTTGAACAAAGGAATAAAACAACCGGCAACAACAAAACAAAGTTACAGAACAACAATGCCATTAACTTTGTTTTTTTTACCACAATCGAGTGCTACTTGACGATAACAACAAACACTAGATTATAAGTTAATATAGTGTAACATATAATTTGCCATATACGCCAGTGGCAGTTGCAATTGCCCACTGGCTATTAAAAATTTGCCTACCACCGGCGAGAAGCAAAAAATAACAAGAACTTTGAAAATCCATTTTTATGAATACTTAATTTACAATGGTCATTTACAGTAGGGGATAAAAAAGGAACAATGTTGCAGTGATTTAAAGATCAGTTTGACCAAGTGAACTAGGAAAGAGGAGGTCTTGCGACATGAGCGGGTTCCTTCCAAAATTAAAATACTGTTATAAACGTTATACTGTCATATTGTTAAAGAATGAATCTGCTGACTCGCAGTTTATTAAGATTTGGTAAAATTAGTAACTTTTCTTTGGCTACTTTCCCATATAAAATGTTTTAATTTTCCTCCCTAACTTCGAAACATCTCTATCACTATCTTTACCAATATACATTCCAGTGGCGCCCAACGTTTTTTTTTAAGTTCGTCAAAACCCAAGAAGTGTTGCAATTGGTTTTTTTGTTTACGTTCCCATAGAAAACCTGTTAAACGCCTTCCCCAACTTGGAAATTTAGCCTTACTTACAATTCAAACTTTCAGTGGCGCCCAACGTTTTTACAATTTATTTATTTATTTATTTTATTTATTTTTTTTTTGTCGTAATTTTTTCGCTAAACTAGCTTTTTTGGAAAAAGGAATCTTGGCCAGGAATATGGCAACGAATTTTTAAGTGACGTTCCTAGAGAAAACGATTTCATCTTCTCAATAACTTTGAACCATTTCCATAAAAATAACTTTCTTTAAATTTAAATATTCAATGGCATCCAACGTTCATAAAAATTCAAGAAATATGGCAACAACTCTTTGACCTACATCCCCATAGAAAAAGTCGTAATTTTCTTTCCTATCTTCAAGCTATAGAAGCTATAGCTACAGAATCATTCCCAAGCATACGTCGAAATAACTTATTTTGAATTCAAAGACTTTCTTTACAGTTCATCAAAATCCAAAAAATGTCGCAATATCTTTTTAGGTTATATTCTATGGGAGCGTCTTAATTTTCTTCTCTTCTAACAGTATCATTCCCAAACATACATGAAAATAACTTTGCTAAAATTTAAATATTCAACATTTTTACAGTTTATCAAGTCCAAGAAATGGCTAGCAATAACATTCCTAAACGTTCATAAGGCACATATTTTTAGAATGTTACTCAATTGCATAGATTTCAATCTTCAACGGTGCTCAACGTTTTTACTATGGAACTTCATAATTAATAAAATACTGCTATTTTTATACCCACAAGTGTTGATTTTTTTGTGACTGCTAATTCACTACAAAATGTAAATTTACTGCTGCAAGTGAATTTTTATTGTAAAACCTGCAAAAGCGACACGAAATGCAGCACGCATTCACCATTCCAACAACAAACAGGAAATCTGCAAATGGTGGCAACAAAATTTGCAACATCACGACCACTGAACCTCCTATTTTATATACTTTTCGTTTATCATGCAAATCATAAAATGTGAAAAGTTTCTTGGGATTTTAGTTAATATGATTGACATAATTACATTAACTAGAACAATATAACACTATACCTTCGTTGGGGTATGAAAACCATCGCTATCTTCATTGTGTATATTTATCCTTAATTAAATATCCATTCCATTAAATATACATGATGAAGATAGCGGCTTGTATGCACAATTAAAACGTGAAAACAAATATATAAGCATTTATTTTTATTTTAACTTTCCATACATCCATATTTAATGTTTATTAGTGGATACACTTTGGGCGTCACTATCACTATAGTAGCCGAACGTCATTAGCAGATGGTGGTGTCCATTTAAACTCTTTCTTATCACTTATTAATCTTTTCAAATATTAATATACACAATAAGTTGTAATAAATTTTAATTTGTGTGGCGCCCAACGGGGTGTCCTTTGTATTTTTAGAAATATTGCATAATGATTTTTTTAGGATTTTTATTCTTTTTTTACAGCGTGTGAATTATATGCATTCTTTTTATTGAATATTCCGTTTCGCTTCTAAAACGCTTTTTTCGGAATGACTTTAATTTAGTGACATTCTTTAGAAGTTTTATCGGCCATATTTAGAAGTTAATTTTTGGTTCCTTTTTTGAACGTTCAACTCATATAGTGAGCTGCTAATTATATAAATATTTTTTTAAAATTTTCTAGAGCATACTATCGAATTAAGGCTATTGTAATTCATAATTACTGTTCGAAAATGTTCTTCATATCCAAAATTATTGGTGGCGCCCAACGCGGGGTCATATAAACATTATAAACATTCGTTTATTTAGTGTTCAGTGTCATATTTTTATTGAAAGCAACACTAGCGTTTATGGCACCCAACAGAGCTCATTTTAACCCATAATTGTTGGTGCCCAAAGCATCCCCCGAAAAGTCAATTCATTATTTTTATTAAATATTCTACAGCATTTCTTGCAAATAATGCCAACCAAAGCCGTTGCAGTCTTTCAAATTATAGTTTAAGTGTTTAGTGGCACCCATGCGGTGTCATGAGTTTCTGAAGGAAAAATGGAATTATTTAGTTTTCGGCTAATTCGGAAGAAAGACTTTCTTGTTCCGTGGTGTTGGCGGGTATTTTAAAAGAGTGGTGTAAAGAGTTTTTGGATGAATGAAGCAATTCATGGATTAATTTTAAATTTTAGCCCGACTGAAGTTTAGTAGAATACCTCCTGCATTCAATACTAAACGACCTGCGAATTTAGGTATGGATCTTCCATATTACACCAAAGATATTTTTTGTTGGTCAGTATAAAAAGTTCTTATCACTGCAATATCTGCCTTTTTGGTAAAAACGAAGCCATTAGCTTATTATGGGCAAGAATCTCAATTTCAGTCATGTCAATAAAGACTACAAGTATGTAGAAAGTCGTCAAAAAACCCATCAAGCATTGAATGAACACAAACCTTGAATATAGATTTTTTCCACCATCCGTCTCCACAAAAAATTTTGGTAGGTAGATTTTACCAAAGTTCTATATGAACCATTATCATGATCTTAAAAGAATTCAAAAAATGTAAAGTCTGGAGGTCAAACTTGGCTAATATTTCGAATTCCAAGTGAGTGCTGCAAAACCCACAGTAATAATATACGCCTCCCTCACAGCATTCAGGACAGGGGCATGGGAAACACTTGTAATTAATTTATTTTGTTATCATTGAACTTGAAAACCTTTGTACAATTATAGCTTACATCTCACTGGAACACATATAAACTAGCGAAGCAACGGACCAAAAAAAAAGTGAGGACACATGTTCCGATACGCTCGACAAAACATAATTAAATGTTTATTAGAAAAATACACACACACACCCTCTCACAAGTGAAGGCAAATAAAAAATGTTACACCCTTAATGATCATTACAGACCAAAATATCCTCGGGGGATGATTTCCACACTTATGGAAAGGTAACACACACACAGCCACATAAATAAAGGCTGGCAGAGAAAACAAAAGGAATCCTAATACAAAATGTCCTTTCGACTAAAGCTCGCTCAGGGCAGGTCAGGAGGCTATATTTACAATAAGTGTGTGACAGTGTGTGTATGTCTTTGTGCGTGTGAAATGAAAATTGCAAAATAAGGATTTCATTAAAAAGAAGAAACACGACAGTAGCGATTGAAATCTCTCTCACCACCCCCTTCTCCCCAGCAATTGTAAAATTTCAAATGTTTAATTTAAACGGGGAAAAAAATTATCTGCTTTCTCTGATAAAAGGTATTGCAAAAGAGTTTCCAGTATACGCAAAGAACTAAACGGTTATTTGAATCCATCGACCCAACCGAAAAAGGGGTAACGTTTTAATAAACCCGTTTCGCATTGCCTCATTTTGAGTGCCTTGTTGATTTTAATATCAATTTTCATTTCATTGGTGTGGTGTGGTGTGGGGGTTTTGAAATACAAAACTCTCGCGCCCAAGAGAAATGGAAATTGAAAAACGCTTAGACATTATGCTGCTGTTGTTGTTCTTGTTGTAAATAAACACACAGGGAAATTTGTCTTAAGACGTCTGTGTCTGAATGGAGTTTTAAAATTAAAATGTAAAAAAACTCAATTCAATGCCATTAAAAATGATAATTTATTTGTTTTGTTGTCCGCTGATGTTGTTGTTTTATTTATTTATATAATTTGTGATATTTGTTGTTGTTGTCGTTGCTATTTCTAGCTTTGTCTCCCTCCACTGCTTTCTTTAGTTATTATTTATTCATTTATTCTAATTATTATTCCATAGCTGTTTTGTTTTGGGTATTTTCTCATCAGGCGTAGAAGACGCAGAAGAAGAAGAAAAAAACATTTGGAATTTTTGAAATTCCTCAAATGTAACGCATCAGCGTCGTCTGTCATTCAAACTGGTGGCAGTCAACCAGTTAGTAGTTAGCTAGGTAGGGTCTAGTAGCTTTACAAACAGCTTTATTTTGTAAACCAACAACAAAAAATATATTGTTTTTTATTCCCTTTAAAAAAAACGCGGTTTTGTTTTGACTATTTTCTGTCTTGTTAGACAAACATACGCTTAGTCCGTCTGTCTATCTGACGTCCAGCCATTCAATTATGTATTCTTCAAAGTGCCGTTTGTTTTTTGTTGTCATTCACCTGATTTGCTTTTTTAAATTCCATAAACGTTCAAAAAATCAATCTTCAATTTGTTAACTGTTTCTTAGCATTTTGCTGAGACTTGCGTTCTGACTTGGTATTCATCAGATCGAACCTAAAGGGATTGGGCAGAGCTGGCTGTAAAAGTAACAACAGATTTAACCTTATTTGAATAACACAAACGTTATAGCCATGCTCTGTTAACTGGAAAGCAGAATCACCTGTAAATTCTGGACAGCGGCATGAAACGAGAATAAAGATGGGAAATAATAGAGAAAAACGACAAATCATTATAATTTTTCTAAATTTTTAGCTACAAAATTCGATAGGAGACTGTAGGAGGTGTCCTGTCGATGCAAGCCGGTTACAAGGCGTTTTTCCTAAAAGAAATCTTCTGTATATAGTACATTCAGAACGTCTTCACCTCATAAAAGACCTCCGGAGGGTCTTCTTTCCATTAAAGAGTTTTAGAAGGTCTAAGAAGTCTTCCAAAGGAGGGATTTTTGAAGGACTTCTACTTATATAGAAGACTCAGAAAATCCTTGGTCTATTGGAGACCTTTACAAGTCTGTCTAAAAGGTGTAGGCAAGAGGCATATATCAATAGAAAACCACAACATTGTCCTCAGAAAACCTGTAGCCAGTCCTTGGAAAATCTACAATAATTCTTTTGTCCATAGAAACCCTGGGAAGTCCCCTCTGTCCCTAAAACAATCTTATGAATGTCTATAAAGAATGGGATACATATAAGACCGTTTAAAAGTCTTCTGTCTACAAAATACCTGTCTGCCTATACTATATATATTTTCCCAGAACACTTGTGAATTTCTTCCGAATAGAAAATTTAAGTTGACTTGGATCATAAAAGATCTTTGGGAGATCTCTGGTCATTTCAATACATTTCAAAAAAACTAAGGGTTCCTTTTTCGACCAACAAGCTTTCTTAATCATTTATGGACATGGCGTTAACTTAAATCTTGATGGTCTCCAGTCCACAGAAGACCTACAAAAGGTCTTCGGAGCTCTGAAGAGCTTTAGTTTTTTTAAGATTATTTAAATACTTAGATCTCCTATTTTCAATATTTGTAAGGAATCATTTTTATAAGATCCACAAGGCCTTAAATCGTGGATTTTAAGAAATATCCAAGGCCATTTATTGGTTAATATTGAAGAAATTTTTGAGGAATCCCTTTGGACTTTAAATATTGAATTTTTAAAGACTTTTATAAGAACTCTCAAAGGCCTAAAATCGTGGAAGTTAAATTTTTTTCCCTTTTAGACAATTTTTAAGTACACCTCGAGATTCTCTTTAGGGCTTTAAATCGTAATTTTTCCAAGAATTTTTAGACTCAAATCTATAATTTCAATTTTTAGCATGAAGTTTTTAAAGAGCTTCCAAGAACCTTACTAAAGTCCTGTTTCATGTCATTTTAGGGGCTTAAATATCGGATTTTTTTTAAGAATTTCCCAGGACTTCTTTAAGGTCTTTAATCTTGGATTTTACAGAAATTAAGGACTTTTTTGTAGCCTTAAATGGTGGATTTTAAGGACTTTTTTGAAGTCATAAATCGTGGATTTTTTAAAGACTCTTGTTTTAGAAAATTTTTAAGACTCCTCAAGGTATTTAAAGCAGTTGTTTTTAAATAGATAATTTTACATGAATTTTTACAGACTTTTTAAGACGTCTAATCTTGGATTTATCACATAATTTTAAGGACTTTTTTAAGGTGTTACATTAAGATTTCGAAAGGGGTTTTAAAGGCACTTGTTTTCGAACATTTTCAAGGACTCCTCAAGGCTTTAAATCATTGTTTGTAAACAAGACAATTTTTTAAGAATATTTAAAGGCTTCTGTAAGGATTCGAAAGTAGATTTTGAAACGGTTGTTAAGGACTTTTTGAGGGCCTTAAATAGTGAATCGTGGATTTATAATGAATTTTCAAGGACTCATTTTAGATAATTTTTAAGGAAACTTCACGACTTAAAAAAACTCCTTTTAAAGTTAGTACTGGCTTTAATCATCAATCATGTATTTTGAAAAGAGTATTTAAGGACTTTTTAAGACTTTATGTTCTTAAGATTTTATATCCTCAGTTTGTAAGTGTTTGTAACATCTTTATTTTTTTATTCTAAGGAGATATGATCTTTAGATGGAACGCCTTTGATCTTACATTATTGAAGAATTTTTAAAGACTCCTTTAAGATCATTTTCAAAGTGTATCTCAGAATTTTCAAGGACTCTTCTAAGGCCTTAATGAATTTTGAAGGAATCTTTATAGGACCTGGATTTTTTAAACTTTCCAATAGCATTTTTAAGGATCTTTTAAATGTGTCTTAAGGCCTAAAATCATCGATTTTTCAAGGATTTTTGAAAACTTATTTAAGAGTTTAAACCGTTTTCTAACCATAGATATTGTTTTTAGAGTGATCAATTGAAAACCTTGATAATTTTTTGTATCCATACAAAAGACTTGGATGTCTATAAAGAATAAGAAATAACCATTATTTCGTCTTTTGTTTCCTTCTCTCTCTCTCTTACTCTCCCAACCCCATTATTTTTATACGACTTCATAATCAACCGCATAAATCTTTCAGCTTTCCACCTTCTACCATGCAATATATCAATATATCGTTCTCGAAGCACCACCACCACCAGCTACCCCCCATAAAAATTATACATATAGAATACTAAACTTGATTATTAAAAAACATTTTTGCATAAATTTTGCAAAAACAATGTATTGTTGTGGTGGCGCCAAAACAGAAGGGGAAAGACAGAAACTCCTAAAAAGCCAAGACCAAAAATGGTAGTCTAGTTTTTGCTTGGATCATGGACAGAGGTATCAGACGCACATAAGCGTTTGGAAGCACAGCAATAGATATACCTTAAGAAATAGTAGAAAACTAGAATGGTCGTCTCCAGACAACATTGTAAAGTGCGTAGTCGACTTTGAAGCGTGGATGGACTGTCGTTTAGATAACCAAATACTCTTGACTTCAGCACCAAACTCTTTTACTAGAACAAATGAAAAAAAAAACAAACCAAAGAAGCATTAGAAGCAACAGTAAAAAAACCGAAAATAATTTATTCATTAGACCAACTTATTGTTGCTGCCACCAGGGCAGCTACTGTTGCGGCTTCGTGTTTCTTTTTTTCTAAAAGAAAAGTATTTTTTTCCTTTTACAAAATACTTCTTTCATACATGCGAGTATGTATGTCTGTATATATGTCTCTGATATGTGTGCCATGTTGCATATACAATGTGGGGGATTGTTTTCTATGCAACAAATAAAAACCAACAACATTGTCGTTTTGTGTGTGTGTTCGAGTTTGAGTGCTGACTTGAATATTATTGCGTTGTGCTAAGTACTTCATTTGTTGCTGTTGTTGTTATTATTTTCGGTGTTTTTTTCTTCTCCCCAAATTCAATAACTTTCAACAATGTTGCCAGAGCTGCTGCCCCATCTAAAAAAAACTTTACACAATGCCATACATCATTGTCACACATTTGCTGACACCGGTTATGGTTGAACGAAGTTGTACAACCCTAACAAACAAAACCAGACATTATTTTACGATTTCTTAGTTGTTATTGGAAAATTTTCATGTGAGATTAGAGGGAAATTTTGGAAAAGAAGATGAAATTGTACCTGATGCCTGAAGGTCGAAAGAGCTGTGGAAGCTCATGCTGGAGGAAATGTCCCATATGGTCCTTTCATTTATTTTCATTATTTTTTATAGTTTTAATGCGATTCTTTTTAATTATCTCAATAAGTAAAATCGGGGAATTTACCAAAATTTAAATTTTTAACAAATAGAACAAATGGATTTTTTATAATTTTCCATTTCAATTAATTTTTTTAGTTTTAAGATATATTTGTACACCCTCAGCCATATGAATAGAGAGGGTATATATCATTTGATACTGCCAAATCGTGCCTCATCGAAATACGGTTTTAGACCCTAGGTCTGTTTGGACTAAATCCGTTTCAGGATATTTGAAGTCAATCTAGCGATGTCGGTTCGTCCGCCTGTCTGTCGGGCTGACTGGTGCGCACGATAACTCTCGAAGGGAGTATCCGATTTGGTCCACACTTGGTACATCGTAATATTATATTGTCAAATTTAGTTCGAGTACGGAAATGGGCAATATTGGTCCACTCATTCTAATACCTCCCCCACAAAAGGTCGACATTTTCGAAGAAAATATTTCACTGTACAGAAAGGAAAGGCTAACCCGATTTTGTTCCACCTTTGCAAATCCTTATATTTGCATCAGTTCAACGTCAGGCGCAATATACAACAACATTTTGAATAATTATACCTCTTAAAAAAGAGTTCCATTGTCATTAAATTTCACACATCAAAATAATTTTATTTACCCAAGGTCTGGTGTGAAGATGGAATATATCGGTCCACTCCTTCTGGTACCTCCCCCACAAAGGCAAGGGAATTTTGAATATCCATGAAGCTCATAAAACACGAAATTAACAATCTATTTCATTCAGACTTGGTAGATCTCAACATTTTCAATAACACAAGATCTATTATAAAGATGGCAGAGATCGGACAATTTTTTTGGTACCTCACCCATAAAGGGTCAAAATTTTGAATAACCAAAAACATTATTAAATCCGAAATAAGCATTTAACTCTCTTCAAATTTCACACATCCAAACATTTTTGTTAACGCAAAATCAGTTGTAAAGATAATAGATATCTGCCAAACCGTTTTGGTACCTCAACCACAAAGGGTCACTATTTCCAATACTTATATCTGTCATAACTTGCGAAACAAGTCGGCGATTCTATACAACTTGCTATATTTAAATGTTACCCTTAGCCAGAAATCTGATATGAATATGTAATTAATCGAATTGGACAATATTGGTCAACTGCTTCGGAACCTCCCCCGTTATAACTCAAGCCTGGGGGTATACATCTGTCGGCAAAAAACAATAACTCTATTTAAATTATTTAAAAAAAAATGTTCGGGGTTTGAACTTTATTTAAAATATTTTTTGTGAGATTTTTCAGACCTTAGATTAGGTATTTACTCGTATTTTAGAATCTTTCCAGGCCCGCTATCGTTTATAGAACTATTTAACATTATTTCAGGCCTAACATCGCGGAATTCTTAGAAAAGTTTTAATTTTTAATTTGTCTGTTAAATATTTCAAATATTTTTGGCTTAGAAACAAATTTTACACATTTTAGTCTGAAAACAAAGCCATCCTAGACACTAATAGCAATCCCAATTGAAATAACACTACTTCTATTTTTTTCTTCCTTGTGAATGGCCTATTCATAACTCTTAAGTTAATAACCCAAACATTTCGTAGAAACGTGACGGGCATATTAAAATACAAACAATTATTAACCATAATCATAGAGTGAAGTGACAAGAATTTTGATATATAGCAACATATTCAGGCCCTACCTATATTTTTTTAAATAAAAAAACATTAAGTTTTTATTGCTTTGCCAACATTCCAGGCCTATTTGCATACGTCATTGTGGTAGTGACTAATATTTTCAAGACGCTCAATAATTTTTGTTTTCTATGAGGAATCAAGAAATTAATTTTCAAACCCCTTCCATAATCACTAAGAGCAAGGCGTTTTTAAATAATGTTTATAATATTCCCAGAGGTTGGATAATACTTTGAGAATTTTCCCTTGTAGAATAAACATTTTCATATAATCATTTTTTTATTAGGAATTCTGTCGACTTTCATCACAGCTGCCTTTTTACTATTATTTGTCATCTCTAAACGTTATTTCTCATATAAAATATATATTTTAGAAATATTTTCCCAACAAGTTCAACATCCATCATTTATACAGTATCCGAATCAACCACAAAATTAATGGAGTGCAAATTAAAACGGATTTAAGCTCTCTAAAAACCAATAAGCCACCAACCAACCAAACGCGGCAGCGAACACAAAGTAAAAATCTCAAATATGTGGCATTAGAGTTATAAATAATCGTTTCAAAATGACATTTTGCAAAAAAAAAACTAATAATGTCCGGACATCGGTTGTATACGTGTGTGTGTATGTCAGATGTCCTTTCAGATTATATTCACACTCACACTTACAACACTCTCCATCATTTATAGGATTTAATTATACATTTCGTTTCGTTTCAACACAGGCGTTATCGTAAAATTAAAATGTACTCAACTGAAATGCCAATAACAATTATTCTGTTTGGAAGGCGTTTAATAAACGCTCAATAATAAATCAAATGATTCGAGAGGGAGAGAGAGAGAGAAAAACTCGACATGAAAATAGAAAACAAATCCTTAAATTTGTGTGACTATCACATACACACACACACACTTCATTGCAAATGTGTCATGGGATGTTTGACAAGCAATGAGGGGGGAGAAAGTGTGACATTTCTGTGACTAATATCTAGATATAAATGTTTGGTACATGTCCCATACCCAATCAATCCACACATACATTTCGGTGTAGTATTGAAATTGCCCTTACTCTGTGTGACACTACATCAATCAAGGATCACAGGGACGTGACAAAGAATATATTTTGTTGCATTGGACAATTAATTTCCCCCCATTTCGTATATAAATGAATTTTCCTTCATTATGCCGAAATTCCAAAAATTTTATATAGAGAAATCATAATATCTAGTTCTTTCTCAGATTAATTGACAGATGTCAATATTATTATAACTGTGCCGAATTTAGACAAATGTCACATTGACTTGAAGTCGAATTAACAATTTAACAATTGGTTAATGAGAGTCATAAATACCAAAAATTATTTTCATTAGAACTAAAGTTTACTCAAATTTAAAGCTAGGAAGTTTCGCACATATAGGAGGCTATGCCAAAAATTTCGGTATTTTGGACCAGAATTTTTTTTCTTCCAAGGAGCCCATAGCAGTCATACTGACAAGATGTCATAACGACTGGATGTCGTGGTGACTAGAAGTTATAGTGACTGGAGACATACTGACAGAATTCATAGTGGCTAGAATTCATACTGACTAGAAGTCATAGTGTCATAGTCATAGTGGAAGTCATGGTGACTGGAAGTCATGGTGACTGGAAGTCATGTTGGCTGGAAATCATGTTGACTGGAAGTCATGATGACTAGTAGTCATAGTGACATGGGAGTCATAGTGACTAAAAGTCAATGACTAAAAGTCAAATGACTAGAAGTCATACTGACTAGAGACCATAGTGACAAGAAGTCTCATAGTGACAAGAAGTCTCATAGTGACTAGAAGTCATAGTGACAAAAAGTCTCATAGTGATTAGAAATCATACTGAGTAGAAGTCATAGTGACTGGAAGTCATGGTGACTAGTAGTCATAGTGCCTGGGAGTCATAGTGACAAAAAGTCAAATGAATTTTTTTTCTTCCAAGGAGCCCATAGCAGTCATACTGACAAGATGTCATAACGACTGGATGTCATGGTGACTGGAAGTCTTATAGTGACTGGAAGTCATAGTGACTAGAAGTCATACATACTTGTGACTTGAAGTCATACTTACGTATGACTGTACTAAACGTAACACATTGTCTGGAAGTCATGCAAACAAGAAGTTACACTGACAAAAAAAAATAATAGCGACTTGACGCGTACTAGGAATGTAAACCCAAATAACTTAAAGTCTTCTTCTTGCAGGAGTCAATAAGAAATAAATTCCTCAATTTGCTCTCACAAACTGTGCCGACCGACTCATCTAAATATAATCAACCCCTTGCCTCTCACTATATTCCACCATTAAAATCATTGTAATTTAAATAATATCTGCATTTTTCTATCGGGAAATGGCCCCAATAATAAAATTAAATAATATCATAAATTGTATTTTGTTTCCCATTTGAAACTAAAAATACATCCCTCGAATATCTCACACAACAGTAGAACAGTCACCCATAGGCTAAGCCTTATGTATGCACTTACGTATGCGTGTGTGTGTGTGTTGAAGTACCATCTATCACGTCAGTGATAAATGTTGTAATCACGGTATTTTAAAATGATACCGCCGCGTTTTTGTTTTTTTTTTGGATAAATTGCACCCACAGAGACAAAAGCCAACAACAACAAAACAAATACCGACAACAAAACTGTGGTTTAAATTAGTTGCAATTTGATAGCTCTTCGTATGGTCGGGGTGTGTGTAGTGTGTGTGTTGAGCTCCAATCTCTGTTGCTGTTGGTCTCCATTCAACTCCACCTTCTCCTCTAGATCCCTTTACTGCTTGGAAATAAATTGTCAAAAAAGTGCATCCATCCTATATATACGTGTGTTTGTGTTTCTGTGTGCAATACTCTTCATACACACACACACACACTTTTCAACATGGCAAAACCACGAAAAACACATTGGTTTCGGCGTGTTTATGCTGCGGTCCCTGGGTCTGGTTGTTGTCACGCTTTTATGGAGGAAAGAAGACAAAAAACTGCATAGGCCCACCAAACTCATGCATAAAATGCGGAGAGGTGTGCATTTCATATGGAAATGTGGGTGCCCGGACAATGGCGTAGATAGGTCTTTCTACAGACAGGATCAGATCATCCTTGATGTTATCAAACTACACTTATGTCTGATGGTGATATTGGTTTGAAAGAAGAGTTTTGATGGGTAACATATTTTGGTCTGTTTTTTTTTTTTTTGTGGGATATACATAAAACATCAAAAGGTATATTGGTGGAATAGAGTTGGCCAGACTTGTCGGATATATTTTTTGATGACTGTCGTTGGCACTTTTACTTTTTTCTGTTTTTTTTCATACGAGGTATGTTAAGTAAATCAAGGAAATTCACAAAGAATTGTGTCTGTCATACTTCTAAGAAACCACTAGGGAAGAATAGCACATAAGTCTACTCGCTCTGCACTGTCAGTTAGTCAGTCAGTCAGCCAGTTGTATGCAAAATGTCAGCTCGTTTTTATGAGTTTACACACAATGTTCGCCGACAACATAAAAATAATAAACAGGATATCCTTGCTCCTCAGCTCTTGTTTGATATACAAATGCAAATAACCACCCACAATGTCACGCGAAGAAGCATGGGTTCCCATGAATGTGTCCATGCATGTGCGTATGGCATTTTACAGGATTATAAATTTTACCAAATAGTAGTTTGTGATTTGTTTCATTCAACATTCTTTACATATTTGCGGTTTATGTTTTTCACATCAGCATCACATTCCTTTTTTGCGACACATCAGAACAACTGCAACAGCAATAACAACGACAAGAACTATGTTGCACAGTTTGTAAATCAATGTCAAATTTTTGGAGTATATGGGTAGACTTAATTTAATTTTGTTGCAGTTATTGTGATTTTTTGTTGTTGTATTTGTGATTGCCTTTTAAATAAATGGTTTTAAATGTTAATATTTATATATATTTTTTCTTTTTTTTTTTGCAGACGGTATAGTCGGCCCTGGCACAATAACCTCACCGTGGACGCCAGTGAGCGCCGGTCCCCCAGGAGCCCTGGGACCGGGCGACTCCAATGGCAGTATGGTTGACAGTAAAAATCTCGATGTGGGCGATATGAGTGATGTAAGTATGAGAAAAAAAAAACAAGTAAAAAAGCTGTAAGTTCGGCCGGGCCGAACTTTTAATACCCTCCACCATTTAGACCGAATTTGAAAATTTTCGAAAAAGATAACATTCGCCAAAAATTCTGTTAACATTTTAAAAATACAGAATACAGCCGTTATATTAGGGCCCGTACGACGTGCACCTCTGCATAGGCATTGTTTGTCACAAGCCATTACCATATTCAAATTCGAAACTTGAAATAAACGGTGAATAATGTAGCCAAAATCATCAAAATACCGTACTTAAGGAGGTATCGTTATATAGAAGCTATACGAAGACCTGGACCTGCATAGAAAATTTTCTATCACAGGCTGTAGCTTCCATTACTAACTTAAAATACGACATCTCAAACAATTTCGGTGAGTATTGTACCTAAAATCGTCAAAGTACCGAATATAAAGAGGTACTGATATATGGGTCTCATACGAAGACCTAGACCTGCATAGGCAATTTTCTGTCACGGACTGTAGATCCCATTACGAACTCAAAATACGTAATTTGAAAATAACACGGTGAATAATGACGCTAAAATCATCAAAATACCGAATGTTGGGAGGTACCGTTATATGGGGGCTATACGAAGACGTGGACCTGCATAGAAAATTTTCTGTCTCAGGCTGTAGTATCCATGTCGAACTTCAAATACCAAATTTGAAACAATTCCTGTGAATAATGTCGCTAAAATCATCAAAATACCGAATATAGGGAGGTACCGTTATATGGGGGCTATACGAAGACGTGGACCTACACAGATTAGTTTCTGTCTTAGGCTGTAGTATCCATTACGAACTTTAAATGCCAAATTTAAAACAATTCCGGTGAATAATGTCGTTAATATCATCAAAATACCGAATGTTGGGAGGTACCGTTATATGGGGGCTATACGAAGACGTGGACCTGCATAGAAAATTTTCTGTCTCAGGCTGTAGTATCCATGTCGAACTTCAAATACCAAATTTGAAACAATCCCTGTGAATAATGTCGCTAAAATCATCAAAATACCGAATATAGGGAGGTACCGTTATATGGGGGCTATACGAAGACGTGGACCTACACAGATTAGTTTCTGTCTTAGGCTGTAGTATCCATTACGAACTTTAAATGCCAAATTTAAAACAATTCCGGTGAATAATGACGCTAAAATCATCAAAATACCGAATGTTGGGAGGTACCGTTATATGGGGGCTATACGAAGACGTGGACCTGCATAGAAAATTTTCTGTCTCAGGCTGTAGTATCCATGTCGAACTTCAAATACCAAATTTGAAACAATTCCTGTGAATAATGTCGCTAAAATCATCAAAATACCGAATATAGGGAGGTACCGTTATATGGGGGCTATACGAAGACGTGGACCTACACAGATTAGTTTCTGTCTTAGGCTGTAGTATCCATTACGAACTTTAAATGCCAAATTTAAAACAATTCCGGTGAATAATGTCGTTAATATCATCAAAATACCGAATATCGGGAGGTATCGTTATATGGGGGCTATATGATAACTTAGACGTAAATGGCCCATTTACGAACTTAACCTGCCTACTGGCAAAATATACATGTGTGCAAAATTTTAGCCTTCTATCTCAATTTGTTCGAAAGATAGCGTGATTACAACAGACAGACAGACGGGCAGACAGACAGACGGACAGACAGGCAGACAGACGGACGGACGGACATGGCTAAATCGTCTTAGAATTTTACGCTGATCAAGAATATATATACTTTGTTAGGTCTGACATGAGTATTTCGAGGAGTTACAAACGTAATGACAATATTAATATACCCTCCAAAGTATGGTGGTGGGTATAAAAAACAAAATTATAAATAGGCAAATTAAAGAGTATCAGTCGATTTTGTCAATAGATGTATACTCTCAGCCAATGTGTAAATAAAACCTAAGAAAGATTAGTTAAATATAATATAAATGACCGTTTATTGAGACGTTGTGAGTGTTTGTCAACCCGAGTCGATAGATTACCTTTTTATGCGAGAGAGTGTCAATAAGCTAACAAAGTCGCAATGCACCAAGGTGGCTGGAAGCAGCGATGCTTCCCGGAAATCTCTAACAGCAACTCGGGCTGAGAGAGTACCCAGAGAGAGAGTTGTAGAGAAATGACTTGGAAAAGCTGCCTACGGTCCGAGCTGTGCGAACGTAGGTCCCATGGAGAGTTGTAGGGAAAATCTTCAGACTAGGAAGGCTTTCTCCCTACGGTCCGTGCCAAGCGAACGTAGGCTCCAAGGGAAGTTGCAGGCAACCTTTTAACCCAAGAACATATCTCTCTACGCTCCGTACTAAGCGAACGTAGGCTCTTTGGATCCTTTGCCAATATGCAATTCTAACTTAAATACTTACTAAGAGTCATATTTACTGTTAGTCATATGGACTAAAAGTCATATTTATTAGAAGTCAAATTGACTAGAAATCATATTGAGTAAAGTCATTGAATAAGAGCCGTATTGACTAGGAGTCACATTGAACAACAACACATTGTCTGAGATCAATATGATTTTATGTCTATTTTAATATTTGAAATCAAATGAATAAGAAGTCAATTTAGCCATTGATTCGCAATCAAAAAGAGTAGCACTGCAATTTATTTGTAAACAACTTAGCCCGAAGTAATGTTGGTTATGAGTCAATTTGATCAAAAGTAAAATATGCAAAATCTTGTCTAAATTGACGCCAAAATGAAGCCGAACTGACTACAAGGTTCAAAAGAAACAGGAGTCATATTGGCTATTGAATAGAAGACAAATTGAATATTAATAATTTTGGCCCATACAGGGTGAGATAAAAAAATTCAATCAACTTCAGACTGCTGTCATTTCAAGGCCACCTGTCCGACAGCTGTTAAAATTATTCCAGTGACAGATCATTATATTTTTTTCAAGCGTACAAAAGCATTTTGGTGAGAATTTTCCAGAAAAAAAAGTTATTCGTGAAGAAATTTAAGTGTGATTTCTTTATATTTGGCTGGAAAACCACATGTGGCTATCGTTAGAGAACTCCAGCATTTAAATCTTTTGTGTCTCGTACCATCTCTCGTTACCGTAGCGTAGCCCGACGTCAAGGAAGTGGACGGACGAAAAGTGCCACATCTGCAGAAATGTTTCGAAAAGTAAATAAACGGCTTGATCGAAACCCGCGTCGCAGTGGCCGAAAAATGCCTCGTGATCTGAACATATCGCAATATTCCATTCGGTAAATATTAAAAAATGAGCTCGGGGTAAAGCCATTGAAATTCCAAAAAGTGCAAGAACTTACACCGCAGCAGAAAGAAAATAGACTTCAAAGAGCTAAAGAGTTGCTTTGCTTGGCCGAAAATGGGTGAACTGCCGAATTTGGTTCTGGAGGGTGTATTAAAGCCTTGGGCACCCAAACATTTTGGCCGCCGACCATGGACATTCCAACAGGACTTAGCACCCAGCACACTCAGCACGCGCCACCCAAGAATAGTTACAAAATGAGGTTCCTCGCTCCATTTCCAGCCTACAATGACCCCCAAAATCTCCGGATACCAATCCGTTGGACTATTGTGTCTGGTGTATTTTGGAAAGCAAGGTTGGCACTAAATAATGCCAAAGTGTCGATGAACTCAAGCAGGCGCTTCGCCGGGATGGGGCCAAAATACCGCAGAGCAACATTCGGACAGCGTGTGACGGTTTCATTGGCCGTTTGAAGGCCATAATTCGTGCAAATCTAAACTTATTCTAAAATTTGATGCTATTTCCGACATATATATATATATATATATATATATATATATATATATATATATATATTTATTTATTTATATACAGGGTGAGATAAAAAACTGTAACAAAGTCAAACGCCATAATTTTTATATATTTTTTTAATTTTATTGAATGAGAGCAGAAAATGTCGGAAATAGCATCAAATTTTAGAATAAGTATAGATTTTTATATATATATATATATATATATATATATATATATATATATATATATATATATATATATATATATATATATATATATGCCTCTACTTAAAATGCTCCAGAGTCCAATTAACTAGGACCCAATTTGAAGTCGATTATGGGCAGATAGCTCATAAAGGTCGTCTTATGTTCTCCCATTAAGAAAGGAACCATCTAAATCTGGGCGACCTCACGGAAAGGAACCATCTAATTCTATGTAATCTCATAGGAAGGATAATAAATCAAGGCCATATTGAAAATACACAAGGCATCTAATAACAATTGATTTATTATCAAAATACACCCCCCCCCCCCCCCCCCCTACTTTCTTAAGAATCCAATCAATTCGTGAAAATATCTCTTGTTCCGAATGTGTGATTTTCACACATAGACACACACTTGCCTAGACAAATAAATTAATAAATGACAAGGTACTTGAAATTACACTCCTTTGTACTTCTCTCTCCCTCCTTAAGACTCACACACCATTCACATTGTATGTCCTTTAGGCATGCCTCTAAATAGTTTTGAAGATATCGAGACTTTCTTGAGATAATATTCCTGTTTAAAGCAGCTTCTTCACACATCATACAAATCAATATTAAGTACTCTCACTTATTCACTTTTACTCTGAGCACAAGACCAAGGATATTACGATACAATATGTGGGTACGTCCATTGTGTAGAGGATGGGAGTGGGGGGGGGACGTATAATGAGAATAGCATTTCATTGTCAGGATAATAACAACGCTGCCGTTGTTGTTCTTGTGTGTAATATGAAACTTTGTTTTCAAAATTTGTGTGTTGCGTTCATTGTTATTGGTATCAATGAGATGCTTTGTTGTTGCTGTAAGAGGGAGAGAGAGAGGTATCTATATACACATACATATATGGTTCAGTGGCAGGTTTAATCCTCAAAAAGACTTCCTTTTCCGACCGACTCACTACTGTTGCAGCCTGTTCCTCCTTCCAACATCTTTTGTCCCTTCCCCTTTGTGACAGTCAGCCAGATTCGGTAGTCAGCGCTATTTTCACTTGACTTCCCTCGAACGTGGAGTACAACGAAGCGGCACAAGCATTGCTTATTTAAGTACTTTTATGTGACACTTGACAATTAAAAATCACTTGTAATGGCAGTCAAGTGTATCGTGTTCAGTCTTTTGACACACCAACGCAGAGTATGTGTCACTGTGTTGCTCTTTATTAATATCGACGAAGTTTTGGCTGGTTGGCTGGTTGGTTGGTTGGCAGCCTAGAGAACTTGTTGGCCATCCTCTTTGAACGAGGTGGAGGAAAGTAATTTATCTTTAAATCGAAGGAGCCATTGCGTCAGCGAAAAGTCCACCTCTCAATTTTAGATTCGTTCCAACAGTTCGTGTTAGGTCTTTTTAGAACTCAAACTGCACATTTTTAATCTCAACTTTATACATCGTACTAAATTTTCAGACTTTCAAAGTTTTATATATTAGCTGTATTCAAGATTCTCCTTTTTGCGGAAACAATAATAGGAAAATGTTTATCTTTTACATGGACGTGTTTTCAAAATCTTTCGTTTTGACTAGAACCATTACACAATGAACTCACATCCATTTTTCTGTCCAAAACTATTTAAAGGTCCCAATATGTAACCTCTACAAAAAAAACCGTTCCATATCTCAATCCTAGACACCAACAGTTATCACAATATAAAATTTCGCGTTTGCATTACTATTCCTTTACCAAAATCCAAAATTAGTTAAATTGAAACTTTTCGAACAACTATAGTAGATATTTCCAAAACCACCTCCTTCTTTCTACCCTAGACATCAACAGTGATCCAAAATTAGTACCATTCAATACTTTTCGAACAATCATAAAGAGTGATTTGTTAAGAGCTTGATAACTTTTTTTAAAAAAAAAACGCATAAAATTTGCAAAATCTCATCGGTTCTTTATTTGAAACGTTAGATTGGTCCATGACATTTACTTTTTGAAGGTAATTTCATTTAAATGTTGACCGCGGCTGCGTCTTAGGTGGTCCATTCGGAAAGTCCAATTTTGGGCAACTTTTTCGAGCATTTCGGCCGGAATAGCCCGAATTTCTTCGGAAATGTTGTCTTCCAAAGCTGGAATAGTTGCTGGCTTATTTCTGTAGACTTTAGACTTGACGTAGCCCCACAAAAAATAGTCTAAAGGCGTCAAATCGCATGATCGTGGTGGCCAACTTACCGGTCCATTTCTTGAGATGAATTGTTCTCCGAAGTTTTCCCTCAAAATGGCCATAGAATCGCGAGCTGTGTGGCATGTAGCGCCATCTTGTTGAAACCACATGTCAACCAAGTTCAGTTCTTCCATTTTTGGCAACAAAAAGTTTGTTAGCATCGAACGATAGCGATCGCCATTCACCGTAACGTTGCGTCCAACAGCATCTTTGAAAAAATACGGTCCAATGATTCCACCAGCGTACAAACCACACCAAACAGTACATTTTTCGGGATGCATGGGCAGTTCTTGAACGGCTTCTGGTTGCTCTTCACTCTAAATGAGGCAATTTTGCTTATTTACGTAGCCATTCAACCAGAAATGAGCCTCATCGCTGAACAAAATTTGTCGATAAAAACACATTTCGAACCGAACACTGATTTTGGTAATAAAATTCAATGATTTGCAAGCGTTACTCGTTAGTAAGTCTATTCATGATGAAATGTCAAAGCATACTGAGCATCTTTCTCTTTGACACCATGTCTGAAATTCCACGCGATCTGTCAAATACTAATGCATGAAAATCCTAACCTCAAAAAAATCACCCTTTATTACACATTTTGTGCAAGTGCAAATCAAACCACCTCCTTCTCTACACTACAGACACCAACAGTGGCATTCATAACAATTTGAGGATTTCCGTTCTATCCCCTCACCCAATGTCAAATATAGTAGTATTTAGTTTTTTTTTTTACAGTTTAAGTGCGAATTTTCAACACTATCATCATATCTCAACTCAGACGCCTACAGTTATTTGAATGTGAATTTTTTTTAGTACCATTCGTACACTTATAGTTCACATTTCCAAAACCTCCTCTAATTCTCAATTCCTGATTCAAACAAAGACCTTAATATAAAATTTCGGGACTCCAGCTCATTCTCTTCAACCAATAACCAATTTAGTACTTCTTGTACAATTATAGTACACATTTCCAAAACCACCTCCATATCTCAATGCTAGATACCAAGAGAGACCTTAATATGAAATTTAAGGTTTCCAGCCCTATCCCTTCAACCAATACTGAATTTTGACATTTCGTACAATTATAGTACACATTCCCAAAATCACCTCCTTATCTCAATTCCAGATATCATCACAGACCTTAATATCAAATTTAAGGATTTCAGCCCTACCCTTTCAACCAATACCAAATTTAATACCATTTAGTACTTTTCGTACAATAATAGTACACATTACAGCAACAACAGCAACCCTAATACCAAATTTTAAATTTGAAGCATAATCTGTTCACCAAATAGCAAATTGTACCAAATATAGTACCATTTAGTACTTTCCGTGCACTTGTAGTACACATTTTCAAAATCACTTCATTATTAGAAACTTAACACCAAAAGGTGATTATCCGTTCACCCTAAACAAAACTGTTCCAAATTTAGTACCATTTAGTATAGTTCGCGCACTTAGTAATCATTCCCAAAACCACCTCCATATCTCAATACCAGATACCAACGGAGACCTTAATATGAAATTGAAGGATTCCAGCCCTATCCCTTCACCCAATACCAAATTAAGACATTTCGTACAATTATGGTGCACATTCCCAAAACCACCTCCTTATCTCAATTCCAGATACACAGACCTTAATATCAAATTTAAGGATTTCAGCCCTACCCTTTCAAACAATACCAAAATTTAATATCATTTAGTACTTTTCGTACAATAATAATACACATTACCGAACAGCAACAACAGCAACCTTAATACCAAATTTCAGATTTGAATCCTAACCTGTTCACCAAATACCAAATTGTACCAAATATAGTACCATTTAGTACTTTCCGTGCACTTGTAGTACACATCCCTAAAATCACCTCTTTATCAGAAACTTACCACCAACAGAATGTCAAAATTTCAGCTTCATCCGTTCACCCTAAACAAAACTGTTCCAAATTTAGTACCATTTAGTACAGTTCGCGCACTTAGTACTCATTCCCATAACCACCTTCATATATCGAACTAAATTTCCAACCGTGATCAAATTTCAAATTTTAGCTGTATCTGTTCAAATAATACCTAATGGTACTATTTTTGGAGTTTAGTACCATATTAGAATTTTTCGTAACCGTAAAGTTTGTATTTCTAACAAACCCTTTGGTACATCTATACTGCACTCCATCGTTGGGTCTGATTCTAAATTCTAGCTCATTCCCATTGTCAAATGGAAAGTATTCAACTTTTTTTTATATTTTAGTAATTTTCGTATCCTTAAGTACGAATTTCCAAAAATCCACCAAGTCTGCCCCTCGCGCAAAAATTCAAGATTCTACCTTAGCTACGTCTGGGCGTTCATTTTCTCGGTTGGTAATTTTATCAAGCCTGATAAATTAGGAAACCCCAGAAGGTCTTCCAGACCTAGTTCGCCCGTTCCTGGAATTTTCAATCTTCCTTGAATTTGTGCATGGTTGGAGGTGTTCAGCCGTTTCCTCCGCTTCTTGGTTTCCGTAACTGCGTAAGGAGTTATTGTGCTTATCAATTATGCCTACCAATTTCCCAATTTCGTTGGAGGTGTTCAGCCGTTTCCTCCGCTTCCTTGTTTCCGTAGCTGCGTCAAGAGTCATTGTGCTTACCAATTATGCCTACCAATTTCCCAATTTCGCAATTTGTATTGCAAGGTTCAGTTGATTTTTTAAAATCCGAAACCATGTACGTATAAATATTCTGTATGTAGATTTTGATATTTAAAAATTTCGGTCTTGAACTCTGAATTTCGGTCTTAAATACTCCCATTGATATTGCGTCTGATGGACTTTGGCAGTTTGTTAAAAGCTGTTCCGCTCTAGCTAGCCTAGATTTTTGCTACCAAAAGGCTCCTAATGACCTGGGTCCAAGAACATCTCAGCTTTGAGGTAAATGAATGTTCTTTTTTTCTTCAATTTAAAAATATCCCAACGTGACACACTATACCTTCCTCGTAAATTGCCTATAATAATCTCCAACAACAACAAGCCCTCTTCTTATGCGTGAGAATTATATTGCAATCTATTAATCTAATACTTAAGAAATGGTACACCATACTGACGATTACACACTTGCCAATGCATATGTCTGAAAATATATGACAATTATTGACAATTTACGATGATTTATTGTATTAAGGATCATTTAATTTGATTTATGATTGCTGGTATGTAAGTGTGTGCGTGTGTGTTTAAAATACCATAAAGGAACACCTTACATGAGTACTTTCTATTACTGATAGTTTTTTTCTATTGCCTTTTTCTTTGCAGGACGAAAAAGATCTCTCAAATGCCGATGCTGAAGGTGTTTGGAGTCCAGACATTGAACAGAGTTTTCAAGAGGCCCTCTCCATATATCCGCCATGTGGTCGACGAAAAATTATACTCTCAGACGAGGGTAAAATGTATGGTAAGTAAAGTGAAAATAACCACAAGAATAGCTAAGAAGAGATAGTTCCACCGAAGTTACTTCGGCAGAGACATATAAAATATCGAGTTTGGGGTTAAAATTTAAAACCAAGAAACTTTATTAAATTCAAGTAAACGGGCTTTCCTAAAAAAAAGTCGGGCTCGGAAATTTCCCATGGAAGGAAAATTGCTTAGTATGAGTATGAGGCTTTAAACGAGCTTATATCCTTCCCTTCAAAAGGTACGTTTCTAGAAAATTTTCACTGTCGGTAGATTCCATGAAACAAAACCAACTGCTCTCCTCAAATACGAATTGACAGATTTGTATCGATAAGATATGAGAAAGTTAATTAAGGTAAACTTAAAAAAAAAAAGAAGAGAACCCAACGCAAAAAAAAATCATAAATCAAAACCAAAAAGATACAGTGACATCATGCCTCCATGCCGCCAGTATCTCCGGTCTTTAAACCCAAGATATGATTAAGAGCTGAAAGAGGGAGGAGTAGAGGAGTTATGGTAGCAGTAGGTAATCGTTTGAAATGCAATGAAGTGATACCCACGTAATATATGTCATTCTATCCTTGGCAGACAGACTACAGACAAATACAGCGACTTTCATTCATGCCTCCTCATCCATCCATTGTCATATCAAACGTCGTGTGGTAGCTCGTTTGTGATCCGTGCCGAGATTTCCAACTCGTCTTTAGTGTTTTTCGTTTCTTCTTTTTGCCATTGCGTGCACATGATTGCATTGCCTCGAATTTCGTCGGTCTTCATCAACTTCTCATTACAAGCAGCGATTTTTGTTCCTCTTCAGATGGTTATCATCATTGAGGCAGATGAAGCAGCATGGCCTCTGCAGCACTCAGTCAGTTACTACCTTTACAGCAATGAATGTGATGTGTAGCTGCATTTCCATGACATGCAATGAGCTCTCTATCTCTCTCCCTCTCTCTTTCGGCTCGGCGCGAGGGCTTCAGCTGCTGCGGTTGTTGTCATTGTTCTTGTTAACTTGATTCCGGCTGTGGGCCATTTTTCGTATTCATTCTATCATCGTTGTTGTCGGTTTATTGTTTTCCATTTCTTTACGAAAGAAGCAACGAAGGTTATGCATATGTCTGTGTTTTATACTAATTATGTCTCCGAAATAAATCTCAATTTACCTGTTGTCTGTCTGTCCATCAATTTTCATTGATAGACAGTCCGTTTTTCATGTGGCTGGTATCATGGGGAGTGTTCTTTAATTTTTTTCCCATAAAAACGGGCAGATGCATCTTACTTTTATTACACTGCCAGTGTTGCCAAGGAGTGTGAGCGGTGGCCACTTAAGTACATTTTTTCTGAAATTTGATTTTCATGGTGATATGACCAGTGATGGGTATGTCTGTATCATATGTTGCTGATGAGGCCATCTTTACATCATTTACAAGACATTAGTCTCATATTACATGGGGCAAGTGGAGAATTGTAATTCTGACTTGATGACTGCATTTTGGAGAAGAACGGTTTATGAGAACTTAATCGATTTTTAAATAGGTAATTATAAGGGGAGTGGTGCTAGCGCCACAAATTACTTTATTCACGAGATTTGGAAAAAACTTGTTTCAACTTCTAGGAGAAAATGTCATTCCCTAGATAACGTGCATCGACAATTTTTGTTAATTTGATAACGTGGATGAGCCATTTTCATTAGCTGGTTAGACTTATTAACCAATTATATTAAATAGATACGTTTTTAATTGTTTGGAAAATGGGAAAAATGAATTAATATTTCTTCAGACAGCTCACGTGGGGACTTGAGGTGTATTCATTCAATTGGATAACTCAGATAAACTATTTTTATTTATTATGTAGAGTGGATAAGATGTTTTCATAATATGGATAAATTGGATAACTTGGATAAAAATTGCAATAAACTTGACAGCTTGGATATGTTTTTTTCTTTGGATGAAGTGAAGACTTTTATTTATCCACACCTTTAAAGTGAAGAATATTATTTATCCATTCCTTCAAAATTAAGACTTTTATTTATCCACACCTTCAACATTAAGACTATTATTTATAACCGTCAAAATGAAGGCTATTATTTATCTACGCCTTGAAAATTAAGATATATATTTATCTACGTCTTCAAAATTAATACTCTTATTTATCCACGCCGATAAGACGACTATCCACGTATCCAAAATGAAGAATTAAATTTCAATGCAATTTATCCACGCCTTTAAAATGATGACTATTATTTATCCACGCCTTCAAAATAAAGACTACTGTTTACACTCATCTTCAAAATGAAGATTATTATTTATCCACGCCTTCAAAATGAAGAAAAATCCACGTCCTCAGCATGATGAAAATAAGTTATCCACGGCATCAAATAGGGAATAAGTAAATTTAGCATGGTGGATATAAATGATCGACGTCATCGAAATTAAAAGATAATTTTATTCCGCGAGTTCGAAATGTATAATATGTCCGTATCTGAGTCTACATTTGCTACGACCTTGAAATGACAAATATCGTTTATTCATGTCCTTTAAATTCAATAAAAGGATTATCTACATCATTCCGATTGTAGATTAATAGTATAGATTTTCTATATATCTTTCAACTACAAATATAGACTAGCCGTGCCCTTTCAACTACAAACATAGATTATCCACGTTTTAGTTTTTTATTCTTTCCAAATATAGGTCCTTTTCTTATCCACGTCGTTCCGATTGGAAATATAGATTATCCACGCCCTTTTAATGACACATATAGATTATCCACGCCCTTTTATTGACACAAATAGATTATCCACGCCCTTTTAATGACACATATAGATTATCCACGCCCTTTTAATGACGCGTATAGATTATCCACGCCCTTTTATTGACACATATAGATTATCCACGCCCTTTTATTGACACAAATAGATTATCCACGCCCTTTTAATGACACATATAGATTATCCACGCCCTTTTATTGACACATATAGATTATCCACGCCCTTTTATTGATACATATTGATTATCCACGCCCTTTTAATGACACATATAGATTATCCACGCCCTTTTAATGACACATATAGATTATCCACGCTCTTTTAATGACACATATAGATTATCCACGGCTTTTTAATGACACATATAGATTATCCACGCCCTTTTAATGAGACATATAGATTATCCACGGCTTTTTAATGACACATATAGATTATCCACGCCCTTTTAATGAGACATATAAATTATCCACGCCCTTTTAATGAGACATATAAATTATCCACGGATTTTTAATGACAAATATCGATTATCCACGCCCTTTTAATGAAACATATAGATTATCCACGCCCTTTTTATGACACATATAGATTATCCACGCCCTTTTATTGACACATATAGATTATCCACGCCCTTTTATTGGCACATATAGATTATCCACGCCCTTTTAATGACACATATAGATTATCCACGCCCTTTTATTGACACATATAGATTATCCACGCCCTTTTAATGACACATATAGATTATCCACGCCCTTTTAATGACACATATAGATTATCCACGCCCTTTTAATGACACATATAGATTATCCACGCCCTTTTATTGACACATATAGATTATCCACGCCCTTTTATTGATACATATTGATTATCCACGCCCTTTTAATGACACATATAGATTATCCACGCCCTTTTAATGACACATATAGATTATCCACGCTCTTTTAATGACACATATAGATTATCCACGGCTTTTTAATGACACATATAGATTATCCACGCCCTTTTAATGAGACATATAGATTATCCACGGCTTTTTAATGACACATATAGATTATCCACGCCCTTTTAATGAGACATATAAATTATCCACGGATTTTTAATGACAAATATCGATTATCCACGCCCTTTTAATGACACATATAGATTATCCACGCCCTTTTTATGACACATATAGATTATCCACGCCCTTTTATTGACACATATAGATTATCCACGCCCTTTTATTGGCACATATAGATTATCCACGCCCTTTTAATGACACATATAGATTATCCACGCCCTTTTATTGACACATATAGATTATCCACGCCCTTTTAATGACACATATAGATTATCCACGCCCTTTTAATGACACATATAGATTATCCACGCCCTTTTAATGACACATATAGATTATTAACGCCCTTTTAATGACACATATAGATTATCCACGCCCATTTTATGACACATAGATTATCCACGTCTTTTAAATTTGCAAATATAGATTATCCACGTCCTTTCAATAGCAAACATGTATTATCCACGTCAATTTAATTCAAAATAATAATATACCACGTCCTTCCAATTCAAAATATAGATTATCCCCGCCCTTTTAAAAGGCAAATATATATTATCCACATCCTATGTAGTTCAAATATCGAGAATCAGGAATTACAAACTTTTTAAATTAAAACACACAATTAAATTACCTGCCTGTAACTTTACATCAAATAATTGTCAAAAGCTTTCAACAGAACTTTTCCTAACAGGCTATCTATATACATCAACAGCTTAAGGCACACACACAATTTATTTTAGAACATTTGTTGACGAATTACAAACCATGTTTAAATAAAAGATTAAAGATATGTATCTCTACCATCCTAAATATTGAGAGTACTCCACAAGAATATCATAGCAAGAAAAAAACTTAACCTGAGATATGGAAGACGTTGTATGTGGTCGTTTATCCCATAAGCGATTTGAGGTTTCAAACAACGCCCGCCCACACATTTCCTTTGTTTGGAATTGTTTTTTTGCTTAGTTCAAATAAACTTTTTATTATGCTTAATTTGTTTTAGTTATTTGTCAGAAACTACACCAACCAACCAAGCAACCATCCGCCATAGGTAGTAAAATCAGAGTAAACATTGCCTAGTAAATAAATAGCATAAATATGACTAGCTGCCTAGGATTAGAGACATATTGTCAGTGCTATTGCAGTGATTAATTCTTATTGCACAATAATGTTTGGGAGTCTGCCAACTCTCTCCCCCACCACTCACCAGCTCTCGGACTGGTGCATTCGGAGTACAAAAATCTATCCAACAGCCACCGTTTTAACGAAAAACAACTATTTATTATAATGATGATGAGGAGGATAATGATGATGTGATATCATCACAGGCAGAGAAGGAAAACAAGAAAAACCCATTCATATGACAGCAATGCTAGCTGCTCGAGAAAACAACAGCAACAGTTTTCAAATTGCATTGCAGAAGTGCACCCGCCTTTTAGCATTTTTAACGATTTGTCTTTTGGCCTTCCTTGTGTTGTGGTCGTCCCGTCTTCGGTATCTGAGGTTTCTGCATATTAAACGGCCAACAACAATGATATGATGCTTTTGAGAAACATTTTTCAAGTTTGCTGTTTTTTTTTTTTTTTTTTTTTTTTTTTGTGGAACTCTAATAGTGCTGGCGGCGGGTGTTACTCCATAGGTTCATTCATTCATCTATGTGTCCATCCCAGCGGATGGTAATGGGTTTTTTTCTTCTTCTCCCCTGCTCCAAGACAAATGGTCAAGCGTTAACGTGGTCTTTTGCGGTGGACATTAAGCGGGTTAGCTGGTCGTTGGCTTTGTGGTAGCATAAATTTTCTTCCCAAATGACTTTTGTCATAAATACCAGTTAGGGAGTGTATTTATGCTAATTCATACAGTTTACACAATGTGACGGTGTGGTTTCGGGTATATTATTTACAGCTGAATACTTGAAATTTGTCAAATAAATTTGTCACAAGTAAGCGAAAAAAAAATAATAAGCAATGGGTTATATATTTTAGTATTTTAATATATTTATACCCTCAGTCATATGGTTACATGGGGTATATATCAATTGATACGGCCAGAACGTGCCTCATCGAAATAACGGTTTTAGACTCTAAGTCTTTTTGGACCAAATCTGTTTCAGAACATTTGGAGTCGATCTAGCGATGTCCGTCCGTCCGTGCCTCTGCCTGTCTGGCTGGTCCTCACGATAATTTTGAAGGGAGTATCAGATTTGGTCCAAACATGGTACATCGTGATATTATTATCAAGCTTTGATCGAGTTCGGAGATGGGCAACATTAAATAAAATATATTTTACTGCGCAGAAGGAGAAAGGATAATTCGAATTTGATCCAACTTCTAATGTTTGAATCAGTCCTACGTCAGGTGTGAAAATGGGCAATATCGTTCCACTACACCAAGTACTTCCCCCACAAAGGGCCAACATTTAGAATAATTATAACTCTTATTAAAATATGATGTAAGAATCTAATTGTCTTCACAATATTTTTATAAGCCCAAAGTCTGGTGTGAAGATGGTATATATCGGTCAACTCCTTCCCGTGCCTCCCCCACAAAAATGGTCAAAATTTTGAATATCCATGAAGCTCATATAATGCGAATTTAACATCCGATTCCATTCAGACTTGGTGCATCTTGATATTTCCATTAACCTAAGATCTGTTATAACCCCCACCCCCTCATAGGGTTCAAGATTATGAAAAACTAGAAACCTGATATGAATATGGAATTTATCGGAATTGATGATTTCGCATAAAATTGGATATAAATCTTCGATTTTCTTGTAATTTTGCCGGTACCAATATTTTTATCCTTATGAAAATTAAATACTTCGATCGACTATATCCGGCACCTAACGCACATTTTCTAACGCACATTTTCTAAAATTATCACATATCTCATATAAAGTAAAGAAAGTAACCGATATAGTTCAAACCTAGCACATCGTAATATTTATATCATATTTTTTATGTCCAATACGAAATGGACAATATTGGACCATTCCTTCGGAGCCTACTCCATAGAGGGTTAACAATTTGAATAATCATAACAGAAGTCAACATATATTTAAAATCTACATTGCTTTCATTTCCCCCTTCAATATCTAAGGAGATCCGTTTGCCATAATGTGCTGCATCATAAATCGTTTGTATTTCCTTTCTTTTTAGATGGCTCCAATAAATGAAACTCTTAAATCCTTTTGTTGAAAAATAAAATGAAAGTGTCAAGTCATTTGATTTGTAAAAATGAAAACATTTTCCTGTAGAATTTTACAAATTGTTATTATTGTTGTCCTCTTTCTTCTCCTTGTTTTCCTTAATAAATACATAGGCAAATAAAGGCGAATATGTTAAACAAACAAGTCTGTCAAGCACATCCAAAAAAAAAAACTCATAGAAATTCAACAGAAAATGATAGGCAAAGGATCAAAAGGCATTCAAAGGACACAGATACACATTCAGCAGGCTTCGAACGCACCATTGCTGGCATACTCAACATGACTTTTATATTATTGGCTTTTGGGCATGTCGTGCCTTATGGTGGGGGAAATGGTTATCCTGGCTAGGCAAGTGTATGTGTCTGTCTAAAGGACGAACAGCAACAGCAAAAAGTGTGACAAAAAAGTATTTAAAATTTATAACTTGTAAGGTTAAACAATTTTCAGCAAAACTATATGTTTCAGTGGAAATACAATGAGACATGGATTGCCGGAAAAGGACAATACCATGGCACGACGACCATTACACCACCACCAGTACCACCACAATGCCAACTTGAATGGATATAACTGCTACGCAATATAGTCCAAAAGAAGGAGAGATTATGTGTGTGTATGTGGCCAAAATCCAACATGTCCTTATAGCATAATACATATGCAAATGTGTGAAAACTTTTATATTACACACACTCACACATAGACACTTGCTAGATAACATTACCAGCCACAGATACACACACAAACACACAAATATGTACAATAAGTATTTCCTTGCTGGCTTTGCAACTCCGAATCCTAGTTCCCAGGAAAATCCGACTATTTGTGTCTTTGCCTGGCAAGCGGGTACCCCAAAAAAAGGATATCTGTTATGGGTATTAAAACAAAATACTTTCTCTTTAACTCCATCCTCTTGCTGCCCCTCATGGGCCTTAACCATATACCCAACGACTGAGTTTGTATAATTTATGTCCTTTTTCATTTAAACATTCGTTTTTCGTTTCGTTTCGTGTCTTTTTTTTTTTTTTTCATTTCATTGAAATGCTCTAAAAGTTTATGCACCAGCACCAATATTACCAAAAACCGACCAGCAGCAATGGACGGAAATGTTTTGTTTTGCGAACGCCAGCAAGGATATACGCCATGCTCAACACATACACATGCAAATTTAAGTGACTGCTTGGTCTAAAATGGAAAATTTATAGCATAAATTGTTAAGGGTTTTTGAATTTGATTTTTATGGGAACAATTTTCGAAAGAAGTAATTAATTTTACAAAGTTCAAAATTGTGGAGAAGAGGGTAGAGATGGACTGGAGTTACCTCTAATATATGAATAGGTTTTATAAGGAACGACTGGTTAAAGTTAAAACTTGGGGAAATATGGAGAAATTTCCAATGCAAACAAGTAAAAAGCTGTAAGTTCGGCCGGGCCGAACTTTTAATACCCTCCACTATTTGGTAAAAATTTGACAATTTCCAAAAAAAAAAAAAAAAAATAAATAAAATAAAATCCCTTAAAAATTCTGTTACAATCTTAAAAATACCGAATGCCTATACGACTACGTGGACCTGCATAGGCAACTTTTGTCATAAATTATTACAATATTTAAATGCGAAACTTGAAGAAAAATCTATTTATAATGTAGCTAAAATCATCAAAACACCGAATATAGGGGGTACCGTTATATGGGGGCTATACGAAGACGTGGACCTACATGATCCATTTTCTGTTTTATGCTGCAGAATCTATTACGAACTTCAAATGCCAAATTTGAAACAATTCCGGTGAATAATGTCGCTAAAATCATCAAAATACCGAATATCGGGAGGTACCGTTATATGGGGGCTATATGATAACTTGGACCTACATGGCCCATTTACGAACTTAACCTGCCTACTGGCAAAATATACATGTGTGCAAAATTTTAGGATTCTATCTCAATTTGTTCGAAAGATAGCGTGATTACAATAGACAGACGGACAGACACACAGACAGACAGACGGACATGGCTAAATCGTCTTAGAATTTTACGCTGATCAAGAATATATATACTTTGTTGGGTCTGACATGAGTATTTCGAGGAGTTACAAACGGAATGACAAAATTAATATACCCTCCATAATATGGTGGAGAGTATAAAAATAGAGGAGACTGTTGCATATGTGTTATACTCTGAAGTCAGAGTAGGTTTCTAGGTTGCCTAAGATGCATTAATTACTCGGAAGGGAGAAGCTCTATACAACCTTACGAGTATAGATATTGGGTTCTTATGTATTCCGGGACCTACCGTATAATCTTATCAGAAATAATTTTTTGGAATATTTTGACTTGCTACGATTCAGTCTAAATGGAGGTTGTAAACATTTTTAGGAAAAAAGATAGAAGTTTATTTTTTTTTACCAAAAAAAAAATATCTTCTTGCTATCAGCACTAAATGTATCGACTGACCGATAATCAGAAACAGCTGAAGCTAGAATCTTGAAATTTTGACAATTGGCCTGTCGCGGTTTTTGGAAATTCGTGTCAAAAGGATACAAAAATTACTTACAATTTAATACTTTGTATTGGACAAACGAAATGAGCCGGATTTCTGAACTTTAGAATGAGAGTCACTCACGGAGTGCAGGATGCATGTACCAAAGGGTTTTTGGAAATTCGGACTGAAAGATTACGATAAGCTCTAAAATTATACTAAACTTCTAAAGTGATACTATTTGATATTATTTTAACGAATAGGTCTAAAAGATTGTAATTTGATATGAGAATCAATGTTAGGTCAAGTAAGTTTGACATTTGAAGGTAGTTTTTTGAAGTGTATTATAATTTTACTAAAAGAACTAAATTTGGAACAGTTTGGTTTAGGGTGAACGGATGAAGAAGGCTTTTTGGAAATTTTTATTGAAGTCCGTATTGTTGGTTGTTTTGTGATAAAGAAGTGGTTTTCGAACAATTTGGTATTAGGCAAACAGATATTGGTGGTAGGTTTATAATAAAGAGGTGGTTTTACTTGCTAGTAGAATCAAAATTTGCTTCAATTCCTAGTAATTCAAAAAAAAAAATCAAAAACCTGCAAATTTTTAGAGGAAAAAAGTGCGAATATTGAAAAACTATATACGAAAAATGCTCATTAATTTAAAACCATAGTACACTTTTCGGTTTGTATCCCAAAAAAATTGCCCACTTTTACGTTTCTCCCATTTTACAAAGAATATTGTTTTCGCTTCTCAGCCGGGTGTAAATGTTGCTTTTACGGTTTTCACTTCTTTTAATTTAATTTCTCACTGCTTAACTCTCCCCTGCTCTTCTTTCTTCATCTCCCCTCCCTTAGCAATGTTTAGTGGAACATGAATCTGATCCCAGTCAAAGTTCATTCATTCGTTTTATAAAAGCCAAAAAGTTATTATAACAAAATGTAACGAAGAACAGATCCTTTGGATGGTTGGGGTGAGAGAGAGAGAGAGAGGGAGTTGGGGGCAACTGTTGCCAAAGGTTGCTATCATATATTGTTGTTGCTGCTGTTATTCTTGTCGTCACCATCATTGTTTGTTACTTAACTTCCGTTTAGTTTTCACACCTTTTCATACATTTCACCCCTTTTCGTTTCCTTCCCCTCTTCGCTACTCATTATCCTGCTCTATACAAATGACGTTGACATCCTGGCTGCCGTTTGCTGGTACGCTTGTTGGCAATGCCTATTAAGGAATGGCACGGTTGGCCATCTTCCTTTCTTGTTCTACCAATCTACCATCTACCGACAGAACATGCTTTTGTTTGTGTAGCCATCTCCCCTCTGTACAGGTCGTAAAGCCATTTTCCGACCATCCAACCAACCTCTTTGGCACGCGAATGAACTGAGAACTTCTATGTTCGCTCGGAAGTAGAGAAGGAAAAGTTTAAAATTTTGTTTACTTTTGTAATGATAGTCTTTTGAGTCGTCATATAAAGGAAACGGCCAACATTGTTTGCTCATTGTATAAAGTTGCCAAAAGAGGATTTTTAAAATACTGTAATTGTTTTTACCAGTTTTATGAGAGTGTATACACAAATACACTGACACACACACACACGCATTCAAATTAAACACAGACAACAATGGGACGTAATACGGGAGCCATAGCCGTTCATCCAATGTCGACATTATGAATGTCTCTACTACTGGCCCCAGCCATTATGCTCTAATCCATGGACAAGTGCAAACCATTATCACCATCTACCCTACCCTCCCCTCCACACCTTACCAACTCCTTGTCAATGTTCTTTTGTTGTTGCTACTGCTGCCGCTCGGCTTGTTTTGGGATGTGAAAGTGTAAACAATTTGTGCTGTTTTAATGTCTGACTTTTTGTTTACATTTATGTTGTGTAAACACACATAGTTTGTTGTTCTCTGACTTCATCCTGTGTCTTCCTTGGGCCTTCGCCCCCTTTTCCTCTTTCTGCCAATATTTATTGCTATGAAATCTTGGGTGGGTGACCCCTTGCTACTGGTGTTGTTATGTCCAACTATCCTTGTTTTTTGCTCCTCATTTTTTTTTATTTTGCATGTAAACATTTGGCTAGTAGTAAGTTCTTAGTGCTTGCTATTGTAGCAGCTTGCAACATAAACATTAACGCAAGAAAACCTAGAGCGAAAAACGATCAACTTAACTTTATGTAGATATTTTTGTTTAGTATTTGTGGCATGTTCAAGCGTTGTGTTCTACCTACCAAGTACAGTGTTATGGCACAAATGCTCCGTCCGGTAGGGACAGCGATTCGGGAAATAATTTATTAAGTTATTGGATAAGAAATTTTGAAAATTTGCAATGCGAGACTTTTTTTAATTTATTGAAAATTAAAAAATGTATCTTTATATCAAATGTACAGGGTGAGATTAAGAAACTGCAACAAAATCAAACGCCATAATTTTTACATTTCTTTTTTTAATTTTTATTGAATAAAAGCAAAAATTTCGGAAATAGCATCAAATTTAAGAATAAGTTTGGATTTGTTCGAATTGGTCACCTTTGTTACAAATTATGGCATTCAAACGGCCAATGAACCCGTCACAAGCTGCCCAAATGTTGTTCTGCGGTATTTTGGCCCATTCCCGGCGAAGCGCTTGCTTGAGGCGATCGACACTTTGGTATTTTTTAGCGCCAGCATTGCTTTGTAAACATTTTTAGGAAAAAAGATATAAGTTTAATTTTTTTACCAAAAAAAAAAAAAATATCGTATTGCTATCAGCACTAAATGTATCGACTGGCCGATAATCAGAAACGGCTGAAGCTATAATCTTGAAATTGTGACAATTGGCCTGTCGGGGTTTTTAGGAATTCGTGTCAAAAGGATATAAAAATTACTTACAATTTAATACTTTGTATTGGACAAACGAAATGAGCTGGATTTCTGAAATTTGGAATGAGAGTCACTAACGGAGTGCAGGATACATGTACCAAAGAGTTTTTGGAAATTCGGACTGAAAGGTTACGATAAACTCTAAAATTATACTAAACTATTTGATATTTGTAACGGATAGGGCTAAAAGCTTGAAATTTGATATGAGAATCATTGTTAGGTCAAGTAAGTTTGACCTTTGAAGGTACTTTTTGGAAGTGTATTATAATTTGAACGGATGGAGAAGCCTTTTGGGAAATTTTTATTGGAAGCGCTTGCTTGAGGTGATCGACACTTTGGTATTTTTTAGCGCCAGCCTTGCTTCCAAAATACTCCTGAAACAATAGTTCAACGGATTGGTGTCTGGAAGTTTTGGTGTCCATTGTACGCTGAAAATGAAGAAAGGAACCTCATTTTGTAACCATTCTGGGGTGGCGCGCTGAGTGCGATTATGCTGAGTCCTGTTGGAATGTCCAAGGTCTGCGGCCAGATTGTTTGCGTGCCCAAGGCTTTAACACACCCTCCAGAATATTTTCGCGATAATATTCGGCATTTATTCTGATGACTCGATTAATACGAACGGAGTGCGACCATCGGCTGTTATGGCGGCCCACACCATCACCATGGCCGGCGCTTGAGTTCTGGTAACCAACAGAAGGTGCACATTTTCAACTGACCTCTTTGGCAAGTAAACACGATCATTTTGTCTGTTTAAAAACTGCTGGACAACGAATGTTTTCTCATCCGAGAAACCCAAATTCGGGAAACCCAAATGCGGCCAAGCGAATTAACTCTTTAGCTCTTTGAATCTATTTTCTTTCTGTTGCGGTGTAAGTTCTTGCACTTTTTGGAATTTCAATGGCTTTACCTCGAGCTCATTTTTCAATATTTGGAAAATTCCCACCAAAATGCTTTTTTATATAAAGAGCCCTATGACAAAATTTCCACTTGGAATTTCCCATACCCAAGGTTAACTGCCGCACAGTAAAGTTTTAAGAAAATTCGCATTGGGATAAAATGCAAGATTTGCCGATAATGAAAAAAAAAACTTTTTTTTTTTTAATTAAATATTGTGGGTGATTTTGACTCTGATTAGAAATGTATTATTAAGTGTTTTCCACTTGTCACATATACATTTCTTATCTTATTTTCTTACAAAATGATTATACTTAGATATATATTTAATTTTGAGAGTTATGGTGAAATTTTTTTAAATAATATTTTTTTCTTTTAACACTTTCTCTTAAAAACGAAGTTTTATGCACCAACTCGGTAATAAACGACCCAAGAAAACTCATCAAAAAAACATTTCCGCGTTTTTAGGCAAATATATTGCAAATATTTTCTTGGTATTTAACGGAAATAGTGATTTCCCTTTTTTCATTAACTTATAGTGAAATTTGTTGAATAATATATTGGTCTTTGGCTTCATCATCCTAAAATGATGCTCCGTTGGGGAATTTTGCATAAACTCAAATGAAGTATGTCTTTAATCCTAAAATATATTTGTAGTATTTAGTAATTCCCAGCGTCTAGGTAAGATTTAGAATTTCATGGGAAATCATTTTTTTAAACAAGTTTAGCTACAATCCCGCGTAAAAGTACCTTTTACCGATTCAAAAAAAAAAAAAAAACTTAAATGAACTTGGTACCAAATTAATCCTAGTGCTATAATATTGCCGAAGACTCGTTGCTTAAATTCAAAGATTCCATGGAAGCTTATCCGTTCAATTTTCAAATAATGTGGAAGAGGGCGAAACTTGTCCCCCCTACAAAACTCCTCCCAAATTGCAATCCCTAAGTTTTTTTCTATTTGCAAAAACTTGTTTTGTTTTCAATCTAAGTGGTTTTGTTTGTTGTCTGTCCTTCTGTTTGTCTGTCTGTCTGCCTGTAATCTTGTGTACGCGGACTATTTTCAAAATTGTACAAGAGGGCAGAACAGTCAACATAAAAGTTCTGTACTTTGCTCTGCTGCCATGGTGTTCTTCGAGTGTCTTAGATTTTGATTAATTTATGAGTTTTTCAAGTTTAATTGTTTTTGTAAATAAACGAATTGTCGAGTCGTGAAAAAAAACTGTGACTGGCAGGAAGAAAAAGAAGGGAGGAGGGATAACGCAAGGTTTTTATGGATAATGGCAATTTTCAACTTTAAAGGAAATTTAGTTTGAGCGCAAATGTCAATATAAATAAGTTTTTTAGGTATACATTTAAATTGAAATTTAAATTTGGTTTAATTCTTCCAGATGATGATGTAAATTTTGAAGAGGCCTAAAGATTATAAATATTTGTTTCATATAATTTTTTTATTTAGAAAATGTCCTGAATCTCTTAGAATGAATTATGATAAAAGAAATAAATAATAAATCGTGCTTTTAGGATGAGACATTAACAAACAATAGAGCATTCTTCCAGGCATGTTATGTGTTGCCGTCTCTATTCTATATACTCTTCAATAAAAGCTATTATATATCATTCTAACACAAATGTATATTAACCCTTGACGCCTCCAATAACAATAGAAGTTGGTAGAAAATATTGATTTATGTTATGCTGAAATAAAATGAGGGATATCATTTGAGGTCAATAAAAAAATATTTTTTTCAAGGAATGAAAACCGAACTTCTTGGTTGAATTGGATGTTTTTATACCCTCAGCCATATGGCTATAGAGGTTATATATTATTTGATACGACCAAAACGAGCCTCATTGAAATAACGATTTTATCTTTGGACCAAATCCATTTCAGGACATTTGGAGTCGATCTAGTAATGTCCGTCCGTAAATTCATCTGTCTGTCTTGTTGGCTGGTGCGCACGATAACTCTCGAAGGGAATATCCGATTTGGTCCAAACTTAGTACATCGAAATATTATCAAACATAAATCGAGTTCGGAGATGGGCAATATCGGTTCACTCTTTCTGGCACTACCCCACAAAAGGTCGAAATTTTCAAAAAAAAAAAATATTTTACTGCATAGAGAGGGAAAGGATAATCTGATTTTTCTCCAACTGTGCAAATCCTAATATCCGCATCAGTGCTCGTGAGGTGCGAAAATGCCAATATCGGTTCACTCCATCAAGTACCTCCTCCACAAAGGATCAATGGTGATCCTTTAGGAGTGCGATTGTCTTCAAATTACACACATTGCAATACTCTTTTTAACCCAAGGGGTCAAAATTTTGAATATCCATGATGCTCATAAAGCGAAGTTGACATCCGATTCCATTCAGAATTGGCAGTTCTTAATATTTCTAGAGATCGGACCATTTCTTCCGGTATCTCTCAACTCCAACTCTCTTCAAATTTCACACATACAGACTTTTTTGCTAACGCAAGATTTGTTGTGAAGATAATCTATAAAGGGACACAATTTTCAATACATTTATCTGTCATAACTTGCAAAACAAGACTCATATCACAATCGCATATATCATAAAAAGTAAAGAAAGTTGTCGATATAGCCCAAACCTTACACGTCGTAATATTTATATCATATTTATTTAGGCACGATACGAAATGGACGAGATTGGCCCATTCTTAGTCCATTGAGGGTCAACAATTTGGTCAACATTGGCTGAGGATATACAAACTTAACTTGTTTTTACACAATCCACCATTAAAAGGAAATTATTTGCGTTCTGTCATAAACTCGCTGGAACTCATTTTTCGCTTTTTTCTTTTCTCTGGGGCATTTTTACGTTATTCTTCTTTTTTGCATTAAGACTTTCGTATTTAATACAAAAACAACTACCCCCACACTTAATATTCAGTTCTGCCTTTGGATAAATGTAGACATAATCTCCTATGGAGGATTGTGTGACCAGAAGAAAATTTTCCACTAGATTATAATAAATAAAATTAACAAATTTTCCAGCAAATATGCCGCTCATTGCATGGCTATCATTGCAAATACACATATGTATGTGTGTGGAAAAATCATATAATATGTGTGTGGGGGCAGCATAAACAATATGAATTAAATAAGATTACAGCACATTTCCTCATCAACTTTGTTGTCGTAGTCGTCATCATCATCGTCGTCGTCGTCGTCGTTGTCGGCGTCGTCATGATCATTGTCTTTGTCGTTAATGTTGTCGTCATATTCCAGCTTTACTATATATCTGTTTTGTGGTGAATGGCTTTGCCTTCCAATCTACCTACCTACCTACCTAGTTTCTTTCCTAAGACTTTTGTTGGAGTTTTAATGCAACACAAAACATGGCCAAAGTGACAGATTGAATAAATGAATGCATGAATGTATGCTGCAAACATTGTCTATCATTTGTTAGATGTCTTGTTGTCTCTTGGATTGGTTTTGCCCTGTGGACCGTGTCTTTCCCGACACAACAGCAACGACGAGTATGGATCTTGTCATATCTATTGCAGGCACATTACACAAATCCCATCATATCATAACAGCCATTATGAACTCCTACGCTGCTGTTAGATGTTTTGTCAATGTTGTTGTATTTTTGTATTTATTCCTTAACCGACTGTCAGATTTCTTCTATGCCGTTTAACTTACTTTTTTTACTTTGGGTGTTTTCTATGCACTTTTGGTGCACAGAGTTTAATTCGATGGAAACAGCAACAACAACGAAATGTCTCCGAGAAAAAAAAAATGGAAAAATTACTTCAATGGATTAATGTAATCTACTGGCTTCTTGATGTTTACCAAAAAAAAATAAATTGCTTTTTAATTAATAAATCATTAGTAATCGAAAAATAATGAAGATAGTATAGTAAGAGAGGTAGTTTCGATATGTAATAAAAATAATATTCTTTTGGGTCAGAGTTATTTTAGGTCTTCAAAATATAATATTATTAAAAATCGTGTCTCTTTGAGTAAATGGTTTTTGAACGCCTTTCAAGTATGTTACAATGAATTATTACAAGGAAAACACACATAGATAAAGCATGCTTCTAGGATGTGACATTGGCAAGCAATAGAGTACTCTCCAGTATTCTAAAGTACTGGCTTTATTGTTTAAAATTATCTCCTTCAAAAAAGTGGAAAATACATAGTCCCTAATCGGAGCTATGATGTTCCTTCACAAGTAACTGATGGATTTTTTCTATAGAAACATTTTCTAGAACACTTTCAAGTCAAGCCTTTTTCTATGGAAACATTTTTAAGGAACAGGGAACAGGTTATAGCCCATAGCCTCCAGGATATTGTTTTTTCCATAGAAAGGAGAAAAATTTTCAAGGTGATTCCGAAAAACTCATAAACATTCCTATACAAATATTCTGAAAAATCCACAATTGGTCGCTGAGAAATATTTCTAAAAATCCATGATATGTCCTTCAAGAATTCTTTAAAAATCGCTGATCAAAAATATTCCTTAAAATCTAAAACTGCATCTTCAAAAAATATTCTTAAAAAAATCAAGGTTTCTTCTCAAAAAATATTTTTAAAAAATCCCTGGTTTATTCTTCAGAAAATATTTTTAAAAACCCATGAAAAGCCATTACGAAATCAAAGATTTGTCTTTAAAAAAATTGTTCATAAAAAACCCACATTTGATTCTTTAAAAGCATTCTTAGGAAACATTCAATATTAATACTCTATAAATATTCAAGGCTAATGCTCTGATATTTAATCAAAATTCTTTTTTTTTTTAAATTGTGCGAAATAAAAAAACTGCAACAAAGTCAATCCCCATAATTATTACATTTTTTTAATATTATTGAATGAAAGCAAAAAATGTCGGAAATAGCATCAAATTTTAGAATATGTTTAGATTTGTTCGAATTGGTCACCTTTGGCACTAATTATGGCCTTCAAACGGCCAATGAAACCGTCACACGCTGCCCAAATATTGCTTAGCGTGTTTTGGCCCATTCCCGTCGAAGCGCTTGCTTGAGGTGATCGACGCATTGGTATTTTTTAGTGCCAACCTTGATTTCCAAAATACTCCAGACACAATAGTCCAACGGATTGGTATCCGGAGATTTTGGATGCTCTCGAATAGATTAGAGGATTGAAGACAATCATATAGACAGGTTTCAATATGGGTCCAGAGGACGGAAACTTGTAACCATTTTAAGTTTCTGTACTCTAAATCATTGCATACTTTCAGGATCAAAAAAATGCGAAATTGATATTATAACACATTTTAGATTCTACTATATTATACTTTTAGGAAACGAACAAAGTAGTAGACTCAGCTCCTCATTCATTTCATTTCATTTTTAATTAATAAAAAAAATGATCACCCCCACCCAGCTTTTGTTTAGCGCCAATTTGTTTCCTAATTTTCTTTACAATATTTGCAGTGAATTGTTCTCAGCAATGTTAGATATTTCATGCTTGTTCGCACACACACAGCATAGATGTGATAGAATGATTTTAATTTACACCATCTAATCAAAACGACAAAAAGCAAAAACAAAAACAGAATACAACTGAACAGAGGTCATCATTGTCTTCTATGAGCTAGGCGGCAGCACGACACATAAAACTCAATACAATTGAATTGAAAATTCAACTATCCCGAGCAGCCAGCTATTTCGTTTGAAAGAGGAAGCATTGAAGGCAGGAAAAATCAGCAAGCCAACCGACCAACCAACAACACTAAAAACATTTGTTTGAACGTTTGTCTCGATGAGGCAATATCCACAGCAGACATCAGACATCTATCTGTGTTCATTCAATTCAATTCATTGATACCCTGAATAATGGTCAAAGTGGACTAGTCCGTCTAACGAGAGATAGAGAGAGAGAGAAGCAGCGAGAGCGAGAGATCATTGAAGGGGTTAATTGGGATTTCAATTAAAAACGAAGTGTTGGCATTCTCAATATACTGAGTAGATATACATATACATATACACAACCATGTATGACTGGTTCTGGGTGTATAAATTTAATCAAAACTAAAGAGTGTTTTTGCAAAAAGTCAACACCAACAACAACGTCGGGTTGAGTGTTGGAAAAATTGAAATCTATGCCGCCAATTAATTTTTGCACTTTTATTTAGCTGGAAAATATTTAGAAATTGCAATTAGTTGTTTTGTAATTTGGAGAGAAATTTAGTTATAACATATTACAGATATTGAAAGAGTTATAACAAAGTATAGATTGATTTACCAGTAATTTTAGGAGCATACTTTCAGGCTTGTGTTGTCAGTTGTCTCCGAACCCTATTTTTTAGCATACATCAGTAGTATTTGTTTTATAATAAAAACCAATGCATACTTTTAGGCTCTTTAGTTGTGATTATATAATTTAAAGCATACAATTGGGAGTTTATCTATTTTAAAAATAATATCTCTTCCACATCTTTAAAGGGACATATTTAAACCAACTGAAATTTGCAATAGCTGCTAAGAAATACAGCATACTTTTAGGTACTTTAATTTTTCGCCCAAAAGTAAAGCATTATTTTAGGACCCCAAAAAACATGTTTTTATTGTTCATATATTTTTTATATGACATATTTTATTTCCAGAATTCAGCAAAGAAACAGAAAAAAAAAATAAAACAGAAACCCTCCTTTTAGTCGGAAAAAAACAAACTTTTACTGCTAATTAGCGGTGTTTTATATTATTTTCAATTATTTACACTAATTATAAAGTTTATGACGAAAAAATTTCACAGAAAAAATATCTTTGGCTCATCAAAACTGTACTCTTTGCATTTTTTCATCTCAACGCTGATGGCGACGACTGCGAGGATGTTGATGCTACTACTGCTGCTGACGATGATGAGACTCCGTTGATGATACTCAGGCTAACGACAAAAACTTCTTCCTTTTCATTCACTATTATGACACCTTGGTTCTCTGTGTGTATGTGTAGGTTTTTTCAGCTATTTTTCCGATGCGGAATATCTGTGGGGTCGGTAGAAAATGGATGGAGAAAAAAAGACGACAAAAACACAACTTTGTTTTTGTGTTAATTACAAAACAATTTTCCGCTTAACACGGAAAGTAGAGAGCAGAGCAAAAGACAGAACAACAACAGAAATTGCCGGAAAAGCAGGGAAGTAAAAGAAAAATTCTTTGTAAACTTCAGGAAACTTTTGACAGTCATTATTTACACATACACAGTCAAGTATAACCAGCCACATTCGTTTATATAGATTTTCATAATTTTCTGCAATGCACTTTGTGTACGAGGGCGGTTTTAAAAATAACGATTGAAAACCACATCCTGGGCATTTTTTTTTTTTTTTTTTGAAAAATTTTCTACGATATGAATTATTTATTAAAAATTTTATGGCGCCATGGAAATGGTCCCAGAGGACATGGATTTTTCTATAGAAAAATTTTTATAGTACATGGATTTGTTTTATAAAAAATGTTTTTGTCTCCAGGACATGAACTTTTCTCAAGAAAAATGTTCATGGCCCCACAGGAAATGGATTTGTCTATAAAAAATGTTTCATGGTTCTGCTCAGGACATGGATTTTTCTATAAAAAAATGTTTCATGGTCCTGTTTGGGACATGGATTTTTCTATAGAACATTTTTCATGATCCTGCCCAGGACATGGATTTATCTATATAAAACATTTTCATGCCCCAGCCCAGGACATCGATTTTTCTATAAAAAAATATTCACGACCCGGAGCAGGGCATGGATTTTTCTAGAGAAAAATATTTATGGCCCCGAACAGGACATGGATTTTTTATAGAAAAATGTTGTTGGCCCTGAACAGGACATGGGTTTTTCTATACGAAAAATGTTCAATGTTCACCTCCAACAATAATCCATCTTAGTAGCCGCCTCCACATAAGCTATCAACACTTTTAGCACCTCTACTCCACATATCCACAATTCATTCACATGTGAAAATATGAAAGAAGATCCAACAAGAACACTGCATAGGCCAGCCACAAATATTTTCCATCATGTTGCACTCAACGGTTCTTCAGCGAAATATTCGCTAAAAACTATTGGCAACATCATTATCAACAGTAGTTCCAACACCACCATCATCCAGACAGATTATCAGGTTGTCTTTTAACCATATATCAGCGCCACATTGCCATCGACAACATTGTCGACATGGAGCGCCGAAAAATATGCACAGGAGTAGTTTTTTTTGGCATCGCTTATTTTTCGCTCAATCTCCCTTAAAGCTTATCTATCCCTTTACATCCGTTCAGTCCAACCATTCGCTTCTCTTCGCCCTTCTCCACACAAAATGATGTTTTCATAATGCATGTGGTAAATATTTCATGTGAAGCACTCTACAGTTTTTTTTACAAACAGCTGCCTGCCTCGCTTTATAGACCATCAATAGACCAACTATTTCCTGGAGTAGATCATCCATCTGTGTGTTGTTTGTGTAGCAGCAACAGCGGGAAAAAATCATAAGAGATAATTGAAATTTTTATTATCATCCTTTTAGTTGAAAGCCAACAAGAACAGCAACAAAAAACGGCAATAACATCATCATCATCCTTACTAAAGGATGTGTTAATATGGATTTTGCTGAAGTGTATATTCACTGCACTTCACTGTCAAAGGGCACCATATAAGTATGTGTGTATTTATGTGTTTGTGTGGAATATGTTGTGGTTATACACCTCCCTCCTCTGGGCCCTTATTCCTTCTTGGGTATTATAAAACTTGACTGCTAACCACATTTGTAAAACCATATCAAGCAACACTTTTCATCATCATCACCATCGTCGTCGTCCTCGTCATCAAGAATATTGATTTATTAGTTATCACAAATATTTTTGGTAGCATATTTTTAGGGTTGGTTTTTTGGTTTTTCTTCTTTTATTTCGAGGCTACATGGGAGGTTTGATTTAATTTGAACATATTAGAGGCCACAAAAATTGTAGCGCTTAATTTACCCTAAATATTTACCCAAATTTTGAGTGATTTGGGGAAATAACTCAGCAGGATATTTTTAATCAATTAAAATATATATTTTTTTTTTTTAGTTTTTGTGGATCTTTCTATGAATTGTATATTTGAAAAATGGATTTCTCACAAAAAGAGACTAATAGGAAGAGATTTTTAATTATCTAATTATATTAATTAAAAATATTTTTTTAATTAAAAAATAGGGCATACTTTTAGGATATGCATTTAAGTAAATTCTATTGCATAGTTATGGAGACTAGCGCTAAGTTTATAGACATTAAATATATAAGTTAGAACAAAATAGTTCGGCCGAAAATTTCGAATAACATTCCCCATTTGCTTTTCAAGGTTAAAGTTTCTAATGGACATTGCATACCTTTGGGGTAGTCATGTGCAATTTTTTCCACAAAATATGTTAATGAGGTATTATTCTGTTTAAAATTAACTAGAAACGGTATTACAAAACCAAAAAACTTAATAAACATTCTAAATGAGTGCTAACTCCAAGACGTGAAAAATATTTTTTTGGATTATAGATTTTAAGACATTTAAGATTGTATCACATTTGCGCATCAGGAGATAAGTTAACCTAAAACCAATTGGATAATTTCATAAACACCGCAGGACAATGAAAAATGTAAAATTAAAATAAAATTGGAAATGTGCATAATAGTTGTTCGAAAAATACTAAGTGATACTAAATTGTATATTGAAGGGATAGAGCTTGAATATCAAAGATTGGTATTGGGATCCCTGCTGGTGGTAGATTTAAATTTGATTTTGGAAATGTGTACGAAAATTACTACATTGTACAATTTGGTATTGGGTGAGCAGACAATGACTGAAATGTGAAATTTAGTATAAGGCTCGCTGTTCATGTGTTGCCTTGGCATATGGAGGTGGTTTTGAACGTATATATTATATTAGTACGAAAAGGACTGAATGGTACTATATTTGGTATTGGTTGAATGGATAGGGCTAGAATCCTCAAATTTGATATTGAGGTCTCTGTTGGTATCTGGGATTGAGATATGGTGTTTTTAGAAATATCTACTAGAAATGTGCAGCATAATTATTCGAAAAATACTAAGCGTGACTAAATTGGGTGAAGGAATAGAGCGGGAATTACGAAGTTTTGATATTGGGATCCCTGGTCATTTTGAAACGAATAAAATGTGCTAAGATGGGCTTTTCACTGACGAAATAGCGGGTAGTTGCTAGTAGGCTCATAAAGGTTTTTATAATTTTTTTACCATTAATTTTACGATTCTCTCCATTGACATTTTTGAAAATTTGAACTCCATTTTCCTTTCCGATTTTTTCCTTTTTAAACCCGCCACGTTTAAATTTAATTTAATAAAAGATTTATTTGAATGTAATACCATTTTCCTTTCTTGCCTTAAAATTAAATTTTCACACTACATACACTACCAACAACAATACCCATTTGTATTGTTCACAAAGACTAAATAGAAAAACCGCCTCCATCTCTTCCCCTCCTTCTCTCTACCAACACAACATAAAATTCAATTTAAATAGTTGTCCACTCGATTTATTTCAATATTCTAATGTCCTTTATTCGAGTTCTTTTTTTTTTTTTTGGTCCACAAGGGTTCACAGAAAACATTCACTCACATCCATGCACCCACACACACACATATACATTGGCATTGAGCTGCGAACATCAACTCAATGGAATATGTTCTCTAAACTCCTGTCATACACTTTACATTACCAACCAATTGACCCTTACCATTCTCTCAAAAGCATCAGTTTGTTATATAGAGAAGAAGTAGTTTGTCTCAAGGGTCTAGAGAGAAAAAGGATTGCCATCGTTGCTGTAAATATTCGTAAAGACATTTTGGGGCAGAATATTTTCTCAATTGGAATTTTCTGAATAAAACGAAGTTTTTTTTATAAATTTCATGAACCAACCTGAAAAAAACTCGAAGAAAAATCCATGAAAAAAGTAAGCATTATCGCTGTTTTTGGCAAAATTTAAACTAATATTTTCTTGATATATTATGGAAACTGACATTTATTTTCGTTAGCTACTTTGACAATTAAATTTTTGTTTTTGACCTCATTGTTCTATGGTGATACTGTCGTAATTTTTCTAACTAAAATTACCAGTCCACCAATTTGAAAATTAGAAAATTTTTAAAAAATTTAAAATTCTCAAAACAGAAACGGCAACTCTTCCCACCAAATGTTAACTTATGCAAAAATTAAAAAAAAACTTCATCACGTCCAAATGATTTTCTATTATACTCCACTAACTTTGAATGTATCTTCCGTTTTCCATTTTATTTATTCTTCATCTTCTTTTTTTCAAAGTCAAGTTATGTGTCCTTTCGTATTTTATTAGAATGGGAGAGATGGAGGAGGGGAAGAAGCAAAAAATCCAAAACGTTTACGTCTGAAGGATCTAATATGCTTGTACCTTATTTCTTTGCCTTAGGGGGTAGAGAAAGTTTTTTTTTTTTTTTTTTTGTATATAAAATATGTGTATGTGTTCGTGCCTTTGTATATTATATTTTATTTTTTACGCTTTTTTTAGAATTTATAACACTGGAAAAGTTTCAGTAAATGTTGGAGTTGTTAATGGCAATCATTAGGTTCTTGATGATGATCATCATCATTGTGTTGACAATGACCCTTGTCCAAGTCCTTTCGTTTGGTTGTTGTAACTTTAAAGTTTAAATATCTAAAAGTTTATCATAAATTTTCAAATCGTTAGAGAGAATTATTGATTTATTATATTTCGCTGCGTAAGTAATCAATAAATCTAAATTATATGGATTTATTGATTATTTACGCAGCAAAAATACCCACTGCAAATCGGATTTGCAACCTATTATTTTAACAGGAGCTAATCGCATTAAAGCCTTGGGCATGCAAACATTTGGGCCGCAGACCTTGGACATTCCAACAGGACTCAGCATCATCGCACTCATCACGCGCCACCCAAGAATTGTTACAAAATGAGGTTCCTCGCTTCATTTCCAGCGCACAATGGTCACCAAAATCTCCGGATACCAATCCGTTAGAATATTATGTCCTTACTGGACCTTACTTGAGTGTCGACCACCTCAAGTAAGTGCTTCGTCGGGAATGGGCCAAAATACCGCAGAGCAACATTCGGGCAGCGTGTGACAGTTTTATTGGCCGTTTGAAGGCCATAATTCGTGCCTAAGGTGACCAATTCGAACAAATGTAAACTTATTCTAATATTTGATGCTATTTCCGACATTTGTAAAAATTATGGCATCTCACCCTGTATATATATATATATTTGGAATATAAATTTCTTAAAAACTATGAGATATGTGGTGTATTCTGAGAGTTATAGTTAAATTTTGTATAAAAGATTTCTTATTATGAAATTAATATTTTATATTATTTTTATTAATTAAATCGGAAAAAGTTGAAGAAAATTTCATTTAAAAATTAGGAAATATTTTCCTTCTTTTTTTGCAACTTTGATGCATATATTTTCTTGATATGTAATGGAAATAGAGATCTCTCTTGTGTGAAGACTTATTTATGAAATTTGATAAGGAATATTGTTGTATTCGAAGTCATCCTCCTAAACTGATGCTTTATGAGAGAATTTTGCAAAAACTGTAATGAACACGATGGAAACTAGATCAAAAAATTAGGAAATGTTTTAGCGTTCTATGACAAGGTTGATGCAAATATTTTCTTGATATATAATGACAGATATGACAGAGATTTCTTGTCTTTGGTGACTTACAGTGAAATTTGATAAGGAATATTTTGGTCTTCCTAAACAGACGCTTTGTAGGATAATTTTTCAAACTCATATGAAGTTGGGCTTTAACCCAAAAATGTGTTTTTAGTATTTATGAATTCCTGCCCGTTTAAATAAGTTTTTAGCTATATTTTGAAAAATATAAACGAATGGAAGGAACTTGAAAATTTAAAAAAAAATCCGTCAAAATTACCACTTAAATGAAAACTGTTATATGGGGACTATACGAAGACGTGGTCCTCCGTAAATAATAGTTTGGTCATACTCTGTTGTACCGATTCCGAACTTCAAATACGAAATTTGAAGCAATTCCTGTGAACAATTCCCCTAAAATTTTCAGAATACCGAATATCGAGTGGTATCGAGATATGGGCTATACGAAGACGTGTACCAGCATTCGCAATTTTTTGTCATAGGATGTAGTACCCATTACGAACTTTAGATACGAAATTTGAAACAATTGTGATATATAATGTCTCTAAAAAAATTATAAAAATACGGAATATTGGGAGGTACTGTTATATGAAGGCTATACAAAATCGTGAGACTGCGTATGTTTTGTCATAGGGTATAGTACCCATTAAGATCAAAAAAATCCGTCAAAATTACCACTTAAATGAAAACTGTTATATGGGGACTATACGAAGACGTGGTCCTCCGTAAATAATAGTTTGGTCATACTCTGTTGTACCGATTCCGAACTTCAAATACGAAATTTGAAGCAATTCCTGTGAACAATTCCCCTAAAATTTTCAGAATACCGAATATCGAGTGGTATCGAGATATGGGCTATACGAAGACGTGTACCAGCATTCGCAATTTTTTGTCATAGGATGTAGTACCCATTACGAACTTTAGATACGAAATTTGAAACAATTGTGATATATAATGTCTCTAAAAAAATTATAAAAATACGGAATATTGGGAGGTACTGTTATATGAAGGCTATACAAAATCGTGAGACTGCGTATGTTTTGTCATAGGGTATAGTACCCATTAAGATCTTCAAATACGTAATTTGAAACAATTTGATAAATAATGTCGCTAAAATCATCAAAATACCGAACATTTGCAGTTACCGTTATATGGGACTATACGTGGACCGACAAGACGCATTTACAAACTTAACCTACCCACTGGCAAAATACATTTATTCGCAAATGTTTAGCCTTCTGTCTCAATCTCTTCGAAAGTTAGGCTTCTATTCTGACCTTAACTCCACCTAACTGTAGAACGTGATTACAATTAAATATGGACAGACTGATGGACGGACACACAGAGCTCGGCGAGATAGGAATATCCATACACCGGATCCTATGTCTTGCACCAATATTTCGAAGTATATATTTCATATTTTTAGGCGATCCCTACTTCCATTTGAAACAAAATATTACATTCCTTGGGGAAGTTATATATTAAATTCAAACTAGTATTGCATAATTTTAGGAATGAGGAGCAAACAATCTGATAAGATCCATCATTTTGTAATATAAAAACCAAAAAGAAAATAGAAATATTTTACCTTGCCTCCATCTTCAGCATTTCATTTTGTGTTCTTTAAAAGAAAAATATGCAGCTACCCTTTTTGCTAACTTACCTTCTTCATATTTTTGTTAGCCTGCTGTTGGCAGATTTTTACATAATTTACATATTTTTGTTTACTTTTTATTATAAAAAAATTTCTTCTCTTCCTCTGACAACCTTCCAAGCCTTTCCTTTTTCCCTCTGACTCTCGCCCTCGCTTCATTAGAAAACATAAAATGTTATGTTTGTCTATAACCTTTTACTCACACACACAAAACATGGACTTTTACATAGTTTGTTATTTGTTTGGTAGTCTTATGATGAATATTTTGTTTTTCTTGTCCTGCCACAACCTTTACCTGGATGGCTTCCTGGCCGATGGCCAGCTGGCCAAAAGAGGAGAAACCAAACAAACAAACTTTGTTTCATACTTGGTATTTTTACATAGCCTTTAGAATAAAAACAAAAGAATATATTTTATGTTTTCTTTTGTTGCTGAAAGACAAAAAAGAAAATAAATTCCTTGCTGAGTGGTAGAAGGGGGTTACCCTTTCTCTACCTATTAAAATATTTAATAAGAGCAATGCTTGGTCTCTATATTAAAAAAAACATATAACTTTTATTTCCATATTTCCATTCATTCATTCCCCGTTTTTCTCTTTCTTCCAGGACGCAATGAACTTATCGCCCGTTATATCAAACTGCGAACCGGTAAAACGAGAACCCGCAAACAAGTCAGTTCTCATATACAAGTTTTGGCCCGTCGAAAATTGCGTGAAATTCAGGCGAAAATCAAAGTTGTAAGTCCAACTGTTATTGTCTGAATTGTGTCTGTATTTCAGTGTCTCCATCATTCTTCGTATTCATTTAAAGTTTTAAATAAGAAAAAAAATACTCCTTCCCATTCCCCTGTCCATTCCAAATATATTCTATGTAATCATATTTATTTATCATTTATCAAATATATATTTTATGATATTTAAAAAAAAATCAAAAATCAATTTCATTTTATTTATCAACAATAGTTTTGTATATTTTATGTTTCGTCCTCTCGATTATCCTATCGTTCATGCTTTTTTCATCCTTTATTCATTTTATCGTTTATTTATTTGTTAATATTTTTAATAGAGTACATCGTTATTAATGAGAAAAAGCAAGTGTGGTTATAAAGGCTTTATTTTTGTAAATATATTGCAGCATATTTTTAGGCGCCAAAGAAATAAAAAACTAAATTTAAAAAGTTCATTTATTAATACCAAAAAAATGTCGCTGTGTTCAAATCATGAAACTTTGCTAAATACATTCTGCTGAGATATTTTCTATTCATTGACGAAAGTATGGAGTAGGAATTCTGCAAAAACTTGGAAGTCGTATAAACCGAATGGCCGATGAAAAGTTCATGTACATAAACTACCTTCCGCATTACCAAAAGGTTAGGAATAATGGATTAGTCTTTAAGAAATGACCAAACAAGAGAACAGTAGCGCAGGATGTAATATGCTTTACTACAAATCAAAGGTTTGGGAGTTCAATACCAGTAGTGGACGGAGCAAAAAAGTGGGTTCTACAAATAAAATGAATATTTTTTCAGTCTTTCCATGTATTTTTATAAACAAATTACAGGTCGAATATTCCGCAAATCATTTTTTTGGTCCAAGGACAAACCCCTGCAGTACTTTTCGTAAAATAATTGTACACATTTCTGAATCCACCTCCCCAGCGACCCAAATACCAAATTCCGCATTTCAAGCACTATCTCTTCACCCAAAATGTCCAAATATAGTAGCATTTAGTACTTTTCGGGACACTTGTAGTACACCGCCTTCTTGTCACAAACCTGCCATCAACAGGTACTCCAACACAAAATTTCGAAATTCCAACGTAATCCGTTCACCCTGAACCAAACTGATCTAAATTCAGAATCATTAAGTGCAGTTCACACACTAAGAGCACATTCCCTAAACCACACATCACACTTACTATCGATCCTTGATTGTTGTAACAATTTCAAGTTTTTAGCTCTATCCGTTCACATAATACCAAATAGTACCTCTCTAGAAGATTAGTACCATTTTAGAACTTTTCGAAACCTTAAAGTTCGATTGTATCCTTTGATACATCTATCCCGCACTCCATCAGTGACTCGTCAATCAGCTATTTCACTATTCTTTTATAAATGGTGTCCCAATTATATCCCAAATTTTTAAAATTAATATAAAACACACATATTTAAGAAAAAAAAACAAGTTAAAAGGTATCAGTCGGTTCTGCCGAAAGAAATATACCCTCAGCTAATGTTCGATTATTTAAATATATTTTGACTTGTGCTATCATTATTCAAATTTTTGACTCTATATGGAGTGCGTTCCGAAGGAAGTAAATAAGTATGATATAAATATTGCGACGTGCTAGGTTTCGACTGCCTTGGTTATTTCCTTTCACAGATATGTGATAAATTTAGGAAAATCGCAAGACAGATAATATTATTAAAAATAGTGGCCCTTTCTGGGTGAGGTACCAGAAGGAACCTCTCTCTTTCTGTTCAGTAAAATATTTTTTTTTAATTGCGGTCTTTTGTGGGAGAGGCTCTAGAAGGAATGGACCGATATTGCCCATCTCCAAACTCGATCTAAGTTTGATAATGACATTACGATGTATCAAGTATGGAGCAAATCGGACAGTCCCTTCGAGAGGTGCGCGTTCGTGCGCACCAGCCAACCAGGCACAACTCCAAGTGTCCTGAAACTGATTTGGTCCAAAGACACATGGGTTCTAATTTTAGATGAGGCACGTTTTGGCCGTGTCAAAAAATATACAGTATTTTTTGCTTACCTGCACAATCAAAAATTGCATGACATCTTGTGCAGCAATGCCCAAAATGCAGGTAGCTTCATTGCACTTATCTGCACAATGAAGCAGGTATCTTTAATTTTACTTACGTGCACAAAAAGTGCAGGTATCTTTAATTTTCTATTCGTATGTATTTGAGCATCAGTGGTGTTTTATCCAGCATAACCATCTTTTAGTGTGGGAGAGGAAGCGAGAATATGTTTTTAATGCATGCTCTTTTCTTGTGTTGTTATTGTTTTTGCGAATACAAAAACAAAAACGAAGTGGTAGTTTTTAGTGTCTTTTTTGAGTTTGCAAAAAAATTTCTTGTGCAGATAAATACAACTTTTGTAACCAAATTAAAAAAAATTAGCAAATTTTCGAGGCAGGAATGTCCAATGTGCAGCTATCGATTGGGCACTTAAATACAATTCAAATGAAGGGATTCAGAAAAAAATGGCATAACAAAAGTTTTTGGTCTGCAAAGGCCAATGCGCAGCTAATGTTGATGCAGGTAAATAGAAACCACTGTATACCCTCTCTAACCATATGGCTGATGGTACAAAAATGTGAAACTTTATTATATTGTAAAGTAGACAGAATGAGGAACAAGATCCTATTCCTCTTTTCAGGCTTGAGTCGTCCAAAGAAAAAAATTGAAGTGTGTTGAATCGCACTATCTGGACACTTAATATTGAAATATTGTTGCGTTTTGCATTTGAAAATTTCCACCACTTTTCCTCTTGTCATTCAATGAACTATATTTTTCGTTATCGGCCCATCGTTGCCACCATAATTTTCTTTGGTAATTTCAACATTTTTGCACTTCTTGTGATGTTGTATTTATTTACGAAACATTGTTTCTATGGCTTTAAACAAAAAAAAAAAATAATAATACAAAATGCTAAAATGAAATTGCATTTTACCAACGTTATAAAGTTCACAGAGAGCGAAAATGAGAAAGAAAGAGAACACACACAGAGCGAAACACTTAACTTACTTTGATATTTCAAAAAGCAAAGATGTCAGTCAGTACTATAAAATACATATACCAATATACAAAAAATATACAAATAACAATGGAAATATCTATGTCGGTATGTAATAGATATGGGTCACAATGATAACTGAAAAATAGTGTTAAACATTTTTAAAAGCGTGTTCTAGTAAAAGAGATCATTTAAGAGAAAACAAAAACTCTATTTCTCTTTATATTTATCGATTCAATTTAATTGTTTCTTTTTTTTACATGAATGTGGCCCAATATTATTTATAAAAAAAATAGAATAATGTTTCAACACTTATTGTTGATAATTTATAAGAACCAAGAAGAAGTTAAAAAGTAACAGTAAAAGTACACCCTCAACCTATGTTCGATTATTTAAATATATTTTGACTCCTGTAATGTTTATTCAAATTGTTGACCCTATATTGAGTAGGTTCAGAAAGAATGGGCCAATATTGTCTATTGGGCCAACATTGTCGGACAACATTTGGACTGCTTCCTTCACTTTATATGAGAAATATGATAATTTTTAGTAAATGTTAAAATGTCGACCGACGTTTTCTATTCTAATACTTCATGAAATACAGATAAAAATATTGGTATGAAAAAAATTACAAAAAATTGAACATTGATATGCAATTTTATGTGAAATCATAAACTCCGATAAATTCCATGTTCTTCTCAGATTTAAGACAAGTAAAAGTATTAAAAATTATGACCCATTGTGGGTAAGGTGCCGGAAGGGGTCCGCAGATATATATCATCTTCACAACAGATCTTGTGTTAGCAAATATGTTTGTATGTGTGAAATTTGAATAGAATTGGATGTATATTTCGCTTTTTAACGCTTTGCGGGAGAAGTTTCAGAAAGAGTGCACCATTTTCAAAGCAGATCTTCTGTTAGTAAAAATAATGGCATGTGTGAAATTTGAAGAGAACATAATCTATATTCTTATTTCGATTTGTATGATCATTTTGGTCATCCGAAATTTTGACCCTTTGTGGGGGAGGTACCAGAAGGAGTGGACCGATACATTCCATCTTCATAACAGATCTTATGTTGATGGAAATATTGAGATGTGTCAAGTCTGAATGGAATCGAATGTTTATTTCATGTTTTGGATTGGGTTAATAAAAAATATTGTGATGTTTATAATTTGAAGACAATCTTATATAAGATTTATGTACTTGGTGTTATCCATTTTCGCACCTAAACTAGTACTGATGCAAATATTTGGATTTTCAAAGTTGGAACAATATCGGATTATCCTTTCTCTTTTTGTGCAGTAAATTATTTTTTGGAAAATCTCGACGTTTTGTGTGGGAGGAGGAGGGAGGAAGGAGTGTACCGATATTGCCCATCTCCGAACTCAATATAAGTTTGGTAATAATATTTCGATGTAGTAAGTTTGGACCAAATCGTATATTCCCTTCGAGAGACAGACAGACGAATGGACAGACAGACATCGCTAGATCGACTCCAAGTGTCCTGAAACGGTCTAAAGCCGTTATTTCGATGAGACATGTTTTGGCCGTAACAAATGATACATAACGTCTGTAGTCATATGGCTGAGTGTATAAAAATTGGGCTGGAGAGAAAGCTCTTGTTCTTGACCAGGCCTGATAGGGCATAATCATTTATTAAAGCTTTTAACAATTTTCATTTGATTGTTGGTCTCTGGGAATAGATAAATATCCATTCAATTTTGTTTTTAAATAAAACTCTCTTTCAATTTATTGGAATGCCCCATAACTCCCGTCGGACTTGTAGTTTTGTGCATATTTGTTTAAATAAATATATAAAAGTATGAACACAAAACAAAAAATACACAAGCAAACAATAAAAAAGACCTTTAAAAACAACTAAAAACTCTTGTAAACTTTACACAGAGAGAATGCATTTAAAGAAGAAAAAAAAACAACAACAACAAACAAAACGCACAGCACAGAAAGATCAAAGAGTATGGGTGCTGCAGATGCAGCTTCTTTTGCTGGAGTGGGGGTAGTGGCGGTAACTTTGAGTAAAACAGGGGTAAAAGAAACAAAACGTCGCGGTGATGGTAATGGTAATGCAGACGAGCTGGATGTGGAGGAGGAGGGAGAGAAAGAGGAGCCTGGGCTTGCTTACACAAGTGCTCAAACAGAAAATGAAACAAACGAAAAAAAAATGAAAACGAAATGAAAGTAAAGTGAAATAAAATTCATGTATTTCTTTTTGACTTTTTGCAACTACAAATACCAAAGGAGGAAAAGGAGAAAAAACCATGAAGAGCCAAGTATTACCCTCACTCTCATTAAAAAAAAAAAACAAAAAACACAAAACAACAACAACAGTAGTATCCCTTCAAATCAAGCCATAAGTATGACGATGATGATGAAAAAATATGTCCGTCCTTCCGCCAGCCCGCAACCGAAACAACCGACCAAATGAAAATGCAATAAAATTTATGCAATGTTGTTGGAGTAAGGGGTTGGGGGTGAAAGGGAATTTCTTTCGACTTGCTATCACACATTCTCTGTTTGCGCGCTATTGCTTGGAAATTGCATACAAATTGTGCGTTTTAGTTCTGTGTGTTTCTCAAAGGACCTCTCAAAGCTTAAAGGCAACTCCTTATCGTTGCTCCTTTGACATTTGTGGCTACCTTTTTTGTTTTTTTTTTTTTTGCTGAACACATAAAGAGAATTAATAAACTAAAGGCTACAACAAAATGCTTTAAGTATAATCCAAAGAGATTGCAATCGATTTTGTGTTTTTTTTTAAACCCCAATAATATCCTTTTGGATTAAATATTGAAATCTTTAAACGAAACGAAACCAATTGCAAGTTAATATCCCGCAACAAGCGTACACAAGTCAAGGTAAAATGAGAAACCAAACACCTTGTGGATTTTTGATTGAATTTTTCAATTTGTCTTCCTTCCTCTCCTTACACCCTATTCCCCATTTGTCAGACATTGTCAAATGAAATTCTTGGCTTGTTGATATGTCTGATATGTCCATGTCCTTTACGAAATGGGTCATATTTAACATGATTGCTTGTGTTCTTTTTTTTTGTTTTGTTACGGATAGCGTCAGCAAATCCTTTGGTCCTTTCACAACACGCAGGTGTATCAAATATTTGTGTTTTTCCACAAAAGGACTTTGGTACATCTTCAATATCAATAAAATGTCGCCAACCAACCAAGCAACCTATCAGCCAACCAGACATTCAACCAACCAACCAACAAGAATTGTAGTTCGATTAAAACACACCACAAACAACAACGTCAAATATCACACATTTTACCACCACAACTTACACAGGATCTTATAGTCGGTTTGTATTGAAGAAATAATACAACAGCAAAAAATGCTTTTAATCGAAAAGCTTTTAAAACCACAGCCAGCCAAATGGCATTGTTGTTTTCTCAAATATACCTCTCAGGTTATGCGGCAAGGTGGGTGGTATATGCGCATTTTTGTTCAATAAGACTTATATGGGGTATTCGATGAAGGGTAAAAGAAACAGGATACTTGTTTGAGGAAAAAAAGTCTTGGAATTCTAAAAAAGGGAAATTATTCTGAGAAATGTTTGTACTATGAAAAGCTGTGCTGAATTTTGGAATACCTTTTTTTACAGAAAATGTTAAAAAGGCGATCGCAGTTCCAGTAGGCTATATTCTATAGAAAAAGTTCGTTGGAATCTTCCATTGAAAAAATCTTACCTCAATTTTTCTAAAGAAAAAAAAATCTGACCTCAATTCCTGAGCGATTTTTTGTACAGAAAAAAACTTGATCTCACTTCCTGAGCGATATTTTTGGTATAGGAAAAAAACTTGACCTTAGTTCCTGAAAGATTTTTTTCTATAGAAAAAATAACTTTACCTTAGTCCCATAGCAATTTTTTTTCTATAGAAAAAAATTTACCTTAGTTCCTGAGCGATTTTTTTTATAGAAAAAAATTGACTTTAGTTTCTGATCGACTTATTTCTAAATAAAAACATCTTGACCATAGTTCTTGAGCAATTTTTTTCTATAGAAAAAAACTTAACTCAGAGCTTGAAGAATTTTTTTTATAGAAAAAACCTGACCTCAGAGCCTGAGGAATTTTTTTGCTATAGAAAAAACCTATCCTCAGAACCTGAGGAATTTTTTGCTACAGAAAAAACTTGACCTCAGAGCCTGAGGATTTTTTTTTCTATAGAAAACCCCTGACCTCAGTGCCAGAGGATTCTTTTCTCTAGAAAAACCCTGACCTCAGTTCCTAAGTGATTTTTTCTATAGAAAAACCTGACCTCAGTTCCAGAGGATTTTTTTTCTATAGAAAAAAACCTGACCTCAGTTCCTGAGGAATTTTTATAGAAAAAATTTACCTGTGGTCGTTCCAGAGGAAAAAACCGATCTTAGCCACTGAGAATTTTCTCTGCTATAGACAAGGATTTTTAGCTCCTGAGTATGTTTTCTATGGAATCATAAAAACAGTAAAATGCGTCTGCATTAAAAAATAAATAAATAAAATAAAAACTCTTACCGAAAATAATGTAATTTGGGTATATCCAACATTTTGTAAATACTGAAATTAGATTATTATTCACCACATTACCACAAGGCTCCAACCTAACAAAGGGGGTGGAAATAATCAACCCCCTCTGCTGCTGCCATGCAAATCCATAAATATCTTACACTCCATGTCCATATATCCAGAAAAGAAAATTATATATCATTCACTTCACAATAACTCCCGAACACCCAAAAAGGATTAACAACATTTACACAAACGGATCGCAAAACAAACATTAAAGGATCATCAGAAGAATCATTCATCTCATTTACAATTTTCCCGATACAAAAGATCTACAGCATCATCACATCACCTCATATCACAACAACAACACCAAACATTGTCCTCTCTTGTGCCTTTGGTCTACAACAGAAACAACACTTGACACAATGAATTTTTAATTTTGGTTTTCAGGAGCCTAACGGAGTTATAGGTGGTCCCGGTTCAGCCAACAATGCTGCCGTCTTGCATTTACTTAGAGAAAAGGAGAAAACCTTACAGGCCATGTCGGGCATGACAAGTTCCCAGATCGTTTCCGCACAGGCGGTAAAAGATCTATCACTGTCCCTTACTGCCGGTCTACATCCGCATGCTGTGCATCCACATCACACACATCCACACTTAAATCCCCATCATCTCCACCACCACCAATCCAGCCACTTACACAGCCATTCGGCCACCACCTCCGGAAACCACCCACAACATCCACACCACCTACACAATCACCTTCCGTCCAGTGTAGCCGCCGGAGCTGCTGCCTCCGTCAATTCTTTGGTTCATCCCTTGCGCTCCGATATGAGTGGGTCAACGACGACACATTTAGCACCACCCCACCCCCATCATCAGCAAGCGGCAAATTCGGTTAGTACCATCAATACTAGCAACAACAGCATCCACAATAATAGTCCAGTGTCGGCAGCAAATGTTAGTAGTTTAAGTGCCATTAACAGTCTGAATAGTAGTCCCACCACCTCCCATTTGACTCAGCATGCGGCAGCTTTGAGTTCAGCGTATTTACAGCAGCAGCATCATCTCCACCACCGTCATCATCAACAATTAGCTGCCGCAGCTGCTGCTGTGGCGGCAGCCTCAACGTCTAATCCTCCCGCTTCGGTGGGTCCAGCTGCCCTGCCATTATATCCGGGAGTAAGAAAGTCTCTACCTACTTCTACTGCAACTACTGCTGTGAAAACAATAACTAAAATGCGTGTTTATCATTTAATGTCCTTGTCTGTAACAGTCTGTGTCTGTTCGTATTAGTGTTCGATAATCCAAATCGAGACTATGTATTATTATATATCTAGCATAGCATATTTGTGTGTATTGGGATCTTGAAGGTCTCAGAATTACTGCGACTTGTACATATATTTCAAGAGTAGTCAAATTCTAAAGTTACGAAATGTGTGTCATATTAAAATATGACGATCGTATGTCCGCAGGGATTATATGGCTTTTGCATGGCGTGCCTGCATAAATAACCCTTCATTTCAGCATGATCTAAAAACATTTCTATAGAATGTAAATGCATATGACATAATGCGCTTAAAGCTGAAAAATATTGCATATAGAAAGCTTTAGAAGTATATATTTGATTCTGTTGGTAGTTTAGAAAATTAGAGTTGAAGTAAAATACGCTTTATGCCCATTGCCATTTAAAAATGGTCTAATATGTATACCCTACAGAACACTGTGCTCATGGTATAATGTCTATGTGCATTTGTTGTAATATGGAGAAGGAAGCGATGATCTGCATAGAAAGTCTACTTATGTATATCCGTCTGTCCATGTATTTTGTAAGCAAAGTACAGGTCGCATTTATTGTCCGAACGAGATGAAATTTTGCACAAATTATTTGTTTGTCCCAAGGACGGAATCGGAGATAATCGGTCTAAATTTATATATAACTTTCATATACATCTTCGTCCGGTTTTCCTTTTAATGTGCACTCATGCGTAATAATAGACCAAATCGAATGTAATTCGGCACATACGACCAAATTGAGCTTAGAAGCAAGTATGCCAGGTTTGGAGGGAATCGGTTCAGGTATAGCTATAGCTCCCATATATATATTGTTCATCAGATTTATTATTTTCGTCATCCACATCCGTAATATGCACTCCGTTACAATGATATTCGGGAATATATATCAAATATAGCTCAGAAATATCTTTGCCAAATTTTATGGATACCGGGTCAGATTTGGATATAGCTCCAATGGTTAATATAAGTCCGAATTAAATGGATTCCTGCACGGACGAAGGTGTATCAAATCGGTTAAAATGTAGCTATAGGTCTCTTATATAGGTTTCATCCGGTGTTGTACTTAAGTCTCTCACTCCCGTAAAATTCTTTCCACAACAACGACATTTTGTCCAAGCTATCAGATGCAGGGACCTAAAGTATCTGGTCCCAGCTACCAGATACTTTAGGTCTCAGAATACATCAAAAGGCTAAATAATATCAAAAAAGCGAAATACGAAAATATCCTCACTTCATTCATTCATTGTGAGTCTCTGAACAAAGGAAATTTGTAAACTTAACCATAAAAAATTCCATCAATTTTGGTAGATAAAGAACCTGTTTTATTTTCGACGAAATAAGCACCTTTTCCGAATTCCCTGCTAATTTTCATACACTTTCATTGTTTAATAGCCACTCCACTATGTAGAAAATTCAAAGTGGATTTTATAGTACTCGGTTTGTAGATCGAAACATTTAAAGAGTTTCACGATCTCAGGTCAAGCTTTACATAGCCTTGATTATAAATAAATGAAAACGCTTTTGGAGTTTTGCCTTTTTGACCCAATACTAAATAACTCTATCTATATATGAAAACTCTTTGTTTTATCAAGACATTTTCTATAAACTATAATATTCAGAATATGAACTTGCTTTTCACATAAAGCTCTAGAAACTACTTCGACATAAAAAAGAATACCAAAAAAGCGTTTTTTTCCAAAAAAAAAAAAAGAAATATATAAAAAATCCGCTTCATTTAGGCCCGGTGTTAATAATTCTAATATTATGAATGAATAGAAAATTTTTGAAAATTTACTTTGACATTCTTCAAAAATAATTTCAACTGTTGGATTATATGAAGCTTTTAAAAAATCACTTAATTAACTTGTTAGAAACTAAGTAACTTATGGAAGAATGAAGAACTCATAAACTCAAATGTATTAAATAATACAAAGGCATAAAAAGCTCTTGACTAATACATCAGTTACTAAAAAAACTAAATTATATTAAGCCGCTACCCAGAAAGCTCTGAAAAGAAAATAAGATATTTAGACAATTTTTTTGATTCCGAACACAACAACAATACTCTCAAATCCATGCACAATCTTCCCTAGACTCGATTTAAAGCAAAACTGATATCATGGCGCCATAACTTGCTTTTTCTTATAATATGATGTTTTAAACGATGTTTAATTGCCTTTCCATCAAAACCTTCTTACTAATTGGAAAATTTCCTTTTCTCTTCTTTTTCTAAAAAAATAGCAATTTTGGCAACCTGGTCTCCAGCCCAGCACTTCACAAGAGTAAGTTATCAGGCATATACAGTCGAACATTGTTATAATGGAAATTATTTTGGGAATCAAAATTGATTGTAATACGGCTTTTAAAGTTGCAAAATTTTTCTCCCTCTTTATAACCCTGTTCGACTGTGATTTTTTTTAATAAAACTTCAATTTTTCAAACATTTATCTGATGGCATTGACCCTTAAAGTTTTTATGATTACAGTATAAAACCATTTGCACAACAACCATATCCCGCCGGTAAACCATCAACAGCTGTATCTGGTGATATTGAAGCAGGTCTTCCACCAGCCCAGCTGCCGTGGGAGGGACGGGCGATAGCAACGCACAAATTTAGATTGTTAGAGTTTTCAGCGTTTATGGAAATGCGACGAGATGAAATTGTAAGTATGGGATTTTGATATGAAATCCAAGAGCGGTATTTTAAAAAATGGCCTTTTATGGTTAAATTAATAAAATGCATATGATAATGATTATTTTATTTCTGTTTCATATTATTAATTCGATTTTCAGTACCACCGGCATTTGTTTGTACAGTTGGGCGGTAAACCTTCCTTCTCGGATCCCTTGCTTGAGGTAAGTATCCAACTATTATGTCTTATGCACAACCTTTTAACCACATATTTTCTTTTCCCCTTTGCAGACCGTTGATATCCGACAGATCTCTGATAAATTCCCTGAAAAATCAGGTGGTCTTAAAGATCTCTATGAAAAAGGTCCACAAAATGCTTTTTATTTGGTTAAATGTTGGGCCGATCTTAATACCGAACTCACTGGTAGTGAAACTGGTGATTTCTATGGCGTTACCAGCCAGTAAGTTTAGTTCGAATCGTCCTCATTTTGAATATTTATCTCTAATCGTTTCCACTTTTTTCTCTTTCAGATATGAAAGTAATGAAAATGTTGTCTTAGTGTGTTCGACAAAAGTCTGCTCCTTTGGCTCACAGGTTGTGGAAAAGGTTGAAACAGAATACTCACGCTTAGAAAATGGTCGCTTTGTATATCGTATAGAACGCTCGCCAATGTGTGAATATATGATTAATTTCATACAGAAATTGAAAAATTTACCTGAACGATATATGATGAACAGTGTATTGGAGAACTTTACAATATTGCAAGTAAGTAGTGTATTTAGAATGAATATATTAATAGAGATGATTACGATATGATATTATATGTATACTAGCAAGTGCCCGCTATTTCGTCAGCGAAAAGTTTTTCCTTTTTCTTAATAGGTCAATGTTTACCTTTACACAAAAAAAAAATCTCCCAACTTTTTCATTTTGAAGTTTACCATCCTCCTTGGTAAACTTCCAAATTAGTAAAAACATTGGACATTGGACACACATCTAATCATTCTGTCCAAAACTATTTCAACGTATCCATATGTAAACCCCAGAAACCAACAAACCAATTTAGTACCATTTAGCACTTTTCGAACACTTATAGTACACATTTTCAAAACCACCTTCATATCTCAACCTATAGAAACCTCAATATCAAATTTGAGGATTCCAGCATTATCCCTTCACCCAATTTAGTTCCATTATATTACATTTCGTACAAATATAGGACGCATTTCTAAACCACCGACAAATCTAAAACACAGATACAGTCAGTATCTATCTCCATTTGTCCAACAAAGACCAGATTTAGTACCATTTAGTTTTTTCCGTACAATTATAGTACACACTTCCAAAACCACCTCCCACCTCCATATGTCAAGACTACACATGAACAGCAACCCTACTAGCAAATTTAGATTTCAAGCACTATATTTTCACCCAATACCAAATATAGCACCATTTAGTACCTTTCGAACAGTATTCATACTCATTCCCAAATCCACCTCCTTCTCTCAAACCTAGACAAGTTATCCAATATACAATTTTACGGTTTCAGCTCTATTCATTCACCCAAAACCAAATATAGTACTATTTAGTACACAAAACCACGTCTTTAGTACAAACCCACCCCAATGCAAACTTTCAAAACGTCAGCTTCATCCGTTCACACTAAATCAAACTGTCCCACCTTCATATATCAAACTTACTATCCAACTTTGATTCTCACATACCGTTCACATGGTACCATTTAAAAAGTTAAGTGCCACTTCGGAACTTTTCGTATTTCCAATGACTCTCATTTCAAATTACAAATTACCAGCTCATTCCGTTTTCCCAATGCAAAGAATTAAATCTTTAATACTAGATAAATCTCGACATTGTGCAAATATGGCCCAATGGATTTATTTCAAAATCCCCAAAATCAGAGTTTAAATTTGCTCGATTTCATACGCGAGTGAAACGTACTCACGAGAGGGAGTACTTTTTTTACATGAAGTTTACTCTCCGCTGTTTGAAAAAGGAGTGGTAGTCAATATGCTTGAAATGGAGTAGGCGTTTACTCTAGGACTAAAATCGTGTCTACATCATTCAATGGATCAATATCCAACAGAAAGTTTATATGCTTCAGTATCTAAAACATTAGTCGAAATTTAATATAATTTATAAATAATAAGATTTTTTCGAGTTTTAGGCCATTTTCGGATTTATTTTATTGATTACAATAAAATGTTCCCAATATTTCGCAATTATCAAATTGCATCTTCAGGGGCAATATTTACATAAAATAGTCAGATTAAGTAAATCTGACTAGTCAGTAAACCTGACTATTTTATGTAAATATTGCCCCTGAAGATGCAATTTGATAACTGCGAAATATTGGGAACATCTTATTGTAATCAATAAAATAAATCCGAAAAAATCTTATTATTTATAAATCAAATAAAAAGGCCGACAAACAACCATATCTCAAGATTATCAAGAAAATATTTACATCAATCTTGTCAAAAAATTCGGAAAATATTTCTCATAAATGAATTAACCCTAAAATATGTTTTTAATATTTATGGATTCCTGGCATTTAGATAAGATTTAGACTGGGACCTATGGTATAATTTCGATAAAAAGGGAGTATTTAACCATATTTAAAAATAGCAACCAAAAAGATCCAAAATAACCAAAATTATCCTCTTATATAACTAGAATAAAAGGATTCCAAAGAATCTTTATGCGAGAGATTCAAATAAAATTTAAGGAGAAGTTACTTTTTAGGTAACTTTACGCCGATACACATGTCTTCTATTTTTAGCTCTACTTTCATAAGATACTTGGGTTTACCGTAGTTATTGAAAAAAAAAATAATTTTGTCGAACAGTATATATTATAAATTTACATATATACTCATGTACTCCTATTAAACTACATACATTTTTTAAAAGAAATATATTTCCCCTAAATCAAATAAATTTTTTAAACCAATTCAATTATCAAACATGTAATTTTCCCCCTTTTACTTCCAGGTAATACAATCCCGCGAAACACACGAGACCTTACTCTGTATAGCGTATGTCTTTGAGGTGGCTGCCCAGAATAGCGGAGCTACACATCATATTTATCGATTAATAAAGGAATAGCATGAACTTCCCTCCATCAATGACAACAATACAAGAAACCCAACAACAGCAACAACACTGTCCACAACACAACTTAATGAATTTAACAGCGGCAGCAACAACAATAACAACAACATCAGTAGCAATGCCAATAGTGTTACTGGTGCCGGAGCAGGGGGAGGCGGTGGCGGTGGCGGTGGTAATAATAGCACACACAACAGTACAACGTCAGCAATGGTTGATGGTGATATGGGTGGTGACAACAATAGCCAACACTTGCCCAATAGTATGGGCCTCGAGGAACGCAGTGTCATAATCGAACAGAAAGATGTAAATCGCAGTCGACTGTATTTGAGTGCAAGGGCAGATAGCAGTGGTGGTGGGGGCCAGCTGCTGCCCACAACGACGACGACGACAATAATTAAACAATCACCCACATCACCACCTAATCCAATGGATGTTCAACCGCCCGCAGCAGCCCATCCACATCATACAACTCAACATCATAATTCAGCACATCATCATCAAAGTCTTGGCCAAAATGCCGAAGGTCTATACTCAGCGGCAGCAGCAAATGATAGTCATGCGAGTGCAAATTTAGGCGACAACATGGATTTATCAACAACATCGTCACAGCAACATCAGCAGCATCCCCACCATCAATCTCACCACCACCCCCTGCACTCACAGCATGCTAATTTGAGACTAAGCAATAGTTCAACAAATCCCAGCAGCCATCTTTTGGATAATTGTCCTTCGACGACGACGAATATCGGCTCATCGTATTCCTCAATACAACGGCATAAACAGGAATTACCTTTACCCCTAACCACCTCCTTGGCCGAGTGTCAACTTACGCCCACAGCAACCAATGATGAAGAAATGGTTTTGGCAGGCCATTCTGCCTTGGGCGGTGTTGGCGTTGTTGTTGAACGTCCTCCCCCACCATCATATCATGCCACCACAGTGGCAGCGGCAGCAGCTGCTGCTGCAGCAGCCAAAATTTACAATCCCAATTCGTCGTCATCATCGTCGGGTGCAACTGCAACTGATATGGATACAATAGCCGCGGCAGCCACTGAAGCATTAAATGCTGCCAACCCCGCCCGTCTCAGTGCCTATGAACAATTTCTGAAACTTTCAGCCCAGGAATATACAACGGCAGCGGCTGAGAATGCAGCTCTTAATTTAAGTTCAGCAGCAGCTGCAGCGGCAGCCATGGCCGCGGCAGTGGTCAATGCAACTGGTGGTGCCGTGGCGGGAGCTGTAAGTACAACAACGGGCGTTGTTGCTTCACCCCTAGTTGCGGCAGGTGGCGGTCTAGGGAGTGGTGGTGTTGTTGTTGGTAGCAATAGTAGTGTATTAGGTAATAGTAATAGTATTGGTCATAGCAATAGCAGTAGTTCTACGGTGTTGCTAAGCACTGCAACGAGTAATAATAATAATGATTTGTCCAGTTCACATCATCATAATTGTGAACGTAATTAGGCGGCGCCCATTGATAATTGGAAATTTTAAGATTAAGAAAATGATAACAATAAACAAAAAAATTAAATTGCAAAGTAACTGTATTAGATTCGAAAATATTTTAAAAGAATTTGTATTTTTGTATTTAGACAATAAATTACACTGGATGTAATATTATAAAATATCCTCAAGAAAGTATCAAAGAAATAAACATAACTTAAATCAGCAAGAGTTGCACTGTTATGTTCTCACAATTGTGTTACCCTCTGATTACATTGTTTTTTCAATGGGTCCAACAAAGACTAATGAATATATGGACAACGGTTGGCTCTCGCCGCTTATCATCGAAAAAAATTGGATCAGCATATGTCGTCTAAATTAGTTTAGGGGTAAGACAAAAATACTGAAGTCACTCAAGACACAATTTTAAGTTCTTTGCCAGTTGAAGACTGTTCTATAATGAATGTTTTTGAAGTGGGATAGGTCGACTCTTGACCTATGCAAAAGCGTGCTGATAACCATCTAGATTAAAAGACAAAACCAGCATTCCGTTGTTATTATATTTATTAGTCTATGGGTCTAATTATGAGTGTTGTGAGAGAATTACGTTCGGTGAAGTCTCAAGGTGCTACATTTTCCTGGCCTTGATTTAAATCACAGACTCCTGATTTTATAGAATGAATATACCAGCATCAGCGATGCTGACAATTGTCCTATGCAGAAAAGTTCCATGAATCGTTTTGTGAGTCTTTTCATTTTGGCATTACCTTGCGCTGGGTCGCATGGTAAATTTTGTTAACTCCCAATACGTCCTAGATGTAACATCAAGAAAATGATTCAATGAAAAAATATATGTCCTATGATATCCTTTGTTGTTAGCATTTCAAGTATTGGGAAGAGATTTTTTTCTCTCGAGTAATTTTTAACAAATTTTAATGCCCTCTGAGGAGTTCCAATCAATGAAAAGTTGGTGTGAGTGGGACACGTTTTGTGAAGTAGCAACATTTTGAAGCAATGTCTGGGTCCAAATTCACACGAAGAAAATGTACCTTAATGAAAATCGAGTTTTTTGGAAAAGAAGGGAGTTGAAGGAGTACATATCGGCACTTTAAGCACAACTTCATTTGGGTGTACCAATTAACTTTATTAAACTGAATTGAAATATCAATGTTCATTACTAGATTTTGTGTTGTCGAGTACTATAAAGTCAGACTTGATTTGAATTGAAGTCATAAAATAAGACCGCAAAAACATATTCCCGAACCAATTTAACATAATTTTTTCTGATAGCCATATTTTCGAATAATTCGACTTTTTGTTAAATTCCAAATTAATAAAAATCCCAACTTTGTTTGAGTTAATGCCTCTCCTTCCAAATACGCTTAGTTACTTCAGAAATTTAAAAAAAAATCCACAGCGTACATTTTTGCCAAATCTCAATATAATTTTGTTTTAAAAGTATTCTAACAATTATTTTTTTCCATTAAGAGGCTGAAAATGGTTTTGAGAAAAGAAGTATCGAAACAGTTTGAAAATAAATTTTAAATTGTGTTTCCCAATTTATTTTATTTTCTCTTCTAATACAAACAGAAATTTCCCAATCCCTCCCATTTATCATTAAATGTATGAAAACAAAATGATCTCAAAATAAATATTGGGAAACACCAACAACCATGGAAAATGAAAATCTTAAAATTTCCTATTATCTGGCAAAAAAAACCTCTTTTTAAGTGGGACAATATATGACGGCAGGATGTCCGAGGTCGAGACTTTCAGTTGGTCTAGACTTTTTGCAACCCCCGCCTTATATTGACCTTACAAATTTTCAAGTGTTATCTTTACGTTACGTTTCTACTAATATAAAAGAAAAAAGTTTTTGTTTTTTCTACATCAATACAAATACATATATATACATATACATATTTTTATTATTTGAAAATGTTTGTAATACAAACACGCAAAAAATCAAGAAAATTTTCATTAAGTTTATAAATATATACATATGTTAAAATATTACATATGTATAAGTATAAGTTTTATGATAATAAAAAAACAAGAAAATTCAACATTTAAATGGAGCAACAAATAATATAATATTGTGTAATTTTGTTTTCTTTTTTTTTAATTTAGTGTAAATTATTAGATTTTTATATATATTTGAAATATATATATACAACATTACAATTAATTGATGATGATGAAGAAGATTACAAATGTATGTGTATGTGTAATAGTATATAAAAATATCAATGTAATAATTCTTTTTTAAGATTTTAAATCATTAAAGAGTTTCAATAATAAAATAACAAAAGCAACAAAATTAACAAATAAATTTACATTAGGCAAATAAAAAAAAATAATAAAGTAATAATTTTAACTATTTAATTAACAAATAATATTATTGTGTAATTATTGTAAAAAACATTTAAAAGTATAAATAAATAAAAATATATTAAAAACACAAAACAAAAACAAAAGTTAAGTAAACTAAAATTGATCAAAAAAGTTTAAAAAAAATATATAAAAAAATTCATTAATTATGAATTTTTGTGAACCATCCACCGTTTTTCAAAACAAATTTAAATTTATTTTAATCTAATGAAAATATAAATAATTTTTTTTAATTTAGTTGTACCTTAAAAAGTAATTTTATTAATTTAACCATTATTAGTTTTTAAAGTTATTTTTTTAATTATAACTATTTTTACTTGCAAAATATCTATCTCTTCTTTTAATTTAATTTTGTAAAAAGTATTCTCTTTTCTAATTTTAATGCTAAATATTTTTTTTGTCTAAATACTAATGTTCGCTACAGATATGTGCAAAGAATCATATTTTAATTTCTCATAAATACAGTGGTGAAGAAAAGTTTGCATTACTTTTTATTCCTTTGGGGAATTCGAAATCAACTAAAAACAATTTTTTTCTAAACAAAATGGTAGTGCGTTTTTTATTGTGCAGGATTAAACAAATGTAGTAAAATTGAGATTTAACAATTTTTTTATATTAAACAAATAATTCCTTACAAGAAGGTGGTTGCCCCCAGTAAAAACTTTATTTTTTAATATTTTATTGGGTATTACCCCTATGACCCCTATATCTATGAATCGGATTATTAGAAATTTGGCCTCAAAATGGTCTGTCATTCAAAATTAGAGTAGATCGACTCGTTCTCATAAATCCACTAAAGTTTTTGAATAGAATAGAAGAACTTTAATTTAAATTTCACATATAAAAATATGTTTTTGGTTTTGATTTCCCAAAAAATTGCGGTTTCAGATCCTGCAAGAAATTTATAATTTTACTTTGATAACCTTCATGGTATCGGAAGACCATATGAGTTGTAATAAAAATAAATGGTTATTTTTCTTTCGACTTCACTTTCCAAACGTCATACAGGATAGGCCACTAGAAAAATATTCAGAATATCTTAAAAGAAAAAAATCAAGGGCCACTTTATGTATGAAATTCAAAAATTTGGAAAAAAAAATGCAATGAGTGGATATTTTTCATTTGAGTTTGAATTGACAAAAAGAAACAGGCCAGGCCACTATATGTTTTTTTTTTTTTTTTGAGATCCATTGATATCTCCTTTCCTCTCTTGTTTGGAAGAAATTCTAAAGTTCTGTCATTCCATTTGCGGCGCCTTTTAAAACCCCACTGAAATCACATAGATCAGATCAAGTCAGTATCTCTGGGCACAGCACTTCAGTGTGGGGTAACTATGCGGTATAGTTCCGTTATACTTTTAATCTGAACTTCAAAAATCTTTCTTAGATTCCAGTAAAGAGAGAAACTCGCTCGATGTTGAGCGGGAGCACTCTTTAGAGTAGGAAAAACCAAACGAACAAACTTTATTTTTCGATGTCGTTCATAGTGAGAGCAAACATCGCTCGAAACCGAACAGATTTTACTTGTGCGGAGCACTCTCAGTTTTAGTCGTGTTCGTTCGTTTTTGTGTTTGTATGTGTATTCTCGGTTCGAATCAACTGATGTCGCATGTGTCGTTCAGGGGTATGAAGGAAAAATATTGAAGTCACTCAATTCTAAAATGTTAAAAATATGTACCACTGAAGGATAAATTACGTGAGGTCATCGAAAAATACGGAATAATCAAGTAGAGTCTTGAAAAAGTAATGAAATGTGTTTTCGAATTCGAGTAGGTCGACTGGCTCTCCATCAGCACGTTGACTATGCAAACATTCCGTTTTCTATACATATATTTATTAGTCTATGATCACACCAACAAACGAAACAAAACCAAACATGTTGAAAAGCATTGTCGCCAATCTGTACCAACAAAACATGATAGTGCTGTTGGGTTTGCTGTATTTGTTATTAAAATCCGCCCGCCCCTTGCTTTACCGGTTTTCTTTTCTTTGATTTTGTTAATATTTATTCCCGCGATTTCACTCTTAGAGCAAACTCTCACTCTATTTCGAGCGATGCGGCTGCCACTCTAATCCCACTCAAAACAAGAGAGTGAAGAGTAAACTTCGTATAAAACTTCATCTCTTCGAGTAATCCCACTCGCAAACAGTTTTCACTCTCGAGTGAAAACGAGCAAATATGTCCTATGATTTTGATGTTTTCAGTGGGGTTTTCCAAACCAAATAAGCAGTAATTGTATGTTTCATGTTCTCAGAGGATAAAAGCTCTTCCTGCAGAACATTTACAATATATGACCCCCTTCTGGTGTAGCCCTTATATATAGTAGGAATGCCTTAATTTGAAGGTTTCAACCAGGTATTGGCTTTCTGTTCTCATTTTAAAAACTCCCTTTATTCTTGTGCACATGAAAAGTATGTAAACTTCTTCAAAACCAATAAAAATTTTAATTTCCTTTGAAAAAAATGCTTACACTCTGAAAAAAACTAAATGCTTGAAATTGACATTTTAATCAACAAACAAAAAACCGATTCTAAAGAAGAAATAAAAACATAACTACCATAAAAACAAAACAACAACAAAAAATAATAATGAATAATGAAAAAGGGTAAACAGTAACAATAATTTTTTTACATCTCTATATATACATACATATACATAATAAAAAAGAAACTACAAATCATAAATTAAAAAATATATATTTAAATTTATATATATAATAAAAAGAGAAAATTCATTAATGTTATTGATAAATGAAACAAACGAAAAGAAAAATTTAATAATAAAAATAAAAACCTTAAAAAACAACAACTACATATGATTCTTAAACTCAACTACTAAATCATTATAAAACCAAACTAAATATGTCCTTTTTCACGTTTTTATTTTGCCAAGATTTCAAGAACCGAACAAATTAAAAAAATAGTGCCTAAAACATTGTCGTGAATCTAACAAAAAGAAAAACACAAAAAAAGAAATCCCAAAGAGTTTATATTTGAAATATGTATGGATATTGAAATCGAAAGCACATAAAAACAAACAAAAGAAAAAATCAAATAATTAAAAACATGAAACGAAACAATTTATTCTATAACATTAATGTGGAACAATGGAACAATAATCTATGTACGTACATATGTATTAACATCTTGATAGCTTTCTCTTTACTTTACTTTTTACAACGATATGATATTGAATTCCTTTTTTTTTTTTTTTTTTTTTTTTTTTTTTGTCAAACAGGAAATTAACGGCATCAACTTTTTTTTTAATGTGGGTTGTGTAGGCAGATTTATTACGTTAGACATGGTTATTTGTAACAGTATCAATAAGTGATACTATTTTTATGCCCTACACCACAATGTGGTCTGGATATTATGTCTTTGTGCATTTGTTTGTAATAGGCAAAAGGAAACGAGATAGTGCCATAGTTCCTTTTGACGATCTTCATAGAAACACTTTTTGAGTCGATTTATGCATGCATGGAATTTTGCATATACGACCAAATTAAGCCTGGAAATAAGTATGCCAAATTTGATCAAAATCGGTTCAGATATAGCTATATCTCCCATATATTTTGTCCATCCGATTTGATATTGTTGTCCTCCGCAGCCGTAATATGCCCTCTGTAACAAAGATATTTGGGAAATATATTAAATACAGACCAGAAATACCTTTCCTAAATTTTAACGAAATCTGTTCAGATTTGGATAAAGCTGCCATATGGTGCATCAAACGTGTAATATTAACCCAAATGAGATGGAATTTGAACCTTACGATCAAATCGAGCCTGGAAACAAGTATGTCAAATTTGCGGAAATCAGTTCAGTTATAGCTATAACTCCCGTAAATATTGTTCAACCGATTTGTTATATGAAGCTCTACTAAATATACAAATGGATGTAGGATATCATAAAGTCGGCCCGCCTGTCTTTTAGACTATCTTTACTGGTTTTTGTTTTATTTATTCCTTGACGATCCATGAGTGAAAAGGAACCTTTGATATGTCATCTTCACCAACCATTCGAAATGTCTCATTCAATAATTCATCGACATATTTAAAATGCTATCGTTTCAGGAGTATGATTGGAAATATTAAAATCAATCAAATCTAAAATATTAAAAATATCAACAACCGAAGGATAGTTGACAGATACATGACTTTCCTGTCATATGGATAAATATAAATGATGCCATCAAAAAATCAGAGAATTATCAATTGAAGTTCAACAAAAAAAAAAAAAAAAAAACGAAATGTGTTTTCGAAGTCGAGTAAGGTTTAATCAGCATGTTGACTTTGCAAAAGCGTGCTGAGAACCACCTGCATAAAAAGTCAAAAATAAGTTTCCGTTATCTATATACTCGTTAGATTTTGCAAACTCTCAACCAAGGCGCAGATTTGCTCACCCAGCAGTCCGCAGGCCATTGCAATTTAATACCCATCCAAATGTATGCTATTTTGTCAATAGGAAACAAATTAAATGACAGTGTTTAATAGCATACTATTAGCATCCGATTTAGATGAGTCGTATTGCTATTACATTGTGAAACAAAATCCGTATTAGAATTAAAGAACAAAACAAAATATACTAAAATGTGTCCATCGCACTTGCATCTGAATCGAATGTCGATAGATTTCGAACCCATCCAGCCTTCGATTACAATGTCGGTAGATTTCGAACCCATCCTACATTCGCTTACATTGTCCACATTCTTTAATTTTTTGTATATTTTCTGAAATGGTTCCGAAATGCGTCTCAATGTACCTCTCTGCTACAGAGGATATACACGATTTGGCATGACAAAAATATGCTAAATCAAATTAACGGTTATGGATAGACTCAAAGGTTTTGTTCCAGAACTAAAAAGTTTCTACTACTTTTGCACAATCTGCAAAAATTTCTCTTTAAGCAGAAAAAGGCGCTTCCTTTTCCTATTTGTATGTTCAAATAACCAAATAACTTATAGAGCTCAAAAATACCACCAAACAAGTACTTCAAATTTGAAAATCGGTTCAGATATAGCTATAGTTCCTATATATATGTTTTATCTGATTTGGTGTTAAAGTCCCTCACAAGCATAATAATCACTCCACAACAATAATCTTTGCTACCAGATATCAGATGCAGCTCAGAAATAAGTGTTGAAAATTTTGTCAAGATCGGCTCAGGTTTGGATTTAGCTCCTATATATACCTTTATCCGATATCAGGTTTATTATGCCCCAAATGAGTTATGTCAGTCCAAAATAACTGAATTTTGGCACTTCCTACGGAATTCACTCTAAAAGCAAGTGCTTAATTTTGGTAAAAACCGGTTCAGATATAGCTACAGCTCCTATATATGTTTCATCCGATTTGGTGTTAAAGTCCCTAACATCCGTAATATGTTCTCCACAACAATGACATTCTATACCGGGCATCAGATACTGCTCGAAAATACCTCTGCCAAATTTTGGAACTTCCGACGGAATTCACTCTAAAAGCAAGTGCTTAATTTTGGTAAAAACCGGTTCAGATATAGCTATAGCTCCTATATATGTTTCATCCGATTTGGTGTTAAAGGCCCTAACATCCGTAATATGTACTCCACAACAATGACATTCTATGCCGGGCATCAGATACTGCTCGAAAATACCTCTGCCAAATTGTATCAAAATCCGTTCAGATTTTTATGTAGCTTTGATATACATTTTCATCCGATTTTACGGTTATTGCTCACCATATATTTAATATCAGCCCAAATTGAATAGATTTTGTCATATTCCACCAAATTTTACCATTTGATGAAACTCGGTCCGGTATATTGCTTATTGTTAAATCGTTGACAAGAGGTTTGTAAATACCACAAAGGTTTCAAAAATTTCAAAAATTTATATCATTATTCTATGATGATTCTAGATTTTTGGTCGTTTTGAATTTCCTCAAGAAAATCTTAAAAATCAAATGTTTCTATTTATTTCTCTTTCTATTTATTTAATTTCAATAAATAAGATGTAAATTACATTAATTAACGTAAGAAACAAAATATAAAAATTCAAAAAAAAAAAATAAATTACATAACTTGCAATCTAGGCAAAAAATAATAAAATCTAAATAAAACAAAAAAAAATACAAAGTTTTTAAAATAATAAATCAATTCAATTTTTTTTTTTAATTCTCAATATTTCTTCTATGTATAGTCCAACTTTTTGTGTATTATCTTAAACCGCATAATTAAAAAAGTATTTTTATATAATTAAATTTATTATTTTAAAAAATTTATTTTAATTACAAAAAATACAAAATTTCTAATAGTTTTAATTTTTAAAGTTAAAATATAAGCAATATTATTTTATGAAAATTGTGTTTCTTCTTCTGTCATTTTTAATGGCAAATTTACTCTACCAATTGTTTTAAGCAATATTTTTTAATTAAATTAAACATTTTTTTTATATAATAAAAAATGAATGTCAAAAAAAGGAAAAGAAATTGAATAATTGTAAAACACAACATCATTATCAACAACAGCAAACAACAATAACGAAAATAAACGAGAATTAAGCTTTTATACATTAAGTAATACAAAAAACCATATAAATTGCCCTCCCATCATCATTGTATCCCCTTAAGTTGTTTTATTTTTAATGCATAATTTTAATAATTACATATAACGATAAGTTTTAAATTACATTTTTTTTGAACATTTTGTTTTAAAATATCGATGAGAAAAAAGAAACGCCGAAAATTGTGTCATTGTATGATTTTTTTTATAATAAAAAACCAAGAAGAAAAAAACATGTTTAAATAAAAATAATTTTACAAAAATTAAAAATACTGTTGTTTTATTTTTTTTTTTTTTAATGTTCTTTAAATAGTCTGCACAAATCCGACTCATTTCTTTCGGTCTACTCGATAATTGTGGTTCCTGAATTTAGGAGCAAAGGTCTATTAAAATTTTCTCATTCGATAGCAAACAATTTTTGATCGGAATTGATTTTGGCCTGCGCATTTGTAAACAAAACAAATCAGCTGTCGCAAATATTCGAGATGACAGATTATAATTATTCATAAAAACCATCGATGCCGTTACGAAATGTTAGTATCGACGCCGACGATTATGTTAAAAAAAACAACACTTATAGTATATATAATGTGACCATTTATATTTTTCGTCAGAGCGGGAAGCCTGCGGAATTTTGTAAAAAAAAAAAATTATGCATTTAAAAACAAATTTTATTCAAAAACGGAGAGAATACGTATAAATCTAATTTATGAAATTAATCTTATGTCTAAGTATTTGTTTTATATTTGTCAGCAGAGCAAATTAGTTTTAAAATATCGGGTCTAGTTTTCAAGTAGGAATGGAGCTGATTACATTGTTTGTTGATGTTAGTCTTAGTAATTAAAATAGCTTTTAAAACTGTCACACTTAACTGCGTTTTTTCACTTGTCCATATTTTATTCATTAGGGAAAAAACTCTTTCGACAGGTGCGTTACTTCCAGGCATACATAAAACATACTCAATAATTGTGCGAAAGTTTGTGCAGTTGAGATTATTAACACGGAAGTGTTTAAACAGCTCCACCCAACGGTCTTCAGTAGCAACATTCTCATCGTTCCAGCTTTTGATTTTTTCAACTGTGACGTAACTGGAAATAAGCGAAAACTCATCGAACACCTCCGTATCTTGGCTACTGCTAAGAAATCTTTGTGTGATCAGCAAATCCGTCACATTCTGTACGTCTTCCCAAGTAGGGACTTTTCTCAAATTTGACCATTCAAATACTGCTAGTTGTGCATTGAACTGGCACCACTGTTCCAAGTATTCTTTACTTGTCTTATAAAAATCCGCTGCCGCAGTTTTCACATTCTGCTCATCAACAGCAACGTCAGTTTTTTGTAATTTTACCAGTAGATTGCGGACGGAATGAGGAAGGAAAATCGAATTCTCTTTAAGTTCTAAGTTATCTCGGAGACGATTAATTTCATTCGCAGACTCTATTGCGGACACGTTTTGTCCCTCGATTTTCAACACGGCTTGATGAAAAATCGCTGTCTGTGCCTGCAAAAAATATAACCACAATTCAGACCTGGGATTTTTGAAAAACGTTTTTAAAATAGTAGGGCATTTATCTATGCTCAGAAAATAGGTTTTCAAAGGCTGAAACATTTTTAAAATTCTCTCAAGCGCCGGCATTAAAGCAAGCCACCTTGTTTTACTCTAGCCCAACAGTTTCTGATACTCTGTGTCGGTGGAATCACAGAACTCTTTCAGAACATCTACCCGAATGCTGTAGATGTAGAAGAATAAATAAATTTTCACAATGATGCATTCGAAGTCAACAGGGAGACAATCTGCGGCTGTTTTGATAGCATTATGAATTATAGGGCTCCACACCCAATCCCAATGAGCTGCCTTCCGACGGATAAGTTCAATTTCGCGTAAACATTATTTATCCCTTTTCTATTCTTTCCTCCGAAATCGCAGTTTGTATTGTCTGCACAAAATGCCACAATTTTCTTATTCAAATCATTGCAAGATAATACTTCTTTCAAATAATCCACAATTATATCAGATGATTCGCCTGGCTGCTTTTGAAACTCTAAAATCCTGACTCTCACGCCTTCGTATGGTACAAAATAGCGAACTAAAACAGGGAATAATTTTATTGAGCCGTGATTGGAAGCATCGGTTAATAAAGATATGCAGTGGGCTTCGTGAAGGTGTTCTTTCAATTCGTCCATCGCCATAGGTGACAGCACATTTACAACTATAGCTTGTGATTTTGTGCGGGCACATCTAAATTTTTGCTCAAAACATGTTTGTATTAGATTTGAAGCACAGTCATTCGAACGAAAACTGTGGTTTTCTTGCACTGTGTGGTACGCCCACGCACCCTCCGCTGCAGCTATATCCAAGTCTTTGGAAGTCGCCAAATTTGTTCTTTTAAAAAAAGAAAGCATTGACGAGCTTGAAGCGGCAGCTTGATCAGAAAGCTTGTGTTTTTCCGATTTTAAATGCTTCTCAATATCACTGGCACCACCATGTCCAACACTAAAATCAGTACGACATTTTTCACACGTAACGTCTGATTCACCACTTCTTTGTTTTATAAATGGATACTTTTTTTGCAAAGAAATGTTAAAAGTAAACTTGCGTTTAGGCATTATTGTAATGTTACAATCACTAACATTGAAAATAAATTGTTTGACTTTGCTCGCCTTCTCCGACTCCGCGATGAAAAGATACCAGAACAATTTAGAGCGTCTATGCTTAGGGTACTGACAGAGTGACAGAAACTTTTTCTGTTTTTATAAGCATTTTTAATTTGGTGATTTCCCTTGTTATGCTGGAGTTAATGTCAACGCCGTCGACGACGCCGAAAAAGTTGAAACAGATTGAACTTTTTCGGCGTCGAATTTCTTACGGCGTTAAGATTAACTGCTCTCATAAAACTTCATACGATTCAATTTTTTTGACATTTGACGCCGTCGACCACGTCGACATTAACTCCAGCATTAGCATTACAAAATCTTTCGAGTTAATTTTAATGTTAATGTTGCTTGAAAAAAACTATGCAAATAAATTATATGTTCACGGGGAAAAAATAACTCATGTATTTTTCATCAATATCAATATCCAGTATTTTCGAAAGCGGGATATTTTTGCTCTCGCTGGGGACAGCGGGACAGATAACCTCAAAGCGGGACTGTCCCGCCCAAAGCGGGACGTATGGTCACGTTAAGTATATATGTTCCTTCACTTTTGCTAGTGTTGAGAAAAAAATTCATGTAAAATTTGTAACATTAGCTCAGAGATAACAACTTAACAGTAAAAAAAGTAACGGAAAATGTGAATAACGGAAACGTGAAAACTACACTTCAGTCCGTCGAAATGAATATATCTGCTAATCGAAAGCTGGTAATCATGATACAATTTTAGTAGACCAAATTTGTGTATCAAAGAGAACTAAAAGAAAAAAAACAGATTTGTGTTTATTGTCTTAATTTTATCTTGCCCTTCCTGCAAGAATTATTCTGAAACTTCTTTCTCAGTAGTTTTATTATCTTTGGCAAAAAAAACAGCAGAGAATTGATTTGTTAAAACCACAGGCTATAGTCGTGCGGAGACGACCATGTGATACCCTACAACACTACAATACATGGGAAAACCACCATACAGTTTTGCACAAATGTTACCTTTGGTTTTTGACCGGGGCATTTGCATCATATTTATCCCTCTCTATCGTGCTGATTGGTATTCAAAATCTCTATACAAAATTTATTTTTAATTGTGACCCGTAAAGCGACTGCAAAATCAGGAAAATTTTAGTTTGTTGGTCCATTTGAACCCCTAAATACAGGGTGAGATAAAAAAAAACTGCAAGTCAAACGCCATAATTTTTACATTTTTTTAAATTTTATTGAATGAAAGCAAAAAAATGTCGGAAATAGCATCAAATTTTAGAATAAGTTTAGATTTGTTTGAATTGGTCACCTTTAACACGAATTATGGCCTTTAAATGGCCAATGTGTCACACGCTGCCCGAATGTTGCTCTGCGGTATTTTGGTCCATTCCCGGCGAAGCGCTTGCTTGAGGTGATCGACACCTTGGTATTTTTTTGTCCCAACCTTGCATTCCAAAATATTCCAGACACAATGGTTCAACGGATTGGCATCCAGAGATTTTGGTGGCCATTGTGCGTTGGAAATGAAGCGAGGAACCTCATTTTGTAACCATTCTTGGGTGGCGCGTGCTGAGTTCTAGTGGAATGTCCAAGGTCTGCGGCAAAATTGTTTGCGTGCCCAAGGTTTTTTACACCCTCCAGAATATTTTCGCGATAATATTCGCCATTTATTCTGCTGCCACGGTCGATTAATACGAGCGGAAAGCGACCATCGGCTGTTATGGTGGCCCACACCATCACCATGACCGGCGCTTGAGTTCTGTGCAGCGAACAAAAACAAACGAAACGATTAATGTACCCCTCTTCCAAAGACACAAACTTTAAATTTTTGCTTTCAATCGTTTTGTACTCCAAACAAAACAACACCACAAACATTTCAATGCCAGAAGTACACAAACAATACGATTGCCTTAATGTACATCGGCTGTGAGTTCCCGAGCTGTATCGTTGGCGAACGAATCAACGGGAAACGTTTGCATTAAGAGTTGTTATTCTTAGTACTGTTTTTTTTTTTTGAATTTTTCAAATTGTATGATGGTAAAGTAAATGAATAAAAAGGAAAAGGATTGGTCCACAATTGCGACCTGTAGCGTGATTAAAATTTAACTTGGACGGACGAACATACATTTCTAGAACGACTCAGCTCGGCGAGATAGGAAGATCCATACATAGTTTCCTATTTCAGAAAACAATATTTGTAGGTGTTACATAATGTTTGGCCCCATCAAACTTATAAAACCCATAACACATAGTGTTGTAAGTTATAAAAAAAACAACGAGATTTGTGATTTCTCAAGATATAGGAGGTAAATAGCTTGCACAAAAATTGTCGGACAAGGAGTCTCATTCTCTCAGCAAAAGAACTGTCGAAATGTATTTTTCGAATCGCGAAATAATATAAAAATATATTCATTGAGAAAAAATAGAAAACAATTATATTTTTGTTTTTGTTTTTATTTTTATTAAATTCTTTTTGTTCACTAACATTGGTACAACGTTACATTTCAATTGCAGTGAATTTAGTTACAAACGAACTTGGCAGCATTTGCTACTTTTTTCTGCACAGCGCCATCTATCAGTATGACTATTAACAAAGCAGTTTATGCAAAGACATATAATATAATAAGATGGGACATTACATTGTTACTTTTCTTCAATAGATGGCGTTGGTAGTGGAAAAGTATGTTATGTCACGATATCGTGACATAGCATTATGTTATAGTTTAACAGAGCTGTCGCTTTTTAAGGGTTGTTGTTGATTTTATCGATTCAATGTACAAGGAAATGCTCTGGAATAGATTTTTCAGAGCATGTCTATCATACCTGATATTTTTTTTCGCGTATTTCCGCCATATTTCGGCGATATCGGAATAGCATATTTTTCTAAAATTTCCAATGCATTTCTGTTATGTCGCCTGCCATCTGTTATCTGATTGAAGAATTAAAGCCCATATGCATTTTGTCCAATCTTTATAGTTTTATGTCTTTGCCATATGCATAAACCAAAGACATAAAACTATAAAGATTGGACAAAATGCATATGGGCTTTAATTCTTCAATCAGATAACAGATGGCAGGCGACATAACAGAAATGCATTGGATCGGTGATTCGGCACAGTTGCCAGAACAAAAAATCACATAATTTCCATAAGCAATTATTAATCAAATATTACAAAATTTAAAAATCAATTTTTTCTTTTTTTGATTTTTTTAAATAGAACCACGATTATCGGCCAAGATGTCTATTAAAATTAAAATAATTATTTTTTAGTTTTCCTTTCCCGTATGTTCTGGCTAAGCTGCTTCTTCAACGCGGACTCCTTTTTTGATAAAAATATACGTTGATATTCAACATTGTGAAATACGGTTATGTGTTTTCATCCTTTCCAGACGAAACGGCTGAAACTAGAATTTTGAAATTTTACAAGAGAGTACGAAGAGTTCACTTCGTATTGGCCAAGCGGAATGATATGGAATTCTGAAATTTGGAATAAAAGTCACTGATGGAATGCAGGATTGATGTACCAAAGTCTTTTTGGAAGTTCGAAATTCAAGGTTACAGATTGTTCTGAAATGCTGCAAAACTTCGAATTTCGGAGAACGAATGGAACGAAATTTAAGGTTACGGAAAGTGCTACAAAACTTCGGATTTCGGAGAATGGATAGGCCTCACAACTTGATATTTGGTATGAGAGTCGAGAATGGAAAGTAAATTTGATGTATAAAGATGGTTTTGAAAATGTGTAATAAGTGCGCGAACTTTGCTTAATTTGGAACGTACTAAATGGTACTAATTTTGCATATATTACTAATTTTGAGTATTGGGTGAAATGATAGCTGAAATTTGGTAATGAGTGCAGTGTTGGTTTCTAAGGTTTCTTTTTACGAGCTTCGTGGGCATTCAAAACTTTAACCCGCTGTGGAGAAGGTAACAGAAGTAGTGTACCGATATAATAATTTGAAATTTGAAGACAATCCTATTCTTCACATTTTATAAGAGTTATTATTATTCCAAATGTTGATTCTTTGAAGAAAGGTAGTTGCTGGAGTCGGCCCATATTATCCATTTTCCCACCTGACCTTGCACCGAATCGAATGATCCTTTCTCTTCCTATGAATTAAATAATTTTCTTTGAAAATATTGACCTTTTGTGGAGGAGGTACACGAAGGAGTGGGCCGATGTTGCCCATCTCCGAACTCGATCTATGTAGACAATATTGTTGCTATGTACCAAGTTGGGACAAATCGGATACTCCCTCCGAAAGTTATCGTGCGCACCAACCCTCCAGCCAAACAGACGGACGGACCCTTGGTCGATTTCAAATGTCCTGAAACGGTAAAACCGTTATTACGATAAGGCACGTTTTGGTCATATCAAATGATATACCCCCTCTGTAGCTATATGGGTATACAAATGTGGAAGAGGGCGAACTTACTCACTCTATTTATGTTACTTTACAATGGAAACCTTCTTCTATTTATAGATCTATTTACCTAATGGGGTTTGCCTGCAGTTATGAAACCTTAACAATTATTGAAGAAGTTATGTCTCTAGAAAATGGTTTTTAGAAATTGTCAAATATGGACCACTGTCTTCACCTAGCGGAATATCTCCGGAATTTGTTGAGCTACGTTGATATATTTAACTCATTTATATTTATTCATTTTAGGATTCAAAAAAATGAAACCATATATTGTTTGGTTTTATTGTATATATCATTTTTTATTTTATAAATTATTTCAGCTTAGATATTTCGACAAAAAAATTTAAAATAAAAATTGTTTGCATTCATTGCCGTCGAAGGTGTGGTTTTATTATTATTATTATTTTTTTTTTTTTGGTTATTTAGATTGGTAATATCAGTTTAATAATAATATTTTTTTTTGATTTTTATTTTATTGTTTTAAGACTTAATGAAAACAAAGCTTATAAAATTTATATAAATAGGATTGATTACACAGTTGATTTTGTTTTTCTTTTTGTAAATATGCGTTTCATTTGCAACTTTGCAGGCTTCTAAAAAGAGTTATGCTCAAAAGAAAAAAAAATAGAAGAACAAAAAAAAACATATTTATTGCAATTCTTGTGGATAAATGTTTGTTATTATTTGTTGTTTTTTTTTTTTTTTTTTTTTGTATATTTGTATATATATATAAAAAAACTTAAACAAAAAATTTAAGAAAATTACATAAAATGTATTCATTTTATTTTGAAATAAAAATATTGTTTATTTTTAATACAAACAGAATTACTTTCATTCACATTTCCATGTTAAGGAGCACTACTAGAAAACGGAGGATGTTTGTCAAATACATACATATTGTACACATATACACATGCGAGCATGTGTGTTTGATTCATTGTTGGAATTATGAGTATGAAAGTGTAGTTGGTTGGTTGGTTGGTTGATTGTTGTACATGGTACATTTTACTTAAAAACAAATAAAATTACAAATACAAGGCAGAAATAATTATTAAAAATAAAATACTAGATTTAAAATAATTAATTTGCAAATTAAAACAAATTTATTGTTTTTTGTTCGGTTCACAGAGTGGGAATAAGAAGTATAGAAAAACATTTTGCATTACGAGTCTGTAGCTCAGTTTTCTGAAAATTTCCAGCTTTTTTTTGGGCTTTGAATCTCGTGACTTTGTCTCGGTTATGCAAAACAGTAGTGGCTCATAATTAAGGAAAACCGCTTATGTTTGCAGTCTTTTTAAAATCTTAACTCCAAGTTGTAGAAAACTGATTATTGTTAGATTTCTATAGAAACTGAAAATCAACCTTGGACCCCGAACCAAGTTATAAATTTGAAGGAACAGAATTGACAATTCGCTTGAAATGCTTTGACAGAAATTTATAAAGAATCTTAACGGGGGCACAAATAGAAAAATGTTTTAGTGTTTTTTTTTTTTTTTTTTGTTTTTCTCTTCTGAATGTATTTCCGTTTTAAATCTGTGTTTTTATTTTAATCAATAAATATGAATTATGTACGTATTTGTTTTAATATTTAATTTGCATTCATTGAATAGAAAAAAGTAAAACACAAAAAGAGATAAAAGTAACATAAAATCATATATTTATACGTATGTATGTATGTATATGTGGTTGTTGTATGTGTGTGTTTGTCGGTTGTTTTTTTTTTATTAAATTATTACAGCAATTGGCAGCAATGAGTTTTGGTTTCATTCGGCTTACGTTCCACGGTTTGTTGTTGTTTTTTACGTGTTGATATATCCCTGATAAGATCATAAAATACCTAAATATTTTGGATTGAAAAAAGAGAATACACAATTAATAGATGTACGAAAATTTATACTAATTTTGACTTTGTTAATAGAGTATTTACAAAGTTATTATGGCAATAAAGAGAAAATATATTTTGAATAGAATGTAGACAATCTAACCAACCAACAAAAAAAAACATGAAACCCAAAAAATAATGAGATGAGGAAAGAATAATAAAAATGATTGAAACACATTTTAGCAGTTTAAAAATTAACAATAACCAAAACACAAAAACAAATACAAAAGCATATTTACATATCAGCCCATTTATTACGCAAGCAAACTGTATATCCATAAGCTAAAAGCATTATTGGACTTAAATTTGCAAGAGTTAGTTAGATTTGTTTCAAAAGTTTATAATTTTTAGGGATTGTTTGGTATAAGTAGAAGTAGTATAGTAAAAAAAGGGGCTAGAGCAACTCAGCCGTAGGGGACTCTTTATAGACGCGTCAGACAGACTCTTTATAGACGCGTAGACTACATGGACGAATGGCCTTTCGTAGCCCAACTGAAGAGAATTTTTGCAAATGAGTTAAAGGGTGTCTTTACAACATAGATGATCAAAATAGTGAAAAATATATTCTTAAAAGAATTTTGAAATAACTTTCCATCATTGAATTGTAACTCACTTAATAATTGTTTTATAAAAACAATTGTTGTTTTATGTTTTACTCATGACATCTTATAGACCAGAGAATGGACGTTCTAATATAGACCAGCTCAAGACCGGTCTTATACAGACAAACTAGCTGAGAGCAATATTTATACATCAGCTCAAGGCCGGACCTTATATAGACTAACTAAAGTCCGGTCCTTATAGAAAATATCGAAGGTCGAAGGCGTAAAGACCAGCTCTGAAGGCCGGTTTGAAAAACCAACCAACCAAATTATTTATAAACCAAACAGCTGGGCCAGCAGCTGTCAAATGAAAAATATTATATTTTCATAGAACAAGAATCCAGCACCAGCTTTCTGAAAGTCGGTTTTTATAGGACCAACTGAAGACCGATCTTCATAGACCAACGGAGGGACATCCAGTTAGTTGAAAAACCGGTCTTCCAGCTGAGAAGACACGTAGAAGGTGTTATAGACATAGAAGACCTATAAAAGGTCTTCCAGCCATGGAGGACCTGCGAAAGGTCTTGTAGCCATAGAAGACTAGCAAAAGGTCCTCTAGCCTTAAAGGCTTAAAGGAATCTTAAAAGGTCCTTTAGGCATAGGAAACCAGTGAAAGGTTTTCCAAACATACAAGATCTGTGACCGTAGCAATTATGTAAAAGGTCCTGTAGCCTTAGAAGACCCTTAGAAGGTACTATAGCCATAGAAAACCTATAAAATTTCTTCCTGCCATGAAGGACCTGCGAATGTTCTTGTAGCCATAGAAGACCTTTAAAAAGTCTCCAATCCATAGAAGACTATTGCAAGACATTCCAACCATAGAAGACCTGTATCAAAGCTATTAAAGACGTGTGAAAGGTCCTCTGGCCTTAGAAGAACTATAATATGGTCTTCTAGCCATAGAAAACCTTTGAAAGGTCTTCCAGCCATAAAATACATGTAAAAGATATTTAAGCCATAGAGCACCTCTAAAAAGGAGTTCTAGCCATAGAAGACCTGTTAAAGGTCCTCTAGTCTTAGAAGACATATACAAAGTCCTCAATCCATCGAAACCCTGTAAAAGCTCTTCTTATAGCCTTAGGAGGCCTGTAAATAGTCTGCAAGCCATAGAAAATCTGTAAAAGGTCTAGCCATAGAAGACTGTAAAAGGCGTCCAAGTCATAGAAGACCTGTTAAAGCTATTGCAGCCCCAGATCTGTGATAAGTCCTCTAGTCTCAGAAGACCTGTAGAAGAAGACCAGCAAAAAGACACCTAGCTATAGAAGACCTGTGAAAGATTTTCCACTCAAGATTTTCCTTTAGCCTTAGAAAAAATGTAAAACTGTAGATTTATATGTACTGGATCTATGGTCGCCATATAAAAGATTTGTGAAAAAATTAAGATTTCCTCATAGGAAAATTTAAGATAATTTACAATTGGTGATAACATTTGTTTAACTTTTAATTAAAGCTATTTAATTTATAATTTGATAATGTTATTTTATTTAATTTTATTTAATCAAAAAAAGGTTTAAATATATTAATAATAGCCACCTCTACCCCAATATAGACCTTAAATTAGAAGCAGAAAAGTAAATAAACAAATAATTTTATAAAATAAGTGTTAATGGAGGTTAACAAATGATTATAAATGAGTTTGATGTAAATTAATAAATTTGGTATCTAATCAAAGCTACAAAACATGAATGAGTGATTATGTGTGCGACGTTATTGTTATAAATAAATAAATATGGAAAATAATAATATTAATACTTTTAGTATAAGATGAAAAAGAAAAATAAAAACAAAAACAAACCAAAAATAGTAAAAATAGTAACAATGTATTTATTTGATATGCACCTATTGCCTAAAGATGTGTACACTTCAATCTCCGTTTCTTGCATCTGTCTTTTGCTCGCCCGCTGGTCGCTTTCGAATCTTCAGTTTTACGTGATCTTATTTCGCGCATCAGATCGAAAAATACCTGTGGCGTTAAAGGGTATGATAAGATCCCCGGCACGGATAGACAGACAGAGTAACACAACAACAGATGGAACGGGCAAAATCGATCGACCGATCAATCGTGTTTTTTTTTGTATTTGGATTAAGCAAAAGAGAGAGACAAAGAAAATTTGTAATGCAGTGGTAAGTAGATTGATTGTTTGTTTATTTTAGAGCACGTTACGGAAGAGTAATAAAGGAGAGAGAGAGAGAGAAAAAGGATAGAAATTATATTATTTTAAATGGATAAAACATATTAAAGCAATTTATAGCTAAGAACTCTAAAATTCTTGGTATCTTAACAAGAATCTAAAATTGAAGAATCATTTTTTACTAGTTTTAGGGTGTAAACTAAATTTGCAGCAAATCATAAGTTAGAATGAACCAAAAAAAGTAAATCTAAAAAAATCTAAAAATTGTACAGAAACATAAAGGGTGGAACTTTTTGCTATTTTATTAAACAAAAAACCTTTTAATTAAATTCACCAACAATGCCCCAAATCGTGGGGAAATAAATCATGCAAAAAGAAGTTTTCATTCTGGGGCCTACTATGTGCTGGGTGGTGTGTGATTTTACTCTATGTTCATTTAAATATTATAAAAAATTTTCTAATTTTGACGAGTTTTTAATTTATACGAACGTAACGATTTCGGCTGTGTGTGTGTGTTCCTATAATTAGGATAAAAAGTATTATGTTTTTGGGTGTATTGTTTGTTGGAATTTAGTTTTTCTGAGTGTATTTTAAAAAGCAATTCATAACGTGAAATTCTTGCAACTGGCATTGTGTTTGTAAAATAAAAAATAAGAAAACTTATGAAATATAATCGCCAAGGCATGAAATTAACATAGAATATTTAACTTTACGATGACTAAAATATTCCGTCCTTATCGACAGAGAAGTTAGTAGAAATTCCGAACATTTTATTTATTAACTAAAGGGAGTATCAATCTATAGATCAAAGATTACCTCCTATTACAAGAACAGCTACACTGTGCAACACAATAAATAATTATGGGAATAACTCAGTTGATTATGAAAGAAGAACTAACAAGTAAAAAAGGAGTAAGTTCGGCCAGGCCGAACTTTGAATACCCTCCACCAATTTGGAAACCAATTTGGAAATTTTCAAAATAATAAAATCCATGCTGTTAAAATCTTGAAAATACCGAATATATTGGGGTCTATACGTGGGCCTGCATAGACAATTTTTGTCATAACCCATTACAATATTCAAAAATGGAACTTGAAAAAATCCGTTGAATAATGTAGCTCAAAACATCAAATCTGGTACCTCTGGTACTGAATATAGGGAGGTACCGTTATATCGGGCCTGTACGAAGACTTGGACGGCCATAGACAATTTTGCTGTGATAGACCATAGTTCCCATTACGAGCTCCAAATACGAAATTTTGAGCGTTATGATCGTTTTGGTTATTCAAAATTTTGACTCTTTGTGAGGGAGGTACCAGAAAAAATGTTGCGTTTTATGATATTTTTACACCAGATCTTGTGTTGCTATACATATTAGAATGTAGAATTTGTGGACCGAAATGTCTCGTTTTCACACTAGATCTTATGTTGGGTTAAAAAAGAGGTTATGCCAAATTTCAAAAGAATCGGATGCTCATTTCGCATTTTTGAACGTCTAGTTTATTCAAAATTTTGATCCAATGTGGAGGAGGTACCAGAATTAGTTGTCCGTTCTATCATATATTCATACCAGATCTATGTAGAGACTCTAATTTTACATTTTGTAAGAGTTCTCGTACAAAAAATAGCATTAACTAATTTAGAACGAAATCTAAATATCCTTTCTCTTTCTATGAGGAAAATGATTTTTTTTGACCTTTAGTGGAAGAGGTACCACAAGGAGTGGGCCGAGATTGCCCATCTCTGAACTCGATCTTAACAAAATCGCATACTCCCTTCGATAGTTTTTGCATGCACCACTCTCCCAAACAGACAGGTGGATGGGCCACACTAGATCGACTCCCAATGGCCTGAAATGGATTTGGCCCAAAAAGACTTGGGGTCTGCCAAATATTTTATTTACTTTCATAAACTACTGGATAGTAGTTTAATTTAACAAATTACCTGCTCTTTCAAAAAAAAATGAATTTTGCCGCACAGTGTTATCAATATAGATCCATGTTTTGGTATAGAGCTCATATATGCAGATACCTCCGATTTAAGTTACTTCGTTTCTCTTGGCTATATTTTTCAAAATACTTATTTAACATTATTAATTTATTATTACCCTAACTGATTATATTTCCAGACGTTGTTCCAATTTTTCTGTACGCGCATGTCATGCAGGTATGGTGTAATGTCCTTTCAAAAAATTAAAAAAAACTGGTTATGAATTCGAATACGGTAATGAGATAATGGACTATAGACCAGTGACAACACAATTGCAGTTTTATTTCGTTTCAGTGTAGTTCTTCACGAAAAGAATATTGCATTTCCAAATCAAGAAAGTGTAGGGGAGAATTTAATGCAACACAAAACAAATAAATGAAACTGAAAAAGGGGGTTCGAAATACACAACAAAAAATAAAGAGGTGTGTATGTGTTTGTTGGTACTGAAAAAAAAGAACAATCAAATGTGTTTCACTGGATAAGAGAGCAACATCAACAATAACAACAAACAACAATCTTTATATAATGATAAAAGCAACAACAACAACAATAAAAATAAAAAAACAATAAGAATGGCAACAAAACTCAAAAGAAAACAACAACAAATTTAGCTGCATTTAGGAAAAAATAAATAAAACTTAAAAGCAACAACAAGAAAAAAATACAAGGAAATGAAATACAAAAATTTCTCTTAAAAGTTTCCCTATTTTTGTTCGATTTGAAATTACAACAAAGAGTTGATTTCATCGAGGATGGGCTGGAGGAGGAAGGGAACAATATGGTTAAAAGTTGGGAGAGGGAAGTATGAAAAGAAACTCCAAAAATCAAAAGAAGTCTTAACTATACCTTATCGACATTTTCACGTGTTTTAGCCGACGTTTCCACATATGGCACCTGCCATTGCTGGGCTCGTTGCTGACACTCGGCCAGGGGCACTCTGCGTATGCCATTTAAATCGCATTTGTTACCAACCAACAGGAATGGTATGCTTTCGTCATTTTTAACGCGCAATATTTGTTCCCTGTAATGAGAAGAAATAAATGGAAAATAAGGAATTAAGATATTAACAAATGAAAGGGAAAAATAAATGAGAATACAGAAGGAATAATGTAGAATGTGGAATACGTAGAAATTTGGAATGTTTGCCGACAACTATATATATATATATTTTTTTTTTTAATTTTTTGGATAAAGATTTTTTGTTATTATGGTAAATGGTGGATATCAGCAATATTTCTCAATACAAGGATAATTTTGGTCACATTTTTTAACCCTCGAGCGAGTCATCAAAGGGTCTCTTTTGGTCCTTTCTCAAAAAAAAGAAAGACTTATCAAAAAAAATAGGATTTTTTTTTAGCATTGATGCTAAAATTTTCTTGATCTATTATGAAATTCAAAAATTTTTGTCTTTGGCGTCATCCATCAAAATTGATATTTTGCAGGAGAATTTATATAAACTCAAATGAAGTACGACGTTAACCCCAAAATTTTCCCAGCCGTTAAGGTAAGATTTCGACTTCTTCCAACTTATAGTAGAATTATATGACAAATAATTTTGTATAATACAGGGTGAGATAAAAAACTGCAACAAAGTCAAACGCCATCATTTTTACATTTTTTTTACTCCACATTACTCCAGACACAATAGTCCAACGGACACAATAGTCAAGAGATTTTGGTGGCCATTGTGCCCTGAAAATGAAGCGAGGTACCTCTTTTTGTAACCATTCTTGGGTGGCGTGTGCTGAGTGCAATGGTGCTGAGTCCTTTTGGAATGTCCAAGATCTGCGGCCAAAAAGTTTGCGGCTTTCATACACCCTCCGATAATATTCGGCATTTATTCTGATGCCGATTAATACGAGTGGAGAGCAAACATCGGCTATTATGGCGGCCCACACCATCACCATGACCGGCGCTTGAGTTCTGGTGGCCAACCGAAGGTGCACATTTTTAGCTGACCTCTTTGGCAAGTAAACACGATAACTTTGTTTGTTTACAAACTGCTGGACAACGACTGTTTTCTCATCATTCGGCAGTTCACCACTTTCGGCCAAGCGAAGCAACTCTTTTGAGTCTATTTTCTTTCTGTTGCGATGTAAGCTTATTTTTCAATATTTACCGAATGCAATATTGCGATATGTTCAGCTCACGAGCCATTTTTCGGCCACTGCGACGAGGGTTTCGATCAAGTCGCTTCTTTACTTTTCGAACCATTTCTGCTGATTCTCAACAAAATGCTTTGGTACGCTTGTAAACAATATAATAAGCTGTCACTGGAATAATTTTAACAGCTGTCGGACGAGTGGCTTAGAAATGACAGCAGTCTGAAGTTGGTTGCAGTTTTTTCACCTCACCCTGTATATTGACGATCCCATGTAAAGGGAGGTTTTAGCCATATTTTCCAGAGAGGACCAATAAGACCCCTTTGTTGACATTCTTGAGGATTAACATTTTATCGGTAATATATAAAAAAAATGTAGTGAAATAACTGACTGTCCTACAAACAACGCTCAAACGAAATGGCTGAAGGGTAGGAAAAGTACTAAAATGTACTAAAATTTGAATAATTTGTATTAGACAAATGGAAAGAGTTGGAATTCTGAACATTGGAGCAAGAGTCACTGAAGATAGATGTACCAAAGCGTTTTTGGGAAATCCGAAATTAAAAGTTTCGAAAAGTTCTAAAATGGTACAAATTTTTTAAAACTGTACCATTTGGTGGTATTAGGTGAAAATTCTGAAATTTGATGTTTAGATAACTTTTGGTATTTGAGGTTCAATTTGAAGGTGGAGTTGTTCGAAAAGTACTAAATTCTGTATTGGATCAAGGAATAGAGCTGGTATCCCGAAATTTCATATTGTGGTCTCTGCCGGTTCTGGGTTTGAGATATGGAGGTAGTTTCAGAAATGTGAACTATAATTTTTCGAAAAGTAGTGAATGGTACCAAACAATATTTGTTGAGATATGGAAATTGTTTTGAAAATGCATACCCTAATATTACAAAAAGAACTAAATGATACTAAATTTGGTATTGGATGAAGCGATAGAGTTGAAATCCTGAAATTGGATATGGATTTCAATGTTGGGTTTTCTAGTTGAGAGAAGAAAGTGGTTTGGAAATTCGAACTATGAACGTGCGAAAAGATCTAACTGCCGTTGGGTGTTGGGATGGAGACGGAATTCTGAAATTTGACATTAAGGTTTCTGTTGTTCCAAGGATTTACATATGGACATGTTGTAATATTTTTTTGGACCGAAAATTGGGATGTTGGTCCATTTTGTAATGGTTATACTAATTTGAATTTGCCTTTTGTGTGAAAGCTAACTATTTTCCAATTATACTCTCCGAAAAAAAAATAATACATAAAATCAAGAAAGTCTGAGAATTTAGTAGGATGTATGAAGTTTTGATTTAAAAATAAATTTGTTTTGAGTATTCAAATGGCCGGTTGGAACTAATCCAACATTTTAAGATGGACTTTTCGCCAATGGACTTGCCAATCAGTAATATTGCCAATAACACTGTATATCTATATTTAGGAATCTCAATCCTACAATCTCAAAGAATGTGGACGAAGGGGGAACATGCCCCCCCTATATAGGTTACTTGGCGATGTATTTATGGGTATTTTGTTGCCTAGTTTATTTACACATACAGTATAGAATCTCCATGACAGAGTATAAAACTAAATCATTTCGCATAAAAAACATAAATAATAAATGCAAAAACACATCCCCATGCATATTATTATAATCTCATATTTTTCACATTTTCATTTATGTAAGAGAAGTGTGTATTCTACGCGGTTTCTTCATCCAAATGTGTGTGCATGCCTTTCGATTGCATACATTAATGTCATGTCCTCATTTACCTAGTTTTTTACGACTACTAATGAGTGTCTCATAAAAGCCGAATAGAAACAGGGCGCGCTAAGAGCTCTATATAATAGGTAGGCAGGCAGGCTGGCTAGGCTAGGCAGCTGGGCCGGCCACACACAGGCATAAGTTCCACAAAACTATTCCAATTTTGAAACATATAATGAATGGACACAAGTCTACAAGAATGGACACAAGAATGGACACAAGTCTCTTTTGGGCGCGACAATAAACTTCATGGTGGGCTCAAGGGAATACAAAAGCCCGACCGACAACTGTAAAAATTAATGTAAACATAACACGCTAACTGTAGGTCGTTTTTAGTTCCAATTCCCCTCCATGTCATACACTCTCTTTTTCCTCTTCAATACTATAGTTACAAAACATCTAAGTGGAACTCATACTCCTACCTTTAGCTTCTCAATGTGGTGGAATAACACTTGTAATCCCTGCAAGAGTTTGTCCCAAAGAAACTCTCTTATACATTTCCGCAAATGTGCATATTCATTAGAAGCTTTGGTATGCTTTTTAACGTTCTGCTTTTGTAGGTCGTTTGCTAGTCAAACGAGTAAATGAATGAAATATGTTTAATGGCGAGGTGGTGTATGGAATCAAGGAGTTAGGTTTAAAGGCGTAAGCATGGAAAGACACATGTTCATGAATCCATAAAAAATACAGGGAATCAAGAATCCTTTTTTATTTATTTTTAAGGAAGGGAAATATCAATTATGAAAGACATTTTTGGGGGAAATTTATGTATTTTCTTTTGTATTGGTTAGTTCAACGTTTATAATGGAATAACAAATTATAGTTTGGCGCCAAAAGTCTGCTTGAAATTACGTAATAACTTTGACTGCTTCACTTTCATGACTGCCTAGACGGTGTCACTCGTGTCTCTCGGCAAAGTTAGACAGGAAAAATTAGAACATTTTCATTAAATAAAAATTGACAGTAGAATATTGCGAACTGTTTATGACCCCAGTCATGGGGAAAACTGAAATTACACTGTACAACACAAAAAATAATTAGAAGACAAACTCGTTAACGTAGAAGATAGCGTTTTGAAATTTTACATGGCAATGTCAACAGCTTTGGAAATTTTTGGATTAAGATTACTTGGAATTCTTGTATTTTAGATATCGTCAGCAAAATTACTAAGAACAAACGGATTATGTTGATCGACAATTTTAACCCTCAAATGAATCAAAACAAGTAAAAAAGCACTAATTTCGGCCGGGCCGAACATTGAATAACCTTCACCATTTGGAAAAAATTTTCAAAAAAAAAAAATAAATAAATAAATAAAAGCCGTTAAAAATTCTTCTAAATTCTTAAAAATACCGAATATAGCCGTTATATTGGGGTCTATACGAAGACGTGGACCTGCATAGTAATCTTTTTTTTTGTCCCAGGCCATTACAATATTCAAATACGTTTTGGCCGCAGACGTTGGACATTCCAACAAGACTCAGCACCATCGCATTCAGTACGCACCATCCACGCTACATTCCAGCGCACAATGGCCACCAAAATCTCCCGATACCATTCTGTTGGACTATTGTGTCTGGAGTATTATGGAAAGTAAGGTTGGCACTAAAAAATACCAAAGTGTCGATCACCAAAATACCGCAGACCAACATTATAAATTCTATGTTCACATCAGATCTCTGGTTAAGAGAAATATTTAGTTATTTGAGGAATAAATTACTTGTTTCGCTAGTTATAAAATAACTTTTTATGGGAGAGGTACCAAAACGGTTTGGCCAACATTTATCATATTCACAGAAAATCTTGTGTAAGTAAAAATATTGGATTATTGGAATTTCACGTTTTTTTTGAGCTTCAATTTTGACACACAAAGGGTGCACGATGGAGTGGACCGATATTGTCCATTTTCTCACTTGACATAGTACTGATACAAACATAAGGATTTGCAAAAGTTTGCATAAAATTAGTTTATCCTTTCTGGTTCTATACAGTGAATTATTTTCTGTGAAAATATTGGCCTTTTGTAGAGGAGGTCCCTGAAGAAGTATACCGATATTGATTATCTCCGACCTCGATCTAAGTTTAACGATTATAATATATCTACGCCCTCTTCGTGCGCACCAGCCAGACAGACGGAGGGAGGGACGGAAACCCCTAGATTGACTCCAAATGCCCTGAAACGAATTTGGTCCCGTTATTTAAACACGTGTAAACAATTTCAAAGCCCTGTCCCCTTCAGCACTCAAAAACTATACCATGAAAGCACCTCATAAACGACAAACTAGACTCAAGATATAAATTCCGATAGGAATTAAAATCGTTTTTAATTACTATTCCAGTTTCTTGGACTGTTGTATGTGGTTATGTTTTCTTTTGTTTAGATAGTTTTTTTTTTAATTTCGACAAACTATTGTTTATTTTTTATTTCAATGTAAGGCATTGTATACAAACAAATTCTCCCACAAGTGCCAAGATTTTCACCAACATTTCATTCTTTGGTGCCTCCAAATCCAAACAATTCATTTGTTTCCCATATGCTTGTATGTATGTTGGTATTACGAATGCGTGTGTTTTCACACAATTATTTTCCACGTTAGATCCGTATCCAATCTTCCTATCTCTCTAGGGGTGTCGGAAGAAAAAAAAAAACAATTGACAAATGAAAAACTTGAGGCAAATGATGACAGATATGATTCTATAAAAGTTAACCGCAACAAATTTTTTAATGGCAATAGAGACTTGAAAACTATGTACTAGCTTGTTAAATAATTACACTTTGGAACATCTTCGTTGGCGAAAAACTCAAAAATTGTGTCACATATGAACTCTAAAAAATTAAAAAAATGAAGATTTTTAAAATTAAATTCAAATTAAGGAAATTTTTGGATTTCATATTCCAGTATATCGAATAAATATTTTCTATATACCACTTCAACCACAAAATACATTTTTTGGCTAAATTGTTTGATATTGATTACCGGTTAAATGTATGACTCATACTCAAACAAACACCTGATAGCAACAACCACATATCGAAACCACTAAGTCGATTTCTCATCCAACCATTATTCGTCATTTGTTTTGTGTTGGCCGCCACCTCACTCGCTCAACACTCCCTCCCGTCCACCAGCCATTAAATATTTGCTTAATTTACAAAAAAAAAAAAAAAAAAATAAATAAAAACAACACAACTGCAACAAATTTAAAATACTTTCAAAGTATTTATGTTTCGTGTATTTTTCTCATGTCACCCTACCATGCCTCTCCTCCACTGCGCTAGACTATAAATAAACGATAGTTTATTACAGGGTTAACTAATTACTGATAAACAATTCACAATTGCCACAAACGACAACAACAACTGTAATATAAGTGTTTTTTATTGTTTCTATGAAAATTGGACCGCTCACGCGACCATTTCACTGGATATCAGAATTCATAGCAAAAACAATTACAAAAAAACACTACGACACTGAAAAATAAACCTTACACTTGATATTTTTTGCATACACAGAAAAGGGTCAGTATAGAACTCTAAAGCATGGATGAATCATACGCAATTACTGGCTTACGTTATATATATTTTTGTTATAGGCTGTTCACAGGGCTTGGAATAATAACAGATCTCTTATTTTTACAGCTTTTAACGAAATCTCCTATACAAAATATGCCCTTTCGAAGTCTCTGGGTCTTTTTTACATGTTTCTTTTTTCTTTTCCTTTATACATAGAAGTTCCATAAATAGAAGCCACTGTGCATAGAACCCGTTTACAACACTTCTACAAGTTTAGGATAAAAGGTATTGTGTGCACCGATTATAGAAGTCCTTTTGTTAACTTTCTCTGATGGATTTATATCCCCTTAATTAACAATAAAATTATATATTACAAGTGAGTAAAAGCTATTTCGTCAGCGAAAAGTCCACTTTAAAATTTTAGATTCGTTCGTGTTAGATCTTTTTAGTACTCAAAATGCACAATTTTTTCAGTTTGACAAATTTTCTTCATTAAAACTTCATACACCGTAGTAAATTTTCAGACTTTCGAGGTTTTATTTATTATTCAAGGGTTTCTTTTTCGGAGAAAATAATAGAAACATGTTTACCTTTTAAACAAAATCTTCAAAATCTTTCATTTTTAAATTTACCACATCCAATTTTTCTGTCCAAAACTATTTCAATGTCTCCATATGTAAACACTAGAAACCAACAGTTACATCAATATCAAATTTCCAGATTTCAGCTCTATTCCTTCACCAAATACCAAATTTAGTAACATTTAGTACGCATATCCAGAACAATGTACATCTCTCCATCGTGACTCCAAAAGTGATCCAAAAATAGTACCGTTTAGTACTTTTCGAAAAAAATACAGGATGAGAAAACTGTAACTAACTTCAGACTGCTGTCATTTCCATTGAAATTTCAAAAAGTGCAAGAACTTACATCGCAACAGAAAGTAAATAGACTCAAAAGAGCTATATAGTTGCTTCGCTTGGCCGAAAGTAATGGTTTTCTCCGATGAGAAAACATTCGTTGTCCAGCAGTTTGTAAACAAACTAAATGATCGTGTTTACTTGCCAAAGAGGTCAGCTGAAAATGTGCACCTTCGGTTGGCCACCAAAACCCAAGCGCAGGCCATGGTAAAGGTGTGGACCGCCATAACAGCCGATGGTCGTTCTCCGCTCGTATTAATCGACCGTGGCATCAGAATAAATGCCGAATATTATCGGAGGGTGTATGAAAGCCTTGGGCACGCAAACATTTTGGCCGCAGATCTTGGACATTCCAAAAGGACTCAACGCCATAGCACTCAGCACGCGCCACCCAAGAATTCTTACAAAATGAGGTTCCTCGCTTCATTTCCAGCGCACAATGGTTACCAAACTACCTAGATACCAATCCGTTGGACTATTGTGTCTGGAGTATTTTGGAAAGCAAGGTTGGCACTAAAAATACCAAAGCGTCGATCACCTCAATCAAGCGCTTCGACGGGAATGTGCCAAAATACCTCAGAGCAACATTCGGGCAGTGTGACGGTTTAATTGGCCGTTTTAAGGCCATAATTCGTGCCAAATGTGACCAATTCGAACAAATCTAAACTTTTTCTAAAAATTGACGCTATTTCCGACATTATTTGCTTTCATTAAATAAAATTAAAAAAAAAAATGTAAAAATTATGGCGTTTGACTTTGTTGCAGTTTTTATTTTTATCACACTCTGTATAGTATGTATTTTCAGGACAATGTCCATATCTTAACTTCAGCTACCAACATTGACCTACCTTAATATCAAATTTCGGATTTTCAGCTCTTTAATTTCCCCCATTACAAAATTTAGTACCATTAAGTGCAATTATAGTACGCATATTCGATTCTCTCATTCACATATACCAACAGTGACATCCATATTAAACTTGAAGATTGCACTTTTCCTACACTCAATACCAAATTTAGTACTATCTAGTAATTTTCGTACAATTATAGAAAACGTTTCCAAAGCCATTGGCATATCTCAATTCCAGATGCCAACACAGACCGCAATATAAAATTTTTATTTACCCAATACTCAATTTAGTGCCACTCAGTACTTTTCGAACGCAGTACACATTTACAAAACCACCTCTTTATCCAATACCAAATATAGTACTAAATTTGGTATTGGACAAAGAGCTGAAATCTAATAAGATGTCAACTGCGGTTAAGATGTGGAGGTGGTTTTGGAAATGTGTACTGTGTTCGAAAAGTACTAAGTGGTAAGTAGAGTGGTAGTAAATTTCGTAAAATTATAGCACATATTTCCAAAATCTCCTCCATATCTCAATTACAGGTACCAAAAGTGACATCAATATCAAATTCCGAAGACCTCAATACCAAACATAGTACCATTCTGTACTTTTCATACATCAATCACTAGATTTTAACCCAATTCCAATTTGTACCAAATATAGTATTATTTATTTCTTCTCGTGCACATGTAGTACACATTTCTAAAACCACCTCTTTGTCACAACCCAAGCACCATCAGGAACTCCAATACACAATTTCAAAATTACAGCTTCATCCTTTCACCACACTGTTCCAAATTTAGTACCATTTAGTACCGTTCGTACACTTAGTACAAATTTTCAAAACCAGCTTCATGTATCAAACTTACTTTCCAACAATGATTCAAGTATTTAGCTCTATCCATTCACATAATGCCAAATGGTATCATTTTAGAATTTTAGTACCATATTATAACATTTTGTAATTCGAATTTCCAAAAACCCTTTGGTACAAAGTATTACATTGTTAGTACATTATAGAACTTTTTGTACCATTTTAGAAGGAATTTATAAAACTTGACGTCATTATTCTGAAATAATGCCTTGTAGGAAATAAACTCACATGAAGCAAGATTTGAACCCTAAAAAGTGTTTTTAATGTTTATAAATTCCTCCTTTCATTCGTCTTTGAAATGATAAATTTCAAAACTACGATACACGTATTTTCGGTAATTTTGGAAAAAAAAATAATTTTGTCGCACAGATCTTGAGTGAATAGAAGATATTAGATAAGTGTTTTTATTTTAGATTTCAGTCTGTTTCTACAGATCTTCTGTACTTAAAAAAGCATATCATTTCAATGATTTAAAGTTAAAAAGACCTTATACCTTTCACTTGTCATTCAGATCCCAAATCCGTAACCATCGCACAGAGGTCGCTGCCATTGGCCAAAATTCAAAAAATGAGAATCAGATATTTATTGTCAAATGTGTGCAAATGAACTCTTAAGGGGTTAAGCTTTTTAGAAAACACAATAATCTTGGCTTCATTCTAACGGGACACTTCGAAAATAGCATCAAAAAAGAGAAAATGTAGTTAGTTGTTTTTTTCAGTGGGATCAGAGAAAAAGTGGAGTAAAAATAGAACTGTATTACAAAATTAAATACATTTTAAAATTACAAATCTTGGCATTATTGAAAAGCAAGGTATTAACTTATTTTTAGTCCAGTAATTTGTGTGTTTAATATATGTGTATAATATAGAAGATGTGAGAGTTCTGAGTTGCCTTTAAGATTAATTTTGAAGATAAAATTGGATTTCAGTTAAAGTTTTAATTGTTTTCCCCCCTGAATCCTCCAATGTGATTTTTTTCACGCCATTAGTAATGGTCCTAAGATTCTAAAAGTGCTAATTTAACTTTCAGATTTTGTCTGATGTGTACATTATGCCCAATGAAGTGACTTCGCTGCAATTTTGTCAATTCTATGGTGCATGTGACAAAGAATATGTTTTTGTTGTTAGGGATTGATAAGGATGTAATTGAGGTGTGTTCAATAATGTTGCAAGCATTGTCCTCTGGGTATAATAATAAGGCCTTTGCACTGGAAACTGCTAAAGAGTTAACAAATTTATATCCATGGCACTATCTTCCAAGTTTCGACTAAATCATGCCCGAAAAAATTCTCGTGTTTCAACAAACACAGATCTTATTAACCGTCTTCTTCTGAGCTCTGACCCTTTTATAATGGGACAGCGAACCTTACCAAACAATAACCAGTAAAGAAAGTCTTAAAGTCGAGCGAGGCCGACTTCATGATACCCTACACCACTTTGCATATTTAGTAGAGCGTCACAAAACAAATAAAGGTTTTAATGGGGAATTTGTGAGAATTAAATCATACCAACAATGTTTATAGTATAAGTCCAAAGGAACTAATATATGGGAGGAATATCCTCCTCTGAATCGATTTCTATTAAATTTGTCGAGGCATTTGCGCCTTTTCAATTCGGGCTTGTATTATCCATTTGGTGCACCATTAACTTGAAATCGGATAGATATATATGAGAGCTATATCTAAATTTGATTTGGGCTAATATTACACGTTTGGTGCACAATAAAAGGCAAATCGGACGAAGATATATATTTGAGCCATGTCCAAATATTAACAGATCTCGATAAAATTTAGAAAGGGTATTTCTGAGTTATATTTGATATATTTCCCCAAATATCGTTGTCACAGAGTGCATATTATGGCTGCGAAGGACAAAAATAACAAATCGGATGAACAATATATATGGGAGCTATATATCTGAACCGATTTCGATCAAATTTGGCATACTTATTTTCAGGTCCCATCTGGTCGTATTCCATATTCCATACTATTTGGGCTGATATTACAAGTTTGGTGCACAATATAAGGCAATTTAGATGAATATATATGGAAGCTATACCTAAATTTTGACCGGTTATATCCAATTTCAATAGGGCCTTAAGTCAAACTAATTATTTGTGCAAAATTTATCTTTGATATAATTTTACATTAAATTGTGATTTTATTTTGTTTACAAAAAATAATCAAATTTGGACTTGATTTGTATAAAAACTGCTTCTATTTTTGGAGCTACCTTACAAGGGACTCTACCTGATGGCGGGCTGTTCCAAATAATTTTCAGTAAGATTATTTTTTAGCTCCTTAGAACGTAAAATGTCAAATAACATTACAATCTGGTGTAGAAATGTGACAAGAATTGGGCAAATAACCCTTATTCGGGAGGTACGTTATATGGGGACCATGCCAAAACATGCATCGACCATATCCATTTTGTCACATTTTTTATATTTATCCCATCAAGGTACCATAACCAAAGATTCATATTGATATCTGCACTGAAAGTATTTTTGGCCGCTGTTCCCATACGACCTCGAGCTCTGTGCATCGTCTACCAATCGTAAAGCATGTCCATTTAAAAGATTAACATCGCCGTAATAAACACATACACAACATAATAATTGTCACCTCCACCTCAACGGACGACCATCATGACGGTGTTAATTAGTAAAGACTTTGAAATTAATACGACAATGTTCATTAACATCGGTCGGTGGTCGGACGACGAAGCGACGGACACAACAACAACAGCAATAACAACGACATTATTGCTGAGAAAGTGTTAATGAAAAGTAAGTTTCAAGAAAATGACAACTGCAAAATTTGTTGGCAAAGTTAATGTACGAATTGGTCATGAGATGATATCTCAAGCCGACAACAACCTGAGACAACGACATTCACCACAAAATGGACATCCATCCACATAATGACAGACAGTGAGAGGTTGAAAACCAAAAACAACAAGAAAAAAACATCAACGCAGAATTCATACCTCCCATTTTAACACTGGGCGGCTAAGCCAAAGCAAAAATATTAAATTTCAACTACTTTATGAACGAAAATAAAAATGGAAAGCTGAAATGAACGACAGGTATCATTCGGGTAAATGTCTGAGCCATGATATAGAAGACAACAATGACAACAACAAGAAATGAAAAAAATGAACAAACAAGTAACATGAAATGTGAGTAAGTAAAAGCGGAGTTATTAACAATTAGGTCAAATCATCGTATAGGGATTGTATTTCCATAATCAAATCAGATGGGTGGTACAAATATCCTCCTACTCTGTGCATAGTCAAACCTTGAGAAAATTTCATTCGTGACATTACTTTTAATAGTAATTTTCAAATAATGTATAACAACAATTTGAGTTCAAAATTTTTCGGTCAATAAAAAACCGTATATCGAGTACGAATTGCGTGCAGTGCCAATTAATTCAAACCAGAGCTACGATGTGCTTGACTTGACTCGGAAGTACAAGTTTTACAAGAAGCTTGCACTCAACTCTTTTGTTTTATGTGGAAGTGCTCAAGAGTATGTTTAAAGTAAGAGTTTACTCTATCATATAGACATATAGTGTACTCACACTCAACTAAAGCATACTCGCTCTTATTCGAGTGGCATAGGAAACTTGGTTGCACCCGATTTCGTGAATATGTCCGCCTGTGGTAATGTCTCTAAAATATTGGTCATACCTATGTAATGCCTGACATCTTTTATAAGATCGAAAGTTGGACCATGTTTTCGTATAGTCCCCATAGAAAGTTATATCCCAATATTCGGTGTTTTGATGTTGTGACCACATTTTTCAACGAAAATCTTTGAAATTTGATATTTGAAGGACTTAGTGGACCGATCCATCAAACTGAACGTGATCTATACATGTCCATGTACTCGTATAGCCCTCTTATAAAGGGGCCTCCCGATATTTGTTTCATTGGTGAATATAACCTCATTTTCCAACGGAATTCTTTGAAATGTATTTTTTAATCTTTATAATAGCCAACACTTTTTTCCTCCAATGACATTGAAATCTGCTATTTTAGGCCGGTAATAGCTAGCATCTGGCACCAAATTTACCTCACCATTTTTAGATACGTTCTTAAAAGAGTTGCTTTCGGAATGGTGGAAGGAATTCAAAGTTCGCCGCAGTCTAACTTAACTGTTTTTTTAGGAGGAGGTGTACTTCCGCTCGAATTCAAGTGAGTTTCACTCACTACTCGAAATCGACCGAACAAATTCCGAGCTCTGATTTTTAGAATAAACATTTAAAAGTTCTAACTTAATTTTTTTTTCAATTGAAGCTACAACGACAGTTCTCTCATTGAAAGTGTTTGTCAACAAAAAAGAAGTCCTGAACATAGTCACTTACCTAAATTCTTGTGTAGCCTGGAAGCTTTCATCGTCTGTTATAGAGAAAACACACAGGAAACCTTCACCACTACGAAAATAATTATCACGGATGGCAGCGTAGTCTTCTTGGCCGGCTGTGTCCAATATATCTATTTGTACTTCTTCGCCATCTAATACAACCTGAAAGAAGGGGGAAATTATTTTATTAGTATTGGCAAGAAATAAATAAAGGGCATGACGTATTTGAAACTAAAATAAACAAAGATTATTTTTAAAACAAAAAACTTTTTTTTAAAGTTCGACTTTTTTCGGTATACCTATATTACAAAGAAGCCAGTGGGAAATGGCGTGGAGAGTAAACTGACACGTAGCAATATTTATATCTATTTAGGTCCGACACGAAATGAGCAATATTGGCACATTCATTCAAAACCTACTCCATAGAGGATCAACAAATGTATATTACAGCCAATTCAATAGGATATTTTAGGTGGGTCAATCCTGTGAGAATCCTGCTGAATCCTTAAAAATACCAAATATAAACTTTAATGTACAACGAATGTTTTCTCATCGGAGAAAACTAAATTCGGCTCTTTAGCTCTTTGAGTCTATTTTCTTTCTGTGGTGGTGTAAGTTCTTGCACTTTTTGGAATTTCAATGGCTTTACCCCCAGCTCTGGAAAATTCTTACCAAATGCTTTTGTATGCATGTAAATGATATATGGATATAATGAGCTGTCACTGAAATAAATTTAACAGTTGTCGTACGAGGGGCTTAGAAATGACAGCAGTCTTAAGTTGGTTGCAATTTTTTTCGTCTCACCCTGTGTGCTGCCTATACTCTGATTACAAGAATATACGGACAGACAGACATCCATAAATTGACTCAAAATGTGATTTTATGGAGATCACCAAATTCAACTACTGTGGGTATATCTCTTTTCATTTTTCATGTTACACAAAAATGCACAAACTCTATATGATCTCTTTCGAATTTCGAATGGATAGTTTAAATTTTAATGAATTGCAAAAAAGAAGTATCGAATTACAACTAAAATGTTTCGAATTACACACAAACAATCCAATAACAACTTACCTTTTTTCTATAACTATCAGCTTTGGTTGGTTCGTAGTCCTCGACGAATTCATCGTACATGAATTGCAGGGTCAGCGCTGATTTACCAACACCACCACTACCAACCATAATTACTTTGTGTAACGCGGGTCCAGCTGTTGGTTTTTTACTCATTTTTGTAAAGTTGCTGTGATGTTGCGATTGTAATGTTTACAGTGAGGGATAAAACGTTCTGGCCGTTTATAATCTAAGAATACGTTAAGTGGAGTATTGAGAAAAGGAAAAGTTAAGTCAGTTTGCGGCTGTTGTTTGTTGGTTCTTCTCAGGTCGGTTTGGTATGATACAGGGATGCGAGAATTAGAGTATTGTATTGTTATGTATGGAAAGAATCAATCCACCAGGAATTATTGTTTGACAGGTCTTGATTTAAACTGTAATGAGAAAAGAGCAAAAAAATACATTAAAGATAAACGATATTTTGATATTCAAAATAAAAGTAAATAATTTTAATTTTTTTACAAAGAAATTAAAATGATGACCATTTGAAAAATGTACACCAGACCAGTTTTCAATAACAGTAAATCCAGTCTACATGAATAAAATGGCATTGGGCCAAAATATACGAAAACCATTCATTCATTCATTCATTGCTTCCAGACAGCCATACACCCATCTACCTACCCATCGTCATCATGCAAAAATAAATGGACACCACCACACGTCAATAGCGTGTTTGATGTGAGTACGAAAAACGCCCCGTCAAACGTCAAAGATTGTAGATGAATTACTTGCTTGTTTGTTTGGACATTTGAAGTATTTGTTGCCGTTATCGTGCGTAATTTTCCTACCAAAATACTTTATAAAATTTGACCAAACAAAAATCCATAATTTGAAATTTTCTATAAAAAATTTATTCTGGGGTCCAAAGCGACTATAAATTGTGTCACAAAAAAATTACAACAAGAAAAACCGAGTAAATTAAGAAAGTGGAGCTAAAAATATGAGACTCGTATATCGGCGTTTTGGAAGTTTACATCGGGAGATAATCGACATAGGGCAAGGAAGTTCAGTGCATTTTTACATTTTGAAAATATTTGATTAAAGACTACTTGCAATCCATGCATTTTAGGTATAGAATATCTGGGGTAATAGTAAAGGCAAAAAATCAGGTGAATATTTTTCCAGCTGTCGTGCCATTAAAGGGTTTGTTCTTCAACGAGGTTCAAATTTAATCGTATCAGATTAAAATATTCCGCAACATTATATAAGTAACAATTTTGCAGAATATATATACATTTTAAAATTATAAGACTTTGTGCAAAATTTTTAGACAGTTGTTGGTGACTTCAAAATTTAATTACTAGACAGACGACCGACAATTGGATCTATGTCACAATAATATTGGCTTCTCACCATCGTCATTCAACAAATACAGGAAGGAAACAATTTTTTGTTTGTTTACCATAAATGATGTATGGTTCATTTGAGTTATTTCTAAAAGAAAAAAAAGGAAAAAGGAAACTTTAATAAAATCATTGGAATTCAAAAATGCAATCCAGCGGCTAGTAATCCAACTTTGGAAGTGATCCACACTAGATACCAGAAAAAGACTGCGATCATAGTTCGTAGGCCAGATCTTGTTCTAGACTTAGTTTTCCCACATCGAAGAGGGAGACCTCATTACCAAATAATGGGTTTCCTAACTATTTTTGGCAGACGTAACTTCTTACAAGTTAATCTACTAACCAAGTACTTATAAAGTACAAATCACCCGAAAATAAACAGAGTGTCTTTGACACTAAAAGCGAACAAAGATTAGATTCATTCCATCAGTTCGTGTTAGACCCTTTAGTAATTAAAAATGCACAATTTGTTCAGTTTCAAAAAATATTTTAATCAAAACTCATATATCGTACCAAATTTTTAAATTTTCAAGGTTTTATATATTATTCAAGTTCTTCCTTTTTGGGAAAAAGAATAATAGAAAAATGTTTAATTTTTACACCAAAAAACACAAATCTTTAAATATGAAATTTACAGAGGGGGAAATTAGTAAAACTATTGCACAATGGACCTACATCCAATATTTCTGTCCAAAACTCATTCAACGTCTCCACATGTAAACCTAGAAACCAACGGTGACCTCAATATCAAATTTCAGCTCCATATCAATTTTAATAATATTTTGTACGAATACAAAAACAATGTAGTTATTTTCGAACAATTATAGTACGCATTTGCAATACCACCACCGGATCTTAGCACCGGATACCAACAGAGATCTCAATATCAAATTTCGGGATTCTAGTTCTATACATTCACACAATATCGAATTTAGTAACATTTAGTACTGTTCGAATAATTCAAGTACTCATTTGCAAAACCGTTCCATATTTCAATCCTAGACACCAACAGTTATTGCAATATAAACCTTCACGGTATCAGCTCTATTTCTTCAACCAATTTAGCACTATTTAGTACTTCTCGAACAATTATGGCACATATTTTCAGGCCCACCAACAGTTATCTAAATATCAAAATTCCGAATTTTGTGTCTATCCTCTCAACCAAGACCAAATTTAGTACAATTTAGTACTTTTCGTACAATTATGATACACATTTCCGAAACCACTTGCATATGTCCAGGCTACACATGAACAGCGATACTAATAGACATTTCAGAGTTCAATCACCCCGTTCTCCCAATACCAAATTGTACCAAATATAGTACTATTTAGTAATTTTCGTGCACGTGTGGTAAGCACTTCCAATATCACAACTTTATCACAAACCTACCACCAACAGGGACCCCAATACAAAATTCCAGCTTTATTCGTTCACCTTGAACCAATCTGTTCCAAATTTAGTACCATTTAGCAGCTAGCTCATTCCGTTTGTGCAATAAAAAGTATTCAATTTTTAGTACAGTTAAGTACTTTTGGTACACTTTTAGTACGTATTTCCCAAAACTTAGACTTATCATACGCCTACGCAACAAGACTGAACTTCGTGCAAAATGTCAAAATTCTACCTTGCCATTTCGTCTAAGCGTTCATTCTCAGTCAGTCAATCTGTTTCCCTAGTCTTTTATATATACATATTTACATTTCTGTAGTTTCCTTTACATAACAATAAAATGCGTGATTGCACACAGATAGATAAATCAAGTTATCAATTTTGTTGACCAAAAAGCAAATCCGCTTTGATTCAAATCGGTTTTTATGTAATTTCACACGTATTCAGTTACTACGATATCGACTTTGGTCCCAAAAAATGTTGTGATACAATTTGTTGCTGTTTAAGACAAAAAAGATACAGCACAAACAACAACGAATCCAAGTCCACACACACACACATGAAAAGTTGAATGAACTTTATGACTGATTTTATTTCCAAAGAGCTTTAACCCTTTCGCTCCATTGTATCCATATGGATACATTGAACTTTAAACTCATCTTGCAATTTCGGAATCGATGTTTTGGCCTAAGTATATACAAATACTTGTTATTTGAGGCTTTCTTAACAAGTTTCAAAATAAATTGTAGTTATTCTTAACAAAACTGACAAAAATATAGCAATTTAATAGAAACAATTTTTTCCGTATTTTTTTTTCGTAAAAATGGTTATTTTATTTTCCAAAATACATGCATAAATACCAATATTATTTTTTCTACAACTTAACAGTTATAAAGAGCAACGTTTATTTTATCTTTCGCCATTTACAATTTTTGATTTTAAAACAAAGGAAAGCTCTGCCGATTTTTTAAAATTGTATGTATCCATATGGATACAAACGAGAGTTGTGGTAGTAAACATTATCCACGCAAATCATTTTGCATTTGATGTTGATACGATACAGACGTTATTTTTCTGCACTCATACAATATTAAAACATAAAAAATGGCAAACAGGCTTAAAAATTCTGAAATTGAAAAAATTTTAACCAATTTTGATGATTCGGATATTTCGGATGAATCGGAAAAATCTGAACTTATAAGCAACTTGTACAATGCTTCTGAAAATAATAACAGCTTTTTAGTAGAAGAACTTTCAAGAGAAGGTCCATATGAAATTATCTTACAAGATATCTATGTTGATAACGATAACGATGCAGGCGATGGAATTATTGAGATCGAGGAACGTCTTGCAGCAGAGGTAACCGTTAAAGAGAGTCCAATAATTTCCGAAACTCCACGTTTTCCACATAAAAAGGCTGCACAATTTCGCTGGAAAAAAGATAATTTGGCTAACCAAGATACTTCATTTTCTGAAACATATCCCAAAAAAAATATGAAATCGCCTGTCGAGTATTTCTCGGAGTACTTTACAGAAGACTTCCTTCAACAAATAGTATATTCAACAAACCATGCATCAATGGCTAAATGTGGAAAGTCTCTAAATTTATCAAAGGATGAACTAATAAATTTTATAGCTCTAGAAATACTGATTGGTACCATTGGATATCCGCGTTTGGATATGTATTGGAAATGGGCACCGTAATACCATCATTCCCAGAAAATATGAGCAAGAATAGATTTCATTCTTTGCGAAATAATTTAAAGTTTACAGTAGACCAACCAGCAGACGACAAGCTCTTTAAGGTACGTCCTATAATAAATATGTTCACAAAAAAGTCTTATCATATTCCAAAAGATGAAAATCTTTGTGTGGATGAAATGATGGTCCCTTTTAAGGAAAGAACTTCATTGAGACAGTATATGCCTAAAAAACCCATCAAATGGGGAATGAAAATATTTTGCCTATGCAGTTCAAAGGGTATAGTTTATGATTTTGAGATATATCAGGGAAAAGGAACAATACTATCAGGCGAAGGGCTAGGTTTTTGTTCTGATATTGTAATTCATCTTGTAAAAACTGTTCCAGAGGAAAAGAATCATAAACTATATTTTGATAATTATTTTACGACTCTTAATTTGTTATTATATTTACGGCATAAAGGAATTTGGGCTACTGGTACTATAAGAGGAAATAGAGTCGGCAAAGTTGAATTAAAATCTGAAAAGGATTTGAAAAAAGAAGGACGTGGTAGTTTTGACTACCAAGTAGAAAGAACAGATAATATTTTTCTTCTTCGATGGCTTGATGGAGGAATTGTGCAACTCGTGTCATCAATTCATGGCCATGAGCCCATTAATAAAGTGTCCCGATTTTGTGTTGAAAAAAAGAAAAGTATTAATGTAACACAACCACACATTGTATCAGAGTACAACAAGAATATGGGAGGAGTAGATAAAATTGATTTTCTTCTTTCGTTGTATAGAATTTCGATTAGAACTGGAAAGTGGACTCTGAAAATATTTGACCACTTTATTGATTTGGTTGTATGTAACTCGTGGTTAGAATATAGAATGGACCACGAGAAAAATAATATGAAAAATCAGCATGTGGACTTACTGTGCTTTCGAAATGATATTGCTGATGGCCTTTTAGCTCGATCAAAGCAGCAGGCAAGTTCTCGTGAGCGTGGACGCCCAACATTATGCCAAAATGAAGAATCTTCAACTAACGCAATGACCCTCAAGAGGAAACGTCAAGCCACACCTTCAAATTCTGTTCGATATGACGGTTATCAGCATTGGCCAGAACACATGACAAATAAAGGTAGATGTAAAGTCGAAGGATGTAAAGGACAAACACGATTTAAATGTTCAAAGTGCAATATTTTCCTGTGCATTCCCAATGGATCGAGAAACTGCTTTAAGCAATACCATCATGTGAAGTGAATAATTTTTTCTTTTCAGATTATACTTTATATATTAAATATGGATTAATAATTTATTTTGTGTTATTTTATTGTAATGATATGAATTATATTTTTACTTGTTTTAGTTTCTACATAAAGCAAAATTTGCTCTTAATCAAAAAATTAATTTTGTATTTCAAAACTACTAATAAAAATAAAATTTCAATAATTAAATAAAATAATATACCAGCATTTTTATTTACCACTCAGTACTTTTGTATCCATATGGATACATTCTGAAAAACACATTTAGGATTAAAATTTTTAAAATGTAAGTATTGATTGTTATTTACACAGCAAATAATAGTAGAAATCCAAAAAATTCGATTTTTTTAGCAACCCAGTAAAAACTTGTAGCGAAAGGGTTAAATGCTCGAGTTTTTTTACAATAATTTGCAGCTGCAGGCAGATACAGAGCAGAAAGCAAAAAACAACAAACAAACTAAAGACAAATAGCTACGACGATGACGCTAAAGATACGAGACTATATGTTTGAAATGTAGGAACTAGAGAAGAAAAACAGAAGTAGCATTGGTAACACACTACATACATGGCTTACACCGAAATACATAAACGGCATAAAAAGAGGTAGGTAATGACGATGACGTTTGAGCCAAATTCACACAATATTTTCAAAAACATAAAAAAAATAAACTGTTCACATACAACAACATCGTGAAAACATTACGAAGACCCAATTTTATTGAGGCATTGGGAGATACAAATATTGGAACTCCATTTAGTCACACACCGGTTTATTTTCAGTGAGCAAATAAGCATCAGAAACGGAAGGGGGTAGATAGGGGTTTATAAATGTGTCTTTTTTTTGCTTTCGGCAATCTAGTCTTCTGATTGCGATGACTCTACACTGAGTCTCCTCCTAACCTAGTTGCTTGGTAGACTTGTAGTTTTTTCCATTTAATGTTGTTAAGGTATTAGTGTCATCTTTTTCCATATTTCTTTTTGGCTTTTTTTATTTTGATACTAATACGTTGAAACTAAAAACAGCTGAGAAATGTGTTTATAAAATGTATATAAATTTGTTGTACTTTTAATGTTTGTAAATTGTAACGCATTTCCCAGTTTTGATTTTCAGAGAGAGAGAGAGAGACAAAACTCGAATGGTACAAATTGTATACTACACTAGAAAAAAAAAAACGAAACAATAATAATAATCTTCACTAAAATGATAGCACAAATTCTTCTTAAAAAAAATATTTTTTTAAAAAAGATTGAAAGAATAAGTCAGTAAATACACTTAAAAATCCAAAGCTTTGAAGTCTTTAAAAAATATTTTTCATTAGGTCCTTAAAATAACCTCTCATAGATTACTGATGATATCTGTGTTTGGGTTTAGGCGATGGTTTGAAATGCGTCCTACACCTGAACGAAAAGTAGGAAATGGAACAAATTTAATATTGGGTGAAGGTATAGGGCTACAATCCTCAAATTGTATATTTAGATCTCTGTTGTTATCTGAAATTGAGATATGGAGATGATTTTGGAAATGTGTACTATAACTGTACGAAAAGTACTAAATACCACTAAATTTGGTATTGGGTAAAGGGATAGAGCTGAAACCATGAAATTTTATATTACGATACCTGTTTGAGTCTTACTAAATTTGGTATTGAGTGTATACATTCCTGGAATCCCGAAATTTGATATTGAGGTCGCTGTTGGTATATGGTGTTGGATTTGCAAACGCGTACTATAATTATTCGAAAAATACTAAATTTTTCTAATTTTGGATATTTTTTTCGATATTCGTACTAAATTTGGTATTTGGATATTAAGGTCAATGTTGTTTCTAGGGTTTGCTTATGAAAACGTTGAAATAGTTTTGAACAGAAATATTTGATGTGGGTCCCTTTTGCAATAATTTTACTAAAATCCTCCTCGGTAAATGTCACAATAAAGGATTTTGACAACTTTTTGTTGTAAAAGATAAACATTTTCCTATTATTCTTTCCGGAAAAGGAAAAACTCGAATAATATATTAAACCACGAAAGTCTGAAAATATAGTATGATCTATGAAGCTTTGATTATAATTTGTTTTCAATCTGAACAAATTGTGCATTTTGAGTACTAAAAAGGCGTAACACGAACTTTTGGATCGATTCTAAAATTTTAAGGTGGATTTTTCGCCGACGAAGTAGAGGGTACTTGCTAGAAAAATATATATACAGGGTGAGATGAAAAAACTGCAACCAACTTCAGACTGCTATCATTTCTAAGCCACTCGTCCGACAGCTGTTAAAATTATTCCAGTGACAGCTCATTATATTGTTTACAAACGTACAAAAGCATTTTGGTGAGAATTTCCCAGAAAAAAGGTTATTCGTGATGGAATTTAAGCGTGATAGTGTGATTTCTTTATATATGGCTGGAATACCACAAATGACTATCGTTAGGGCACTCCAGCATTTAAATGCGAATAAATCTTTTATGTCTCGTATCATCACTCGTTACAGTGATACTGGTGGCGTAGCCCGACGTCAAGGAAGTGGACGAATGAAACAGCAACATCAGCAGAAATGGCTCGAAAAGTAAAGAAGCGACTTGATCAAAACCCGAGTCGCAGTGACCGAAAAATGGCTCGTGAGCTGAACATATCGCAATATTCCATTCGTCAAATATTGAAAAATTAGCCCTGGGTAAAGCCATTGAAACTCCAAAAAGTGCAAGAATTTACACCGCAACAGAAAGAAAATGCACTCAAAAGAGCTAAAGAGTTGCCTTGCTTGGCCGAAAGTGGTGAACTGCCGAATTTGGTCTTCTCCGATGAGAAAACATTCGTTGTCCAGCAGTTTGTAAAGAAACAAAATGATCGTGTTTCCTTGCTGAAGAGGTCAGGTCAGAGTCAGAAGCGACGGCCATGGTGATGGTATAGGCCGTATCATCATCGTGGCATCAGAATAAATGCCGAATATTATCGCGCAAATATTCTGGAGGGTGTATTAAAGCCTTGGGCACGCAAACATCACCATCGCACTCAGCACGCGCTACCCAAGAATGGTTACAAAATGAGGTTTGTCGCTTCATTTCCAGCGCACAATGGCCACAAAAATCTCCGGATACCAAACCGTTGGACTATTGTGTCTGGAGTATTTTAAAAAGCAAGGTTGGCACTAAAAAATACCAAAGTGTCGTGCCAAAGGTGAGCAACTCGAACAAATCTAAACTTATTCTACATTTTGATGCTATTTCCGACATTTTTTGATTTCATTGAATAAAATTTAAAAAAAAAAATGTAAAAATATGGCGTTTGACTTTGTTGTCGTTATTTTATCTCACCCTGTATATACCCTCTGTAACATTAGGTCTAAGGTTATACAAATTTTAAATTCTGAAAATTTTCAAAATATATATAATTCAAATATGTTATTATACAATTATATATTATACAAAAGTACCTCTAAGAGAAGTTGTATGGGACAATTTTAAACCATGGACTTGAGATTCTTCCGTGACTTGATATTTCATCCTCATTCAAAAGTAATTTGAACATAGATTTTTTTGAGTGTAATCTTAAGTCCATAACTTATAATTACAACACACTTGTGGTCATAAATCAAATGTAAAAACGGGGAAAGTGATTTTTTCTCATTTGAAAATGGAAAACGCAACTGGTAGTTGAAAATCTTGTATTGCTTTTAAACACGTTCGTTCTATTTTTAAAGCATGGAGATCGACTGCCTTCCTTACAAAATTGTGTGTGATAAGAACAAAGCGGCTACACATTTTCCGAAAAGACTTTTTACATTGTACAGTAAAGTGTTTTATATTTAAAATTTAAGCTATCCAAGAAGTACAAATAAGATGTTTATTTACATTTGAAGACCATAATTTTTTTTAAATACATGCATCTCCAATTCTGTCCATCATCGAACAGAGGGAATTTAACAAATATTTAAAAAATTTATAATAATCCAAAGAGTTGAAATAAAAGACCACATAATTACAAGTATCAAAAATGTTTTCACATTTCTTCGTCATTCAAAGTTTTATTTTCGATTATAATTATTGAGATCTCAGAAGACCCTAAGCTTGAACAAATATTGTCCCCAAACATGCGTAAGGCAAAAATATCCCCTTGGCATTTCATTAATTGCTCAGATGAACATCTGTTGCCTTAGTGCAAAACAAATCTAATAACGGTAGCTTCAAGTAAAGAACAGGGGAAAAACTAATAACAAAAAAACTATCTATAAGACAAAGATACCCCCTGAAGCTAAATGTAAACACACCTTTTGAAGTACCCATCTCTCCCTATCTAATAACTATCTACAAGAACTACAATAAAATGGAGCTAATAATAATGGTGTTGGAAATAAAGATTACTCAAACTGTTCTATGACACATTTGTTGTGCGACTTGGCAAGGAGGGGCAGGGCAGGGCAAAGTATTGCCCATCTTTGTTGGCATCAGAAGCATAATAAAAAATTTCAAGTTTTTTTATTTTATTCTTTATCCACATAAAACGTGCAGTCATGTGATTTGTCTTCTACCTACCTCTTCTCTTTTCTGTTCTATATTTTGAAAATGCGATGAATTCAACAATTTGTGTAAATGAAGTTGTGAATTGTTAATAATCTAACGTTTGTGTTTAGCGAGTAAATAAAACACAGTTATAATTGCTTAGTAATGGGGGACTTTTTAGAATTGAATCCATCAAGACCAACAAATGAATGTTGTACGGGTTGTGAATATTACCACTGCTATCTACATATAGGCTCTTTAACGGTATTCGATCCATAGAAGATCCGGTGAAGGTCTTCATTCCATAGAAGATCCGACCTAATTCCATAAAAGTAACGAAATATGGTTCAAATTTGGTTTTTGACGTTCTCAAATATATACCAACAACTGAACAAAAAATTGATATACGGTCACGTTTTTAATATTTTGGCGACTTCAATTGCACATTCGCAAACCTATTTCCTTGGCATTTGCAGTTAAAATGGAATTAGTTCGAATATTTAATTTAGATACTTTCATTTCTAAAGTTTCTCTTTACCTTCTATAAGACGCCCCACATACAGGGTTGCCCATATTCGACGGACCTTTGGGCCCATTCCGAGGATTGTCCACAGGCAACATTCTTTGCGTCAATTGAATTTTACACGGGAACAAATGCAAATCAATGCGAGTAATCCATCCGAGCCATGCCCAACTGCTGAGAACGGCGTTTTTGGGATGTTCTTGGGGACCTCTCAACACTGGCTCGTACGGCAGCGATATTCTCGGCCGATCGCCTTAGTCGACTTTTATATGGCCTCTTCGGATTAGAAAGAGCCTTACCAGTCGAAAATTTTTCTTAGAAGGCGCACTTCTCACATTTTTTAATGTTTTAAAAGCACGTTGAGTTTTCACAATTGACTTCTTCTGTTGAATGTAAATATCAGAACGATCGCGTGGCGTGTTTTGGTTCATGGTAAAAATCTGCTTGGACTGACGCTTCAAATGCGGTATGTCATTAATCGATGTGACATCTCTGTCAAAAGTTATGGCGTTGCCAGATGGGTCCGTCGAATATGGGCAACCCTGTATATAGTCAGGCTGAGCGAGTCTTTGTACCAAATCCGTTTCAGGACAATTGGAGTCGATCTAGGGGTGTCTGTCCATCCGTCTGTCTGGCTGCTGCGCCCGATAATCGAAGGTAGTTTCCGATTTGTTAGTTTATTATTATTAAACTCAGTTCGAGTATGAAGATGGAGAAGATCGGCTCACTCCTTCTTGTACCACATTCCACAAAACGTCAAAATTTTTACTGAAAATAATATAACTTATAGAACAAGAAAGGATTATCCGATATTATTTAAACTCTACAAATCTTGATATTTCTCACAACGGGCCGAAATGTGAAATAATCTTAACACTCATAAAATGTGAAATCAGAGCCCAATTGTCTTGAAATTTCACACATCCCAATATTACTAAGAACTCTATGTCTGGTATGAGAGTGGAAAGGCGGGCCACAAATTCCGGTACCTCCCCCACAAAGTGTCAAAATTGTGAATAACCAAGAAGCTCATAAAACGCGAAATAAGCATCCGATTCCTTTCAAACTCGGTACGTCCCAATATTCCTATCAACAGAAGATGAGGAGTTAAGATATAGTATATCGGACCACTCCTTCCGGTACTAACCCCAAAAAATGTCAAAATTTTTACTGATTTTTCGATTTTATTCAAAATCTGCAAGTCCTAATAGATGCATCTGTGTTGGGTAATGTGCGAAAATGGACAATATAGACATTTTCCTTCTAGTACTTCCCTCACAAAGAGTCAAAATGGGGAATATTCTTAACACTCATAAAATGTGAAATCAGAGCCCGATTGTCTTGAAATTTCACACATCCCAATATTACTAAGAACTCTATGTCTGGTATGAGAGTGGAAAGGCGGGCCACAAATTCCGGTACCTCCCCCACAAAGTGTCAAAATTGTGAATAACCATGAAGCTCATAAAACGCGAAATAAGCATCCGATTCCTTTCAAACTCGGTACCTCCCAATATTCCTATCAACACAAGATGAGGAGTTAAGATATAGTATATCGGACCACTCCTTCCGGTACTAACCCCACAAAATGTAAAAATGTTTACTGATTTTTCGATTTTATTCAAAATCTGCAAATCCTAATGGATGCATCTGCGTTGGGTAAGGTGCGAAAATGGACAATATAGACATTTTCCTTCTAGTACTTCCCTCACAAAGGGTCAAAATGTGAAATAATCTTAACACTCAAAAAATGTGAAATCAGAGCGCAATTGTCTCCAAATATTTCAAACAACTCTAGGTCTGTTATGAATGTGGAAAGTAGGACCACAAATTCTGGTACCTCCCCCATAAAGGGTCAAAATTGTGAGTAACCATAAAACTCATAAAACGCGAAATGAGCATCTGATTCCTTTCAAACTCGGTACGTCCCAATATTCCTATCAACACAAGATGAGATGTGAAGATAGAGTATATCGGACCACTACTTCTGGTACCTCTCCCACAACGGGTCAAAATTTTGAATAATTATATCTCTCATAAAATACGAAATAGGCATCCGATTATCTTTTATTACCCTGGAATACCGAAATTTGATATTGAGGTCGCTGTTGGTATATGGTGGTGGATTTGCAAACTCTACTATAATTATTCAAAAAATACTACATTTTTCTAATTTTGGATATTTTTTTCGATATTCGTACTAAATTTTACTAAATTTGGTATTTGGATACTGAGGTCAATGTTGTTTCTAGGGTTTGCTTATGAAGACGTTGAAATAGTTTTAAAAATAAATATTTGATGTGGGTCCCTTTTGCAATAATTTTATCTCTCTCTAATTATATCTCTCATAAAATACGAAATAGACATCCGATTATCTTTTATTACCACAAGATCTAGTGTGCAGGTGGAATATATCAGTCCACTTCTTCTGGTACCTCCCCCAAAAATGGTTTAACATTTTGAATTTTCATGAAATTCGAAATAAGCATTGGATTATTTTTAAATTTCATAGACCCACCTCAGCCACAAAGATCAAGTTTTCAATACTTAAATTTCTCATAATTGACGAAACAAGTCAGAGATATCGATTCAAACTTGATATATCTAAATAATTCTATCAACCACAAACTTCACAATATCAATAGGGGACATGAGTTGGGTCTCTGAGAGTACCAACAGACGGTCTTAAGGGGCTCTCTATAGACTGTCTGAGGAATATCAGTATGTAGGCAGTCTCTGTAGACGGCCATAGGCTATTTGAAAGATGTCTTTATAGACGAACTGAGGAAAGTCCTTGAGAAAATATTTTTAAAATTCGTAATTTCTGTGTACTTTTTATTTCCAAAAAAAAAAAAAAAAAAACAAAATAAAAATATTTTGAAGATATACATGGAATTTGGCAATTGATGCCAATACAAACGAAATTTGGGAATACAACATTGTTGTCTTTTTTTGGATTTCTAATTGAAAATCATTTAAAAGCAACAAGCTCTGGCCATAATGGAAATATCAGCAAGTTACAGACACATTATTCAGTAGTGTAGTCCAAACAAAAATAAAATCTTAAAATATATTTTCTTATAGAAACATTTATGGATTTTATGGCAAGAACCACAACCAAAATTTCACTGTTTTTTTTTTTTTTGTTTTTGAATTTGTTTAACCCCAAAACTGAACATTTTCAAAAAAAAAAACATCAAAATCGAATTCATTGTCTGACGTCACTAGATTGAAGAACCAAAGAAAACGCACGATTCTAGAAGTGTTTTGTGATTTTCCGAATTTATCGAAAAGCTATTAAACAACGATAGTGGTGATGATAGCTCGTGAGATAGCAAAGAAAATATTCTTTTTTTCATTTTCAGAAAAACAAGTTGGGTGCTTATTAATTTTAATTCGATTGATCTCTTCAAATAGAACACTTTTTTCCAATATTTAATTATGAATTTCAATAGCGTGATGGAAAATCTGCTTAGAACAACACGATAGCATTGGACTCTGTTCACTTATATCATATTTTTTATTGAAGCTGCAAAAAAAATTTACTTCGGTTCCGCCTAAACTTAACATCCTCAAGGCGTGAAGCCGACAAAGGAAGCCATAATTTATTTGCGTTTTCATAAAAATTGAAATTTATTGAAATAGACTGACCTCAACAGAGGACTACATTTCACAATATTTGGTCGTGGAATTTTCGACGTTTGTATTCAACAAATAACCCACTTTCGGTCATTCAATTGTTTCCAATGAATAAATTTATTTTTTTTAGATTTTCGACTCTGGTGATGTGAAATACATACAAAATAAAACTAGATGAAATGAACAATGTTCTACAAACGGAGATAGAGCCCATTTAATCCTATAAATAGCGAATATAGAGAGATACCACTATATGGGAGCTATAGGAAAACGTGACACATGAGTTTGAATCAATTATGAACTCTAAATGCCAAATTGTAAATAATTCTGTTAGAAAATGGGACTCATAGTATGGTCAAAATACTGAATATCGAGCGGTACAGCTTCTGGGAGATATACACACATCAATATTTTTATTAACACAAGATAGGTCCATTCCTTCTGGTACCATCCCCAGAACGAGTCAACATTTATATAATTATAACTCTCATAAAATGAAAAATAAGCATATGATTTACTTCAACATTTCACTCATCCAAAGATCTGGTATTAAGATGGCAGATATGGACTCACTTCTTCTGGTACCTCTTCCGCAAAGGGGCCAACATTTAGAATATCTAAAAGGCACATAAAATGTAAAATCAGTTTCCTATTCACTTTCCACACTTCCCAATATTTTTATTAACACAAGATCTGACGTGAAAATAATAGATATCAGCCTACTCCTTCGGTTACCTCCCGAAAAGGGTCGCAATTTTAAATACATATATCTATCGTAACTTGCGTAACAAGTCAGTGGTTCCGTTCAAACTTGGTCAAATATTTCTCTCGACCAGAGATCTTATGTGAACATGGAATTTATCGGTTCTCTACTTCTGATACCTTCCCCACAAAAGGTTTTAGTTTTGATTATCCGCATAAAATTGGAAATAAATGTTCGACTTTCTTTAAGTTTTAGTTTTTTTTAGTTTTTCTTATTTCATTTTTAATAGCTGTGCACAAAAAAAGAAAACATGCTTCTTCCCACCCATCAATTATAATTTAGCTTTATTTGCTTTTACTTTTCATGTTTATTTCGCATCTGTAAACATTGTTGGTCGGAACCACATGCAAACATATGGCGGCGGCGGAACCATATGTCTTCAATTGGCAGTTCGTCGTTGTTGGTTTTCTATACTGCACCTTATCAAATTGGTATAACTGGGCCAAATTCAAAATGGTTTTTTCTCTCTTTAAATATTTGAAAACAATGGAAAAAAACATCAAATCGTGCAAATAATATGGAAAACGAATGCAAACAAGGCATACATTGGATAAAAACATGGAAACAAACCATGTAAAAAAGTATCAGTCGGTTTTGCCGACATATATATTCTCTCAGCCACTGTTCGATTCTTATAGGTTCAGAGCCTCTATGGAGTAGGTTCCGAAGGAGTGGAACAATATTGTCCATTTCGTTTCAAACCTCAATAAATTTGATATACATATTTCTATGTATCAGTTTGGACTATATCACTACTTTTTGCACTATATAAAAGATATATGATCGTTTTTAGAAAATATAATGGACCGAAGTATTTCATTTTCGCACATCATCTAATGCAGATAAAATATTGGCATGGGAAAATTATCATAAATCACAAATTTCATATTCACATTTCTGGATGATTGAAATATTTATATACAATATAAGTTATTTCGCAAGTTATGACAGATATAAACCAGAACCAACCAACCAGAAGGGGCTGGCAGATATCTATCATCTTTACAACAGACCTTGTGTTAGCAAAAATTTGTAAAATTTAAAGAGAGTTAAGAGCTGTTTTACAAATTTTTGAACCCTTTGTGGGGGAGGTACCAGAAGGAGTGCGCCGATATATCCCACCTTCACAGCAGATCTTGTATTAGTATAAATAATGGGATGTGTGGAATTTAAAAACAAACGAATGATTATGTTATGATCGTTTTAGTTATTCAAATTTTTGACTCTTTGTGGAGGTGGTACCAAAAGAAATGTTCAGATCTCCACCATCTTCATAACAGATCTTGTGTTGATAGAAATATTGAAATGTGCTGAGTTTAAATGGAATCGGGTGTTAATTTCGCGTTTTATGAGCTTCATGGATATTACACATTATGATCTTTTGTGGGGGAGGTACCAGAATTAGTGGACCGATATATCTCATTTTTAAACCAGATATTTTATTATTGAAATATCGTGTGTGACATTTGAAGACAATCCTACTGTTATGTCATATTTTATGAGTTACAATTATACAAAATGTTGACTCTTTGTGGGGGAGGTACTTGATGGATTGGACCGATCTTATCAAATTTCGGACTTGATGCAAATATTAAGATTTGCAAAGTTGGAGTAAAATCAGATGATCCTTTATCTTTCTGTGCAGAGAATTTTGACCTTTTGTGGTGGAGGTACTGGAAGGAGTGACCGATATTGTCCATCTCCGTACTCAATCTAAATTTTATAATAATATTACGATGAACAAAGTTTGGACGAAATTGGATACTCCCTTCGAGAGTTCTCGCGCGCACTAGCCAAACAAATATCGCTAGATCGACTACAAATGTCCTGAAACGGATTTGGTCCAAATAGACTTAGGGTCTAAAATCGTTATTTCGTTGAGGCACGTTTTGGCCGTATCAAATGATATATAGCCTCGTTAGCCATATGGCTAAGGGTATAAAATTAGCTTAATTAAGCGGAATTTCAGTCGTTTCGTAGTGGGTTCTTTGTAAATTATGTTACAAGATAATAAAATCCATTTTTCACATTACTTGAAAAGTTCCATGCAAACACATTTGTAAACGTTTGAAGTAAGTAAGATAACACAATTCAATATGAAAAGATGACATATATTTGATGCTTTTCTATACTAATTTTTTTATTGTTAGTAAAAGATTTGCTCAACCTTCTTTCAATTCCCTTTTTTTATTTATATACAAAAAGCACTTCACAACATTTTCTTCTTCCCTCTCATCAGGCATTTAGTTTACTCTGTTACGATTTTGTTGTGTTCAAATTTTTCCAATTCAATTCGTTTTTTTTTTCTTTTTCAAACTATGTATTCATGATGATGATTAATTGGAACTTGGTCATATGTTTTTTCAGCTTATTTATTTTTGTTTGTGGTTTCTAACCAAAACGTTGGTGTTTTACTTTTTGTTATTGATGGTATTGTATTGAAGTGTATTTTTATCATCGTCTGATTTATATTTCAAAGTTAAATTTAATTGAAGGTTAATGTATGGTTAGGCTGGATAAAATAACATATAATACTCCCATGAAAGTGGGCGGGGATTTTGAATAATTTGTATATTTTATAGATTACCATTATATAAATAATATAAGTTTACCTGAAATAAAAAAAGAGAAAATTTCGTATAACAATAAAAATATTTAAAATGTTTAAAATTTTACACTAATTTTCTATAACAGCCATGATGTAATTCATGTACATACTTAATAAAAAAAATATCTTAATATTTTAATGAAAAATTTCGTAAACAAGATTTTTCTAAAGAAATGCAGCCGCTAACAAAATTTTCTACGATAAAAAAATTGTACCACAAAAGCTATCGACCACTAGATTTTTTAGAAAATATTTGCCGAAAGCAAAAAAATAATGTCGATAGCGATAGCAATATTTTCTATAGAAAATCTTGTCGATAGCAATATTTTCTATAGAAAATCTTGTCGATAGCAATATTTTCTATAGAAAATCTTGTCGATAGCAATATTTTCTATAGAAAATCTTATCGATAGCAATATTTTCTATAGAAAATCTTGTCGATAACAATATTTTTTATAGAAATTCTTGGCGATAGCAATATTTTCTATACAAAATCTTGGCGATAGCAATATTTTCTATAGGAAATCTTGTCGACAGCAATATTTTCTATAGGAAATCTTGTCGACAGCAATATTTTCTATAGAAAATCTTGTCGATAGCAATATTTTCCATAGAAAATCCTGTCGATAGCAATATTTTTTATAGAAAATTTTGTCGATAGCAATATTTCATTTAGAAAATCTTGTCGATAGCAATATTTTCTATAGAAAATCTTGTCGATAGCAATATTTTCTATAGAAAATCTTGTCGATAGCATTATTTTCTATAGAAAATCTTGTCTATAGCATCATTTTCTATAGAAAATCTTGTCGATAACAATAGTTACATAACTCTCAAAACGCACCTGCATTACAACTGCATTAAAAAAATATAATTAATCAGCATTTAAAATGGTAACATTATTACTAATCTTTTATTTATTGGTTTATAATTATGGGTCACTGTGGATTAACATAAGCGGCGGTTGTCCAGACAACCTAACTTTACGTGCGACAATGGTCATGCAAATCACAACTGATTACAAACTAAACCTTATTACATGTCAATAAAGTATAATATCAAACTTCAAAACTAAATTAAGCAAGAAACTCATCAATGAATCGTCCTCCACGTGGTCAAAAATACCGCCTCATTGCAATGTTTATAAATCCAGTACCATAGAAAAACAAAAACACAAATACACAACAACAACAATACAACTCACAATATTTGGCTAAGAAAACCTTATGAAAATATTTGTATAAAATGTTGTAAACATACAAAAAGATAACATTTGGTTAACCAAAAAAAAAAAAAAAACAGCAACAATTGGCACATAACCGTATGGGGCGGCATTTTAAAATGTCAAAAATACCAGCTTCTAACATTTAACGGTGTAGTGGATGTTGTCCATCAAACACCAAATAAAGTAGCATTAATTTACCAATAGTGACGGAAAGAGGTTTGTGTAAAATTCCTGCCTCTGTAGTTGGTTAAAATATTTGATTAAAACACAACAGAACCCACCTCTGCAACTGCGAGAACACGTTCCAAGTGATTCCAATAGATAACAATAAAAAAACTTGTGTGGGAGTGTTTGAAAGAAAACTAAAGAGGTGACGAGATAAAATTCAGATGTGCGTGATGCTGTCACTTTTGTTGGAATATCATAACTAACTTGGAATGTTTTGCGGAGCACTAACGAACGCAGTTTTAAACATTATGATAAAGTAATAAAAACGGCGATTTTCTGAAATAGAACCAAATCAAGTTGTGACAAATGGTCCATTACAAAATAAACTAATGGAAATGTGGTTTATTAAAATCAAGGTGTATTTAATAAGGTGTAATTGACAATCATATGGTTTATAATTTTTTTCATTTCTGTTTGTGAACCATATTTTAAAAAGCAATTTGTGTCGATAACAACATTTTTCATAGGAAAAATCATCGATAACAAGAACATTTTTAAAAAATATCGTCGATTTCAGCAGTTTGTACAGAAAATGTAGGAAACAAATTACAAAATCTTGTTGATAAGGATATTTTCTATAGATTAATTTTCAATACTATCCATAGAAAATGTTGTTATCGACAAGATAACAAAAATCTTGTCAATGACAACCATTTCCATATTGAATCCTTTCGATAACAACATTTTCTTGTCGATAACCATATATTTCGTAAAAAATATTTTTAATACAAAATCTAGTGATTACCAATATTCTTTATAGAAAACAATATTTTCTATAGAAAATCTTGTCGATGACACAATTTTCTATAGCAAATCTTGTCGATGACACAATTTTCTATAGCAACTCTTGTCGATAACAGTATATTCTATGGATAATCTTGCCGATAACCTATAGAAAATCTTGTCGATAACAATAACAATATTTTTTATAGAAATCCTTGTCGACGGCAATAACAATATTTTCTATAGAAAATCTTGTCGATAACAATATTTTTTATAGAAAATCTTGTCGATAACAATATTTTTTATAGCGAATCTTGTCGAAAACTATAACAATATTTTCTATAGAAAATCTTGTCGATAACTGTAACAACATTTTTATAAAAAGTCTGGTCGATAACAGTATTTGCGAGAACATTAATTTTCCCCATTCTCCAGCAAAAAATTCTCTACATTATAACCCCTATTAAACACTCTCTGTTAAACAATGTCAACATCCATAGAAACGCCATAAAATGTGCCAGTTCCATGCCCTATTTATGGCAAATAATTTACAAACCAAATGACATTTTAATTTTATTTCAGAAAAATTCAAACCTGATATGATGGCTAGGAACAAAACCAGAAAACTCCCACCATTTTTAATTAATTATACAAAAATCCCACAAAATACCATAATTTAAGAATTATGTTGTTTATTTTGTGTAAAATCGTGGAGTTGAAGGTAGAAATCTTTCCGCTTATGTTTGGCTTACAATGGCGGCGGTGGTGGTGTTGAGTGATAATCATCTTCGTTACTTGCCATCATTAGGCTTTTATATAAAGTTATTATAATTATATTTGTGTTGTTATTTCGAATTCCCAGGGAATGTTTTATTTTAGCCAACAGTTGGAACGTTTGTTGTCGGTCCGTCTGTCTGACTATCACGTGAAAGAATGAGACAGGGTTTTTTTGCCTTAAAGCTGTCATGTAGTTTTCTTGTTTTTTGTAATGTATTGTTCTCATGTTTACTTCCGTAACATTTAAGTTCAGTAAACCGCATAGTAATTGCTATGACTATTACCAGGCAGACGACTGCCGCAACATCGGGCTTTTGTTGTGAGCCAAATACCAAGCAGCAGCAATTCAACACCACTTTAAGAAACATCTTCACATTTCTTCGGCGGCCATTTACTGCAGTCGCATTTGGTCGTTGGCTATGGATGAATGCAGTGGCAGCGTTATACACAAACCAAAGAGGTTCACTACCTTTCGGCGGTATTTTAAAGGAGGAAAAAATCTCATTAGATTTTTGTTATTATTCTTGTGTGTTCGGAGGGAAATATGTTAGTTACAGTAATTTTTATTGCAGGTTATTTAATGTTGTTTTCTTAAATTTTATTTTCTTTTGTTTCACACATTACGATTACCTAGATTATACTGTTAATGTCGCCGAATCTTTACTATAAAATTATTTTATATTGTAATAATTTCTTAAGAAAATCTTGTCGATAACACAACTTTCTATAAATATTGTGTCGATAACAATATTTTATTTAGAAAATCTTGTCGATAGCAATATTTTCTATAGAAAATCTTGTCGATAGCAATATTTTCTATAGAAAATCTTGTCGATAGCAATATTTTCTATAGAAAATCTTGTCGATAGCAATATTTTCTATAGAAAATCTTGTCGATAGCAATATTTTCTATAGAAAATCTTGTCGATAGCAATATTTTCTATAGAAAATCTTGTCGATAGCAATATTTTCTATAGAAAATCTTGTCGATAGCAATATTTTCTATAGAAAATCTTGTCGATAGCAATATTTTCTATAGAAAATCTTGTCGATAGCAATATTTTCTATAGAAAATCTTGTCGATAGCAATATTTTCTATAGAAAATCTTGTCGATAGCAATATTTTCTATAGAAAATCTTGTCGATAGCAATATTTTCTATAGAAAATCTTATCGATAACAATATTTTCTATAGAAAATCTTATCGATAACAATATTTTCTATAGAAAATCTTATCGATATCAATATTTCCTATAGAAAATCTTATCGATAACAATATTTCCATTAGAAAATCTTATCGATAACAATATTTCCTATAAAAAATCATATCGATAACAATATTTTCTATAGAAAATCTTATCGATAACAATATTTTCTATAAAAAATCTTGTCGATAACAATATTTTCTATAAAAAATCTTGTCGATAACAATATTTTCTATAGAAAATATAACTTTCTTTTTAATTCACGTAGCCGGATATGCCCTAAAGTTTAGACCAAAAATTGTCGTGACAAAATCTTGTCGATAACAATATTTTCTATAGAAAATCTTGTCGATAACAATATTTTCTATAGAAAATCTTGTCGATAACAATATTTTCTATAGAAAATCTTGTCGATAACAATATTTTCTATAGAAAATCTTGTCGATAACAATATTTTCTATAGAAAATCTTGTCGATAACAATATTTTCTATAGAAAAACTTGTCGATAACAACATTTTCTATAAAAAATCTTGTCGATAACAATATTTTCAATAGAAAATCTTGTCGATAACAATATTTTCAATAGAAAATCTTGTCAATAACGCTATTTTATATAGAAAAACTTGTCGATAACGCTATTTTTATATAGAAAGTCTTGTCGACAACCATTTTTTCCAGGGAAAAATCTATAGAAAATCTCGTCGATAAACTATTTTGTGTAGAAAATATTGTCGATAACGTTACTTTTTAAAGAATTTTTTTCATATAAATAATTGGCAGAAAAAATATAACTTTCTTTTTAATTCACGTAGCCGGATTTGCCCTAAAGTTTAGACCAAAAATTGCCTTGACAAAATTAAGTGAAACCCCTGTAGGTTGGTAAATAAATCTTCTAAATTCGCCTTTCTATGTCATTAAAGAACAATAACATTTTGTTATGAATATTAACAACACACTGAAAATTTATATTTTGTGCTTTAAAAACATCATTAAAAATATAACCATAATTAAAAAGTGAAATTTTTTGTTGCAAGTTTTAAAAAGTGAGGAAATTAACTGGTCTTTAAATTTCATTTCATTGGCGAGACAATAGAAGAAAGCCAAGAATGAATGCTGTTTGGCAAAATTTCCAACATTTTAATTGTTGTTGTTGTTCTCACAGTCTTTTTTCATTTTTGTTTTCGGCGTCTGAATTTAATTTATGCGTCGAACATTGAGAGAAAGACTTAGAATTGTGTCATCATCATTTGTTTTGTGTAAAAAACAAGCGTGTGGAAGAGAAGTACAACAATGCCAATATGAATTTGTTAAAAAAAAAACAATATTGAAAATACAATTTAGAGAATCACACAGCGAGCTGACAACAGAAATCCAGTCATATTCTAGTCAGAGGTAAAAAGAGTCAACATCATTACTCATCCCCCAAAAACCAGCTCCGCATTGAGCAAATGTCGACGTCATTTGTTAAATTGTAGAGCAGGGATGGGATGTGTGATTTTCAGGAAAGGGTTTGCTGTAAAAATAGATTTTTAAGCAAATAAATTTAGAAACCTAAATCTGGGCATTTCACACCGTTTTAGATTTAAGAATCTGTCGCCAAATTCTCTCTCTTCAATTCTTTTATAAAATTAATAACTTTTATAGCTAAATACATTTTTCATTTAGTAATAATTTTTGTTCTTTCCTTACTGCTTAATGTTAAATTTGAACGAAAATTGTATCCCATCCCTGATTTAAAGTCTTCCCTCAGCCACAGCTGAAAATCGGATATGTGTCTAGCATACTCAGTTTACTAGTCGTAAAATTTTAAATAAAAGCTCAAGTGTTTTTCATGTATGTAAAGAACAAAACCTGAAATAATCAAAATACATCTTATTAGTATAACAACTTCAAAAATTGGCAAACAAACAAACAATGCAAAAAGTTTTTGTTTTGAATGATAAGATTACACAAATGTTATGTATAATCTAAAAAATCAAATATTATGAATGTATCACGAATAACGTAACAAATAATTAACGCCATTATCAGTGACAAAAATAACAGTAGAAAAATGAAAAAAAATCAAGACACTTTTTAAAACTTATATTTTTGATTGACATACAAACGCAAATTTAAATATTTCTCTTTAAAATTGATATAATTGATTTTTCGCTACTGGTATAATATTATATATATATTCAATCTATTTTTGTCAATTTATCATTGAAAATGTTAATTTTTTCCAAGAAGCATTTCATTAAAAATTTTGCTCACGATGTATTTTCAAACAATTAACATTTATGTGCCAATGATGCCATGAATCATTCTGTTTTATTTTTGAATTCTTGCGGGTATAGGAATTTCCAGAATTTTTTTTATTAAAGTTTGAACGAAACATATGTTTGTTTTTTAATTGTATCGAAATAGTTCTAAAACATTATGCGGGTCAAATCGTATGGATTTAGGGAATTCTATACAATATCACCACTCTTGGCAAAAATCCATGCACATGCCACACAACACGCGTAACAATGGTTCTATTGAGAGTCAAGTTCGATGAACATTTCAGTGGCGTTTAGAAAGGCCAAATACAAAAATACCAAACATACATGCGTATGACCAAAATTTTAGCCATCTTGGTGGATTACAATATTCTAGGTAATGAGACAGCAGACGAATTGGAATTGCGAATCAACTGACATTAAAGATGAGAATTTGGTTAGACCACTCCGATGCCACTTCTTTCGTGCAATACACACAATAATGTCCCTAAGAAAATCTGATCTATAAACTTCGAGAAGAGAACAAGACCGCTAAATTCCATGGCGAAATCTAACCTAAAAATTGAGGTGGGCTTCGTCACAGGTCACTGCAGCGCGAGAGCCAAGACTTCTAAATAGTGTAATGGCGACATTGTTTACTGTAGGATCTGCAATATTAGGAAGAAATTGAGAGAGTCGTACATGTGCTTTGCCACTGTCCAACTCCCACCAATGTGAGACACAGGTTTGTAGGAGAGCAAAAATCAAACGATCTGTCTCCATTCTCTAACACACATCCTGCAGTAATTATTCAATTAATCAGATAAGTGGCTAAAACAACGACACGATAAAGTTTTTCTCATGGACTACTATTTAATTCTATTATTTTTCCCAAATTTCTTCTCGAAACTTTAGAGAAACTTTAGAGGAATGGCTACCCTAAGTAACCGCGCGTTCTCTAACCTAACCTAAGGTAACTGAGTGACAGGCGAATATAGGGTCTTATATAATTATTGCGGTGAGTTACAAAATGCAGGAAAAACTTACAATACCAGCCATACTTTGGGAGATATGAAATAACCTGTAATGCGCAACTAATCTTAAGGTAAAAGAAATGTTTAAAGCATATCTTCTTATAATATACATATAATATTACGCGGACACAGACACAACATAACAAGCGACCTCCCACCAAACAAGGAGAAGATACATTTGTAGAGAATTTCGAAAGGTTCTATAAAATATTTCTCCATTTATTTAAAACGTATAAAATATTCAAAAACGGAAACATGATCTTTTGATCTTTTATTTTATTTGAAAGCAAAGTAAACAGAGTTGGTAACTTAATGTAAAAACTATAATTCTACGGAAAAAACTTTTCATAGCAAACGAAGACTTGGGCTAAAATTGGCTTCCTGCAGATAGCGACATACATTAAGAATTTTCAAAATCAAAAATGGTATTCTAGGCATTAGCCTAAATTCTTCAAACCCTACGTTCTGTGATATGTATGTACTTATATAGAGTATATGTTTGGGGTCGCGCTTGAATGATTTTATAAACCTTCAAACACATTGGTCTAATATTAATAAATTTCCACTCCTAAATGTTTTCAATTCCAATATTTACTATTTTTCCCCCATTTATTATCGTATTCACATAACCCTTATCAAATCATATTAAAAACAAACAAGAATAAACATACGGCAACACTTTTTAGGACATACGGCAACAAAAGGACAAAAAACAGGAAGGAAAATATGACAGCAAATAAATGAGGAACTAAGTTCAAATAAGAATTCTGCGGCGAGAGAGAGCAAACATAGGAGAGAGAACAAATAGGAATTTTTCGTTTGACATGTGCAATAGACAGCAACAAAAAAAGCACATCATTAAGAGGGGGTGGTGAAAAGAAATACGTCATCAATGATGCAAAAAAAAAAAAAAAAACAAGAACAAGAACGGAGGGAAGACAAAAAATAAACTCATTCAAAGGGCTGCCGCCGCGACTTCATTCAATGACATTAATAGCAACTAGACTGTGCTCTGTGCAGCTGATAAAATTAATGGGCATTGATTAGTGAAATGAATACTTTTTGACTGACACACAACGACAGCGACAGCAGTAGCTGCTGAAACTAAAAGAGAAGGAGGAGGAGGAGGAAAGTAAATTGCCACAATACTCCAAAATGTGGATACACGCGAATACACACACCATATAACACCATAGCTTGCTCATAAAAGGGAGTGGTATGCGGCGCAACGGGGAGCGGGGAAGAAGAATCCCCATACAATGTAACGTCAGTTAGTCGGCCAAACCAACCAAAACAATGTGGAACAAAAATTGCTATTCGAAAAGAATTCCACAAGAGGCGTTGTCTGTACTCGAACGGATGGATGGATAGATGTTTGGTTGGTGATGATATTCACAATAAACATACCATCTAAATTAGATGATGCAGAGCATTAAAACACAAAATATTGAAAAAATATAACACCATGTGTATGGGGAAAGTAAAAACTATGCAAAAATAAAAACTTCCAATTGGAACTGCAAATTGGCAAAGGTTTGACAGGCAGGGCTGGGTGACAGGGTGTTGTTATCTATTTCTGCTTGAACACACACACACGCTCGGCGGCTCACAACACATTTTTAACTTTTACCATATGGGTGACTTACCTCTTTTTATGATTCTAGGAGGTCTGCTGGAATGAATAATCCTTAATCCTGACAGTGACCGAATGTATGTGTGCGATGAAACGCTTGTTGTGGAATTTCTATTTCTTCGAAAAGGGTTTATCATACAATTATTTTATATAAAAACGGGCGTTGTTTTCTTTTTGATGTTTGGTAGAAAAATTTCACTTTCTTCTTTAGTAAATGCTTTTTTCACTAGAAATTTGTCACAATTCTTCTTCACTACTCTTTTTTCGGAATATTTTTTGCACAGAGATTTGCGCGTTTTCTCTTCGTTGATTTTTGTTACTGGTGCTTCAGGTTTTTGCTTTCGCGTTTAAACGTCAAAAAGTTGGTAATATTTAATAAAAAAAATTTTAAAATTTTTATTATTAAATTCTAGTTATTGTATAAATAAATGCAGATTTTATTTTCTGCAGTTTTAATCAAGTATTTATCAAAATTCACCTAAGTCTTGTTTTTTCTTCTTTCAACGAACGAATGATTTCTACTCACACACAGGGATATGCAGGTCGGTTTTCGACTAATCGATTTATCGACTTTTGGTGTTGAAAATCCAAAAAGTCGATGTCTACTTCTTTATGTGGTGAAAATCGGAATTTCAAGATTACGTAATCGATTTTAAAACCAGTGTAATCTTGTAATAATATCTGCAAAAAGTGGAATTTCACTACTTTTAACATAATATATCCGCAAATAAAAAGTTTTTAAATATAAAATTTTGCATTCATAATTTGATTTTTTCCTTTTTTATTACACTTTATTTTGACATCATTGTATCATTGGGTTGTCAGGGTTGTATTTTTCAAATTTAATCATTCTGTCCTACCGTGTAAGCATGGTAGAAGAATGATGTAGATTCAGGTAGATTCATCAACGCTTGGGAACATTGATATGTCAAAAAAAATTGAATATTTCTTCAAAAATAAGTAGACTTTTATATGTTTTCCTACATGACGCCAATCGAAAGTCGTTTTGCTAAGCAGTTTTTAATAATATTTAAAAATTATAATAATTGTTCATTCAAATATTTCCATTCTAAAATTGGTTTGACAGTTCAGTGTCCCAGCAACTTTGTCCCCGCCTTTATCTGCTTCTTCTACCATGCTTCTTCCTGAAATTATTTGCAAGTCTTTGTCTTTCTATTTTGGAATTCGTAAGCCTAATTGTTATTTTTTTTTTTATAAAAAAAGCTAAATATTTGGGTGCTTTCTTTCTTTTTATGACGGACAATTTTTTTTTTTTGCCTTGACAGATCAGATTCACAGCTTGATTACTTTTCACAGCTTTCTTGCAAAAGAGCATAAAATTCCCTTACTCCCTCAGCAAGTAGTTACGAAAAAATTTCTGTAGGAAAAGTAACCAAACATACCTAATTTTGGACGAGCCCTATTCAATTCTATAACTTAATTTTTCAAATAATCAATTTTTATTTATAAACCGAATATAAGCAATGACTGAATTTGTGTTAACGACAGCATGTAAAACATTAGAGAAAAAAGATCTTAACGAAGCAGAAGGGATTCCTAGCCATGATATTTTCAAAATAGAAAATATAACCGTTATAAAGCCACCGTTATTGAAAATTTTCTATTGGCAAAAATTTGACATTGATGGGTAATAAAAAGAGAATTCATTCATATTTTCATGAAAAAAGTAATAAATATGTTTTTATTCTAGATTTAATGAGAAACTGTCCTCGGATGCGAATCACATTGAACATAGCTTATATCTGCCAACTCGTCAATTGCAAAGTAAGCCCCTGAAAATAGTTTTCTGGTTACGGAATTTGTCATCCCATCACTCCTTGACCATAACTTTGAAACGTTTACAAAACTGTCAATGTGTGCCACTTGAGACCAGAGTCGGATTCAATCAATTTCGTTATTTATATCATTGTCCCCATAGACGATTGATAAATATTTCACAAGAAATCCTTCATTTACGGCCAAATGATTTGGTGGCCATGTCAATGGTGGCTTATTTTTATCTCTATGGATCGTATATGCTCTCCTACGAGATGAGGTTAACTAAGCTAAATTTATCTTTAATTGTGAATCCCATTTTTTAAACTCAGTTTGCAGTTGTTCGAATTCCCGTGTAATTATATGGAATTTTCATTTGAATATTGTCACTATGGATCCAATTGAAAGCGTCTTAACACGTGAATTGCTGCCAATTAATGTCAAGGAATATCGCCGCTTATCCCAGGCTATATGGATACGTAATATAACGGCACAAAATTTACAATTTCGTTTTAAGGCAAGAGACCGAGGCTTTTGTTTAATCAACTCCAATATGACAGTGCCTAGACAAAGTGTTTGGCCATTGATTGTGGACTACAGACCAAGTGATTTTGAAAATGATGTAAGAATTCAGGGAATCTTTTAGTGGCTTTAGTGGTTGATAATTTATTTCAATAGCTCTGTCTAACAATGTCGATTGATGGATTTAATTATAATATTACCTTGTCATGTAAAGGTACCTTGGATGATGAAAATGCTCTTGTCGAACCAATCGTTCCCATCAATGATTATGAATGTTCAGATTTTTTATATGTTTTGTATCCGAATAAACTAAATTTTTTCATGGAGCCAAATGAGGAACGTTCCCAGATGGTGGCTCTACATAATCACAATCAAATGTGCATGGAATTCAAATGGCAAACGTAAGCTTTATATACACATAGATTAAGGAGCCGTTCTGAACCTCAAATTATATTAATTCGTTTCCAAAATTAAGATTTTTATTCTTTCTTACTGCCTGAAGAAAAATCTTTCCAATTTATTAATCCAAATTACACGCACTCTTTAACTCTAGCTATTCCATAAATGGCTATTTCATTTTCACATTCGAACCCATACAATTCACTCTGAAACCACATCATTCCAAGCTGTGTGTTGTTCATTGTAAAACCTACGACAAGCCGTTGCATTTTCGCAATATACCGGCTGTGTTGGAAGTTCATCGTATATTGGATAAATCAACACAAATAGCCCAACAACTGTTGACGGAAATTGAATCAATTGACGATCCAAAATGGAAAGAGGATAGCTATATGGAACATGTATTTCTACATATAAATTTAAAAGTGAATTTTGCTGAAATTAAACCCATTGTAACCAAATCAGTGGAAGAAAAAACCGAATCAGTGCCATTAGTTATACCCATAGATGATGATTTGGCATTACCTCAAAATTCCAAAATAACAATATTTGAAAAACTTTTTTGGTGTTACCTATCCAGATCAAATCATATGCGCAATAATGATAAAATACCCTGTAATTTAAGTTACGACGAGGTTCTGCAACGTTCCCCAATTGATAGTAATGCCAGCAGAAAAATCAAAGATCGTTTGTATGTTTTAACTTTTTAATTTAATTTTTACTTTAAACATAGTTTAATTTGCTATTGTTCCTATATTTTTATAGGAAACTAATTTCCTTTATGAATTTCATTCTGGCTGAAAGCTGTCGTGACCTTTCAAAAAATCACCGTTTTGTACCTCTGGAAGTTTTGGATACTCCTTAAAATTTTCCTCTAAGATTTCGCATATACAAAGAAAATGGTAGCATCGAATCTCTTTGCAGGCATGATTGATGCGTTAAGCTGTGAGTAAAAAAGGAAAAAAATTAAAATTCTATATTTTTTTAACAAATTAAATAAATAATGGCATACTTGAAGTTTGCCAATCTTAAACGTTCTAAATAACGATCAATGGCAACAGCGGGTAAGAAAAGCTTACGAACTTCCTTTGGAACCTTGTCGGAAAGATTACGAGCCTGAAAAATTGAAAAATCTTAGTATAATTTAAAGATGATAATAAGAATAAGAGGAATGACTGTTTTCATACAGAAGTTCTGAAATTCTAATTATGATGAACACTATTTATATGGAACACTATAAGATTCCAGAAGAACATGGAATTCTTATGTTAAAGACCAGAGGTTGTGAATATGGAAAAGTCTACTTATAGATCTTCTTATAGATAAATTGCAAGACCATAGTATGTTGGGCCAACACATTATCACATAACAAATGGCCAGGCTAAATAGCATTTTATAAGGTTTTTTAATGAAAGTTAATGTGTTTTAGTTCAAATTATCTCAAGGACACGTTAGAACAAAAAACGCAGAATTCTCTTGGATTTCTTTCCCTGTTGATGACTTTTATATAAAAACCCTATATCAATAATTCCTTACCATTTCTAAATGTTGATGTGCCACTGTTGCTACTTCAAAAATACAATCTTCGACACCCTTATCATTTGCTTTCGCACGCAAAACACGCTCCTGACTTACACCATTCTTAATTAGGACTTCCTGTGGTATATTTAAGGCTTGACTACGTTTGGTATAGGGCACTGACCGCAGCAATGTAACAATACCTTGTGCTTTTCCTAAATGTGAGGCAGCATGATCCACGTTCATATCCTTAACGCCAGTTAATTGCACAAGCAGATATAGAAGAGAAGAATACGTTTGTTCTGCATATGTTTCCAAATCTTTTATTGTTACAAACGGTTCATTTGGTGCACGGTCGCGAGCGTTGACTAGACGTTTTAAATATACCTTATTTAATTGGAAGCTATCTATGGTCTGCAAATAAATCAAATTAACAAATTGTTTTATTGTGAGGAGTTTACATACCTTTTTCAACTCCCTTAACACCGGCTGATCCGACACATACGATTTTTCTTTGGCATAACATTTTTCTATGGAATGAAACCAGAATTTCAAGCGCATCTTTGCTATATGGTCCTCTGAAACCTAAATAAAATTTCCTAAAATGATCAAATGAAATTGTCCAGTTTTCTAACTGCTTACATTTGACGAGCATTTGGCCACCTCTACATTGAATGCTCTCAGCGCAAAGGCATGCCTACGATGGGCATTGTCCAACAGCAAGGTACACAAATAGTTCTCATGATCATTTTTCCTTAAAAAAATAACAATTTTTATATAATCACAAATGACCAACAATTTTTTTAAAAATGCACTACTTACTCCACCAAATTCATACAATATCTTTCAGCCGACTTGCCATTATTTGTTTGCTGATTCGTACCATGCTGTCGCCTTTGCTGCTGTTGCAAAAGAATTCGTAAATTTCTTAAAGAAATTTCAAAATTTGTACATTTCTTAAGAAATTTCATTTCAAAAATGAAAAACGTGAAAAACGTCCCAACGAAGCGAATATAAAGGCCAAAAAGCAATACTCGATAAAAAATAAACAGAAAGCAAAGACCCCGGTACTCTGTTGTTTACGAATGAGTGTAATGCATAACGCCCGGGTACTCTGTTGTTTACGAATGAGACATGAGAGAATTGAACATCTTCACTAAAGAGCTCGGAACTAGCTGCTACTTTTCCGAGTGATTAATGTATAATCAGCTGTCTTGGAAGGGGTGTACTTAGGCCATGGTAGAAGAATACAGGTAGTCGCATCGACACAGCTGCTGGGACAATGAACTGTCAAACTGATTTTGAAATCGAAAATGTTGAATGAAAAATTGTTGAAGTTTGTAAAAATTTTTGAAAAATACATATTATATCAACCTCCGATTTGCGTCATATAAGAAAACATATACAAATCTACTTATTTTTGACAAAACATTTTGAAAATTTTTACATATCAATGTTCCTAACCGTTGATGCATCTACCTATATTCTTCTACCATGACTTAGGCCAAGCTATCTGTCGATAAATCCATAATCGCCAGTGCCTCTTTTGCGATAACAGGGGTCACCATGTGTGGGCGAGGTTGACAGTTGGAAAGGAGAGGCTATGTAATCGCATCACTTTCCCATAAAACCCCCATCTAAAACTAAAAATATGATAGTTAATAAAGAAAAAATTGTATATGGAGAACTATGTATAAAATGTATATACAAAAAAAAAAAAAAAAAAAAAAAAAAAAAAAAACAAACACTACAATACAATTCAAATTCAAACACTACAAATCCAATTCAACAAAGATAACAAAAAAAAAATATTTACAATTCGAAAGTATTTCAATTCAAAAAAATAAGTAAAATAAACTACACTAACTACAATTCAACAATTAAAAATCAAAAAAATCAACAACAGAACAGAAGAAGATATTGAAAAAAAAAACAAAGCAGACACTATTAGAACAGAAATACAGCGTTGCATAGTAGACATTATTCAGTGGGCAAATGAAATTGAAAAAAAAACATAAATAAATTTCTATTAATTTCGATTGGTATTAAAAGGTTGTGATTTAAAACATTTCTCAGACCAAAAAAATGCACGATCAAGAGATCCGGTTAGTGTGATAACATAATCGGATCTTGCCTTAACATTAATTAGTTCTACAAAGGTAGGTCTTCTCCCACAACGTTTTCTAATCTCAATGAAATCACTTTCGAGGGATTCATTCATACAATTTTTAACTATTAAATTTGGATACTCCATAAACAGAGAAGACAATGTTAATAAACTAAATTGGAGCATTTGTGGAATGTTGCCGCATTCCACATGCTGTAAGAAATCAATGGCTTTATTAACTATTGAAATTAGTTCAAACTGTTCAATTCTTTCAAAGCAAAGTCTCACAATTGGAACCATCCCAGATATAAATTTTTTCGTTGCCTCTAGACTCGATTGTCTATCTTCGGAAAAATCGGAAAAATCAACTATATTGAGAGCATGAACCACATTTTGGTTAAAAAGTGCCGCAATTCTCTCCATAGGATCGTGCTCGAAGTTATATGACTTGTAATAACTGGGACATAAAGTGGTTTTTCGCAATTGTGGACTGTATTTATCGTTATAATTTAATTCGGAATCTAAATTGAAAATATGTAACAAAAAATCAGGAGATGCGACGTCCTGTTTTTTCCCCAGCATGTTTTTTATATATAGACAATGTTCAAAAAAGTTATTAACTAAGGAATTAAGCATGTGGGGAATGTCGTATATACAACGCGTACCGTCTTCGGCGTTTGGAGGAAAAGGAATAATGGCAACATTCGAGCCACGATATTGCTCAACAAATTTATACTGGACGGGATATCTGTCGCAAATGCAGATAATTATATTCAATTGCAATGGCTGCAGATTCTGGAACGCCATTAAAAGAATTGATTCCAGTAATAATGTGTTGTATTCCTTTGTAAGAACGAATCCTTCAAGCAACCTCCAATCACTATTCAAGCCAACTAACTGCAGTCCTAAAGCATATGTAACGGTGTTATTATCGCCAGTGTCTGTAACTTTAAGTTGGTCAAATTGCAAAGCGCAATGACGTTGCTCTTCCGTCATATCATTGAAAATATTGCGCAAAACACCAATTACGTTGTCATCGAATCCTATTGCCAGAGGTTTAGTTTGACGACTAAAAACGTAATCAGGACTGAGTAGGTTAAATTTCAATATGTTTAACATGTATGCATACTGACTCTTTGAAAAGAGATACACATGTTGTAAAACCTTAATTTCCTCAGCGGTGTTTGGAGATGTAGAGCAGTTGCAAATGACACGTGAAAATGCTTTGCTCGAATTACTGGCATCTGTTTAGGGGAAAATGCCAACACCACGAAGACTATCAATTTTTTTTTTTGAAGATCCCCGATTTTTTCTTCACAAACAACCACAGTGCCTTTAAGACTTTCGTTTTCTTGCTCGAGGGAACGAACTTTGTCTTGAAGAGAGCTGTTTTCATTTCTAAGGGAAGAAACCTCTGCTCTGAGCATTTTAATTTCATCCCTTAGAAGTTGTCCCTTGGTTTCTAGTTTTTTATCTTCTTCCGATCTATATTCAAAACTACATTCTGCGTTATATTCTAAATTAGGTACACTTAAACTTCCATTTGCAAATCCTGACGTTTTCTCCCCATCACTACATACTGTGGGATCATCTAGAAAAAACCCAATTTAAAATTAGTCTTAACTAATTTAATATTCTATATAAATCGTATTAAAAATTACATTTGATTTTTATTTCATAATGCAAGTGTTAGAGTTATATGTCCTATAATATTATAATATAATGTATATTTTATTGGATTTATAGTGCTAGAAAATCTTGAATAGAGCCACATCCCTTTTTAATGTTTTTCCATTAATTAATAGTAAAAAAAAAGTTCACATTGAACTGCAGTAAAATTTTATATTAGAAAAGTTTAGGAATGGAATTGAATCACACAACGTCATATCGATATTGATACTAGTAATAGAGTCAAATCAGTGGCTATTTCCGATTCCTGTTAAACCATAGTTGTAGGTACAGAACTCGAAACAAACAATTTAATAAACCAAATAAGCCACGTTTCTAATTATTTATTGTATTATTTATTGTTATTGTTAAATCATAACAATTTTTAAATCATAACATCAGTCCTTACCGACGAAGGTGGAAACCCTGTTTCACTTAAGCCGAGTTTTCATAAGTGAACCAGCGTTTTTAACTTTAAATGCAAATAATGAAGAATATGACTAAAAGGGGGCTAAAAAATGTATTTATGAATATTTTGAAGTTGTTGGAGTATATGTTCCTAATGGCATGACTTCCATATTTACATAAATATATTTTATATACAATTTGATATTTAAGTCTCGTCATAATATAACATGACTTATGAATCCATATGTACTTCGGTACAGGTAGTACTGATGTACAAATAAATAAATATAAATATATAAAATAAAATAATCGATAATGATTTTCCTTAATATTCTCGATTTCATAATCAAAGAACTACTCGACTTACATTCATCGATGGTCATAGCTGTCGTCTCAACATCTACTGTATTGAAGGCAAGTGGAGGTGGCAACTGCAGACTAGGTACTGCTGTCGATAGCAGACGCTTGGATCCAGTCATCATATTAGCATACATGCTTGCCTCAAAATGTTTTTCGCAGATTTTTGAGCCACCATTACAGCTTATTCCATAAAGATTTTTCAACATTGGTTTCCATCCATTTTTTACAGCATGGAAAATGTGTTTGCTGTTGCCATTTTTTGAATTATCGCACACTGGTATGCAGCAACGTCTTGGAGGTGGCATTCCTTTGAAAATGAAATACAACGCAAAGCTTAGTAAGAACCCAAGGAACGCTTATAGTCATGATTGAATTTGATTAACGAAGCACTGCTTCGCCTCCAGTTTAACACATGATAGCATGGCCTACCCCCCTTCCAAGATAACTGTGTCAATCAAGGAACAAAAGATAAATAACAAATGGTCCCTGTTTTACCGCAAAATATGAAAATATGCATCTGCTGTTTATTCAAAACAAATACAAAAATGTATATGGATTGGCAGAATATGGACCATTGTGGTCATTGTACCATGTCATCCCATATCATGGGACATGGGGCACTAAAAGAAGTAGAAGTAGCTTTGTTTGGCTGTGTCGTACATTGATTTCATTCACTGCAGTATACGGTTCCCCTTCCAAGCCTACCAAATTTATGTCAAAATGCAATTATTGTGATTGAATTTAAAATTTTCTATCGTAGTTTGACAGACATGGTAGAAAAAGAAAAAAGAGGAAGGTAGTCGCCTCGACACATGGCACTTGGTTTCAAAACAGTATTTGGAATCCATGATGTCCAAGGCCCATTAAACCCATTAAAAGTTTACATAGTCGTTTAAGTCGCACTAAAACTACAATTGAGATCATAATGTCTGTCAAAGTGTTATAATTATATTTAATAATAATAATAATGACATGTAAATCGGCTGTTCGTATCGGATGACATGCTATGGATACATATTCAATAGAACCGACCATTAAAGAAATCTTTCGTCCTGTTTTTAATGAAAATTTAAAATAAACAAGTAAGCAAAGGCTATATTCGTGCGGGGCCGACCATGTGATACCCTACAACACTACCATATGTTAGAAGCCCCCTTACTTCTTCTTTGTCTTTAACTCTCTTCTTAAGGTAAGGTCACATTGGGCAAATATTTGACGAAAAATGTCAAATATTTCTTTGTCACAATCTGACCATCAAATATTATTTGTCGGTAAATACAAAAACAGCTGATTTTGGGGAAACAAAATTATTTGCCGGAAAACAAAAATTTGACCAATGTGTCCATAATGTGAACATATTTGATCAATTATTTTCCTATTTTTTGGTCAAACATTTATTTGACGGTGCAAATGTTTTGTAAGGTCAAACAAGGAAAATATCAGTTTAAAATATTGGGCAGCATTTTGCTTAAACAACAGGAGCATTTGTAGCATGATGTTTAATGAACAGAAAAACAAACGAATGCAATAAGTGGCTTTGTTTATTTGATATTTTGAACTAACTGAATTTAGGTGTGTCTGGTTACCCTAAAATTTGTAACAATTGTTACTAATTGTTACACTGCCTTTACACGGTGACATTTTTTAACCATGCCATTTTTTTTGTTGGTAAAAGGTGTAGAGAGACAAGGATAGAAGAAAAAATGGCACGATAAGCCACCGCACAGGGTTACATGCCATTTTCTTTGCATTTCTCTTTTTGCTTCTTCCGAATTTTTTATGATTTTGACATTTCATATCGTTTTTTTATTGTAATTTTTGATGCGTTTCTTTTATTGTGATGTGTTTAGTGATTGAATTGTATAGTGAATTATATGAAAATTAATTGGAAGTTTTAAAAAGTAAAAAAAGAAAGTTAAAATAAAAGTCAATAATTTTAATAAATATGTGGACCAGATCGACAATAACTTTTTCCATCATTTCTTATTTAGATTCACACATTTAATTTTAAATCACTTCTTTATAAATATCTGTTACAAACAATTAGCACAACAATACAGCTCTATACGAAATGCTGAATAAAATAAAATGTCAGAAAAAATGCCAAGCACTAATGTCATAAAATGCCACCGTGTAAAGGCGCGAAGATTTACGCAGAAATTTTAAAAGAGAATTGATAAAAATGCCAGCTAAAAATTGCACCGTGTAAAGGCAGTGAAACTCGACTATGGACTTGGGTGAAAACCGAGTACTCGACTATTCATAGTCGATTGTTCGACTTATGCTATGTTCTCATTGCACTTTTAATCACGTTGTTCGTTCTCAGAATTTGGTACACAAATTAACCCGTTCACACGGCACGATTCGTAATTCATAGTAACATAATTCCTTTTATCAAATGTTTTGTTTGTTGATTTTTATAGGAATTTGTGCAAAAGTACATTAATTTAGCATTAATAATTATAGAAGAAAGTACAATAATTAAGCATTAATAATTATAGAAGAAATTATTGTTTTTCATCCAAAGATGTATTTTATCTTTCATTTAACAATTTTCATTCATGTTTTGAACTGAACTGTATAAATGTTTACATTTTACATATATTTTTGAGTTTTTCTGTTTTTAAATTCGGTTGGAGAGTCACAGTCAAAATTTTTTTTTGTCGATACAAGAATTTTGAAAACATTGCCTCTTTTGTTTCCAGATTTCTGTGGAAATTTCAACTCGTGGTCAAAATGCGTACCTCGGATGAGAGGAAACAAAATTTACTTTCGTTTGAATGCACATACACCATTCAACATTATATCTTTGTTTCATAATTTTCAGTCTTCTTTCTTATGTGTGTATGCTGTTTGGTTTTAACTTGAAAGTTTGGTTTCCACGATTTTCTAGCGATTGCTTGAAGTGTTGAGAGATTGGGACCAACAGCTAACAACTATACATTCAGGGGAATGATGTGAAAGCATTAAAATTAAATGTTTTAAGAACTATTCTTCTGTATTTTCAATTTAATAATAACTTCAAAAATATACATTTTTGAAATTAAAATAATTTATTGAAAATTAATTATTTTGTTTCATTAAATTTTTTTATTCTGAATTTTTAAATGTCATAACTTTTTTTCGATAAATGCTCTCATTTGTTAGGGATGGCACACATTTCACCGTAGTTCAGCGAGTGATTTGAATGGAACAAATAACAAAAATCTTTGTTCGCTCAGCAAATTTTGTGTGGGGAATTAGGTAGATATTTCTTAATTAATGGTCGAACAAAGAATAGAGAGCGAATCACGTGCCATGTGAACTAAGCATAATGTAGCGTTTCCACTGCACTTGATTCGCTCTCTATTCGTTGTTTGACCCTTAACTATGAAAAAACTACATTATTCTTCACAAAAAATTTCCTGAGCGAACACTCAAATTAAATCACTCTCAGAACAACGAAAAAATATGTCCCATCCATGGTAGAAAAATACAGGTAGATGCATCAACGCTTGGGAGCATTGATATGTCAAAAATTTTTAAATTTCCTTTCAAATATAAGTAGATTTTTATATGTTTTCTTATACGACACAAATCGTGGGTTGTAAAGATATGCATTTTTCAACAATTTTTACAAGTTTAAACAATTTTTCATTCAACATTTTCAATTCCAAAATTGGTTTGACAGTTCATTGTCCCAGCAGCTGCGTCGATGCGTCTACCTATATTCTTCTACCATGGTCCCATCCCTAACAAATGAGAGCATTTATCGAAAAAATAAATTATGGCATTTAAAAATTAAAAATAGAAAAATTTAAAGAAATTAAAAAAATTCTTTGGGAGAAAAACAATCATTTCTTCTATTCATATTAGTGAAAATTTCATGTATTTTCGTATAAATACCCAAACAAAATTTTTGAAAAAAGGAATTATTTTACTATGGATTACGAATCGTGCCGTATGAACGGGTTAATTCGTGTACCTAATTCTAAGAGCGAACAACGTTGTTCGGTTTCCAATGGAAACATGCTATAAGCATAAAGGTATAATACAATTGGTCTGTTCCAGAACAGCAGGAATGTAAACATTTTCGTCACGATAACCGATTTTCCTTTTATGATATCGAAAACTAGTAGACTGTCTGATATCGAAAACTTTGACTGTCTTAAGTCATCGGCTGGCTTCTTCGTAGAGGAACAAAGAAGTTTTAAGTTAACTTAGTTCGCTTTTGGCCCTACCATGGCAGAAGAGAACAGGTAGATGCATCAAGGCTTGGGAGCATTGATATGTCAAAAAAATTTAAATGTTTTTTTCAAATATAAGTAGATTTTTATATGTTTTCTTATACTACGTCATTCGGAGGCTATTACAATTCGCATTTTTCAACAATTTTTACAAATTTAAATAAACAGATCATTGTCCCAGCAGCCGTGTAGATGCGTCTACATATATTCTTCTACCATGGGCCCTACGCTCCTTTGTTCTTTTTCTAAGAAGCGTTTTATGTATTCTCACCTTTAGTACTTTTGGGGTATACTTTTTATAAGACTACTTTAATGGATCTTTAAGACTTAAAAAAGTGAAACTTCTAAGACTACTTAAAACTATCTGTAGTAGCCCATCATTTCTAAATCCCACTTTCAAGTGCTACTAGTTTAAAATGATATAAAATGTCAGTCAGCTGATCTTTGTTAAAGTATACATACGCGCTTGTTCATTTATGTATGTATATTATAAAAAATGAAACAATATAGGATCACTCGGAGTCTGTTAACAGCTTTTGTAAATAATGTAAATAAATGATACTCTAACACAGTTGTCAATTGTGGCCCGGACTACAATAATTGTATAGTTAGAATCGAAAAGCAGTGTTGTGTTCCAAAATATTTCGATTTAACATTGCACTTCAAATTAAGTTGTATGTTAATATAATTTTCTTTGGCAAATTATTGTAACCTTGGGAACATTAAGCACATAAATCGAGATAACGCTTTAAACGGGCTTTTAGTCCTAATAGCGCAGCCCATTTTGAAAATATTTGTGAAATCAGCTGGTTTTATCGGATGACCCATGGCGCGATACGATAATAAAATATATTGCTTGGTGCTTGTAAAATCATATAACCTGAAATAGCACCTTATCACGATAAAGCTTTTATATACCAACATGTTTGCAATTTTGCAAAAGGAACATACCTACATGGCATGGCAGAAGAATTCAGGTAGATGCATCAACGCTTGGGAGCATTGATATGTCAAAAAAATTGAAATGTTTTTTTTAAATATAAGTAGATTTTTATATGTTTTCTTATACTATGTCAGAAGGAGGCTATTATAATTCGCGTTTTTCAAAAATTTTTGCGAATTTAAATAATTTTTCATTCAACATTTTCAATTCCAAAATTGGTTTGACAGTTCATTCTTCTACCATGCTACATGGCTATTGATTGCAGATACATTGATGTTAATTTTAATTCAATATATACGGTTTGAAGCGCATATCATCCGAAATTGTGATGAAATAATTGCTGTCGCCTGTTTAACAGAATTTTAGATCATGCCTTGCATGTCGTTTAAAAGTGTGCAACGCAATTGTAAACTGGAGCGTGTATCATATTAATTGATTCATAATTAATTAATTTAAAAAAATTGGTAATGAAATAAGCATCATACTTAAATTTGCTAGCCGAAAAAGATTATATTATCATAATGGTTTATTATTGAGATTCTTTTCTCAACCCCAATTATAAACTAAACTAGAATCATGTATATTTGTAACATTATTTTTGGTAAATTCTATTTTACACGTGTAAAGTCCTGCGAAATTAAATGGGAGTTTTTGGGGTCATAGAGAACCGAAGAAAAAGTGTAATTTACCTTGTTCGAGGATCCAAATGGTATTTGACCTATAAAGACTAAACTAAATGGAATTCAAACACTACTCAACAACTAAAACACTGAAAAAAATCCTTAAGCCAGAAGGTATGAAATCTAATTAAAGACTCGGGAAAAGTTCAATAGAAATAAAAATGTTTTTGTTAAATGAGCTTCATTCTATCCCCAGTCTAAAAGTTACAATTACATAGGTAATGTCATGCAATCGTAACATTACAATTTTGTTATTTAATGACATTAAAAAAATTATATTTTGTAGTTCTTCCTTAAATATGGGCGTACAACTGGCAAGAAATTTAGATTTATTTCCGACCAAATATTGTGTCATTCTCACGCCTTTTATTCTCTATCTAAGCCAGAAAACTAAAAAAATGATAATGGAATGGTTAAAATTTGCTTCAGAGTGTCATTCTGCTGCAGCTAGGACAAGTTGAAGATCGACAATATCCCGCCTTGCTTTGCTATAATAGTGAGCAACGATTGTCATTACAGGAAGTTGCCTGCATAAGTTTTCGTTTTAGTACCGAAAGCCTATATAGGCATTGTAAAAATTTTGGCAATAGCCAGCTGGCTATTATGGATATTGGTTCTTAAAGGCTTTTTTACAATAAAACATTATTTGAGGTCTACACAGCAACTAATAACACCAAGAAGGTTTCCTCAAGACAAAGGGTCTAAAATCTATATTTTTTATATGTTTAAACCCTTAGTAAAATTAGGAAGGTAAAACCATTTCAAATAAGCGTATCCATATCTGCATTTTCTGCAATTTATCTTGTTAAATTTCACTGCATAGAAAACAGGTTCCCATGTATGATTTGTGTGTGTATAATGGATTCACAAACATAAATTTTGATGGCAATGAGATGTTGTCAAATAAAAAATTTTGAAAAAAAAATGTAATCATTAGATTGCATGACATTACTGTGTCAAAGAACGCCAAAACAATAAATTATTTATCATTTTTGTAAAATATGCCACGTAAATATTTTAGGTAAAAAATAATTCTAATTTGAAAAATGACAAGGTCGAGCTCATCTGTCTTATTTTCTGTCAAAGTCAAAATACATAATTGTGATTTGAAATTCAAAGAGAGTCAAATGACAGTAGTGTAAAAATGTATTTGTTTGTTAGCTTTGTTTGGTTACAGAACTGAAAGAATGTACAATTTTATACTACTATTACCTTTTATAACTTTGCAAAACTAATACAATGGCGCAACTATAAGGTTCTCCTTCCAAGTCAGTTGACTACCGCATTTAATGCCAAAATGCATTATTGTGATTGAAATCACAGAACAAAAGATCAACGAATAGCCAACAAAGTGCAAACAAAATTTGGCATTCCACCTATTTTTTTTTTAATTTGCACCTTTTTATTGTTTATGTCAAATGTAGTCTTCTTATATGACATTGTGTAGGCCTTGGTCATGGTACAGTAGGAGGTATAACTACTTCGTAAAACTACCGAAATACAGCCCTGAGGCTATGCTCGCTTTTTGTCAGAACTATTCAACATTTTATGCAACAAGTAGTTGTCAATTTTTGATATTTTCTCTTATTTTGTGAGCGAGTAAGCAAAAGGGGGAAAGATCAATGAAATGCCTGGATTTTTTCTCAAAAATATAATCGAAAATGTTCAACATTTCAATTACATGACAAAACTGTTTAATATCTTTAATACTCGCCCCGCAATGTACATTTCTTTCAATCGTGATTTTTATTTTTCAAAACAATAAATAAATACAAAAAATTGGCAAAAGTCGGGCACTCTTAAAAAATATTCTTACCGTTTTATTGTATGGCCTTGGTCGAGTTCGTTGAAAAGGGTTGCCATATTCAATTTAGCACAAGATAATGCCTCTATTGTCTTGCTCATGGTAGAATTAAAAAGGTAAAGTCAAGCAATCATATATTTACAATTTTTTCAAAATAAATCACTTGACAACATCTCATTGTCAAAATTTATATTTACAGATCCATTGTATATATACAAATCAGAGATAGGAACTTTTTTTCTTTGCAGTGCAATTTGACGAAGTAAATTATTATTTTAAATGCTTATTTTAAATGACTTTACCTTCTTAATTTTACCATGACTTTGCCATGAACCACAAACAAAAAAAAAAATGGTTAATTCTCATAACAAAATATTGTTATTTTTATTCATAAATAATAGAATTTAATTCTTAATATGTTAACTACTACAGCTAGTAAAAGTAAATGCATTAAACTTAGTCTATATTGTTTATTTTTAAGAGATTTCAAGCATCGCGTACTAATCCCAGCCATTTACAGACAAAAAATTTCCACTCTCTTTAGTACGGAATTTCTCCAAGTAGATTATTTTCGATTATTGTATTATCCACCTTGTAGTGGACTTCACAGAATTCGGCAATACGAGCACAGGCTTCTTCAATCATCTCTTTGGGAACAGTTAAGACGATACGCACAAAATTGGGATATTCAAAACAGCTGCCAGGCAGACAGAAAACACTTTGTTGATTCACTAACTCCTGAACGAAATGCGTATCATCCTTAAATTCGGGAAATTGTTCGATATTAATTCCTATCATCATATACATGGCGCCGTTGGGCATAATGGGGTTCAAGCCGCGAATCTTCTTGAGCATTCCATATGCTAGATTGGCATTTTCGCTTAGTATATCAATGACGCTGTCGAAATAACTTTGTGGGGTTTTCTCTAAAATATCTGGCAGAGCACCTTGAATCAAAGTATTGGAACCCAAAATTCGACCACACAAACTTCGCAATCCCTTGGCAACTTCAGCTATGCGATTTTCGCGATCATGAATTATCACCCAGCCGGTACGCCAGCCAGGTACAATAAAACGTTTCGTTAAACCACCACACGATAGAACTGGAACATTCTTTGACAGAGAACTGACAGCATAATGTTTGGATCCAGGAAAAACAAAATGTTCATAGACCTAAAAATCAAAAACAAAATTAAATCCATGTTTCTTATTTAGAGATCAACTAACGTATCTTACCTCATCGGCAATAACGGGCAAATAGTATTTCTCACAGATGGCCAAAATATCTTCCAAATGTTTTTTGCTGAAAACACTGCCACAAGGATTGCTGGGGTTGTTAATAACAAGGGCGGCAGTGTTTTCATCAATCAACGATTCCAATTGTTGCAAATCGCATTCCCATTGTTTTTCCGGCAATAGATCGTAGAAACGCACTTGTATGCCCAGACCTTCGGTCAATGTTTGATATAAACAAAAACCTGGACGAGGTATCAAAATATTTTGACCCCTCTCGGCTAAAGCCAAAATCGAATATTCCAATGCCGCTGAACAACCACTGGTTATGCAAATATTCTCGGGTTTTATTTCTTCCGAACTCTGATGGGCACTGTATTTGGCAATAGCTCGGCGAGCAAATTCATGCCCTTGCGTATGAGCGTAACCATTGTATTTACCACTTTCAATGGACTTCAAAACGGCTTTTATGGTCTCATCAGAGGCCTTAAGATTACCAAAAGTCGTGGGATCGCCTGAAAGAAATTAAAAAAAATACAATTAAATGAGTATTACCATAAAAAGAGATATCGAAAATACAGGGTGAGATGAAAAAAACTGCAACCAACTTCAGACTGCTGCCACTCGTCCGACAGCTGTTAAAATTATTCCAGTGACAGCTCAAAAAAAAGTATTTGTGATGGAATTCAAACGTGATAGTGTAATTTCTTTACATTTGGCTGGAAAACCACAAATGTATATCGTTAGAGCACTCCAGCATTTAAATGAGAATAAATCCTTAGTGTCTCGTATTATTGCTCGTTACCGTGATACTGGTACCGTAGCCCGACATCAAGGAAGTGGACGAAAGAAAACAGCTACATCAGCAGAAATGGTTCCAAAAAAGTAAAGAAGCGACTTGATCGAAACCCGCGTCGCAGTGGCCGAAAAATGGCTCGTGAGCTGAACATATCGCAATATTCTATTCGGCAAATATTGAAAAAAGAGCTAGGTGTAAAGCCATTAAAATTCCAAAAAGTTCATGAACTTCCACCGTAACAAAAAGAAAATAGTCTCAAAAGAGCTAAAGAGTTGCTTCGCTTGGCCGAAAGTGATGAACTGCCGAATTTGGTTTTCTCCGATGAGAAAACATCTGTTGTCCAGCAGTTTGTAAACAAACAAAATGATCGTGTTTACATGCTAAAGAGGTCAGCTGAAAATGTGCACCTTCGGTTGACTACCAGAACTCAAGCGCCGGCCATGGTGATGGTGTGGGCCGCCATAACAGCCGATGGTCGCTCTCCGCTCAGAATAAATGCGGAATATTATTGCGAAAATATTCTGGAGGGTGTATTGAAGCCTTTGGCACGCAAACATTTTGGTCGCAGACTTAGGACATTCCAACAGGACTCAGCACCATCGAACTCAGCACGCGCCACCCAAGAATGGTTGCAAAATGAGGTTCCTCCCTTTATTTCCAGCGCACAATGTCCACCAAAATCTTCGGATACCAATCCGATGGACTATTGTGTCTACAGTATTTTGGAAAGCAAGGTTGGCACAAAATAATACCAAAGTGTCGATCACCTCAAGCGCTTATCCGGAAATGGGCCAAAATACCGCAGAGCAACATTCGGACAGTGTGTGACGGTTTCATTGGCCGTTTGAAGGCCATAATTCGTGCCAAAGGTGACCAATTCGAACAAATTTAAACTTATTCTAAAATGTTCATGTTATTTCCGACATTTTTTGTTTTTATTCAAAAAATTTTAAAAAGAATGTAAAAATTATGGCTTTTGACATTGTTGCAGCTTTTTCATCTCACCCTGTATATACACTGATATATTATATATAAAATGAATGAAATAATAATTGGATTCGGTAAAGAGTGTGAAAGTAGAAGAAAAATTAAATTATGTTTACAGTCCTGATATTAACGCACATGGGTTAATAAATCTAGTGAATAAAATTGCTCGTTTAGGGGGATATAAATGCCTCTAAAGATCAGCTGACTGACATTTTATATAATTTGAAACTTGTCTAAACATTTGACGGATTTGAAAATTGTATTTATTAGAAATGGAGTCGATTTAAAATGTCATAAAAAATTGTTCACACTGGATGTAATAAGAGCATATACATTTAGAGAAAATTGAGTATGTAAGTTGGCCGAATGTGTTTTCCAGAAGTCGACGGATGTGCTTTCATTACAGCAAATACCTTCTATGGACAATCTGTGACTCTTAAATGAGTTAATATGTTCCGCCACATAATACATTGTAATAATTTTTAATTAAGGTACAGATTACAATTTTAAGTTTAGCATAACATTTGCATAGATATCTCGAACTACATATTATAAATTCTTAGTGTGTCCATATTTAATAAAACTAAGCAATACAATATGCCATAAAGAAACTTTTTGAAATGACAAAACAGCATATGACATCATATTTTAAATGTAATGCACCAGTAATTACCATTCATGTATTTAATGATTATGATTCACAGTATTGTATGACAATCGGAAGCTATCACGGGTGTTACAAACATTTACATATGTATGCTACCTTATTATTTAATTTACACTCAATATTAAATTACACATAGGTACATGCTATTTCATCAGACAGACTGTTACTAACCAAAAAACATTTTTTAAGGTAAATAACTCATAACATCTTAGAATATGATTATGAAAGGATACTGACGACAAATGTAACTGAGCAAAAAAAAAAAATACAGAAACATTTAAATAAAAGGAAAAAGTTACAAGATGTTTTTAATGTTAGTCAATTAACTGGCCCGCATTCGTAATACATAAAAAAGGTACACCTAAGAACACATTCTATACGAATAATAATTTAACTAAGTAAAAAAACAAGCAAACAACTTTTGAACATGGCACAAGATAAAATGTGCCACAAAAGCTTTTTCGACAAACAACTGTTCATATGAGGAGGCTCGTATTTTGTCAAGTTTTTTTAAGCTTTGTTATCTCAGATAATAGAAGTTTGCTCAGCATTTTACCTAATAACATGGTGAAGAACTTCCTATATAAGCCTTATATTGCATTTATACAATTGAGGATTTATAGATCTAGATAAGATACACCCCTGGGGGGATATAAATGCCGCTCACCTGATGTTTTGTTGCGTATGTAAACAACCAAAAAAGAATACAAACAAATGTCATCTTCAAAAAAAAAACTTCAAATATCAAACAATTCCGGTGAATAATGTCGCTAAAATCATCAAAATACGGAATATAAGTAGGCACCGTTATATGGGAGCTATACGAAGACCTGACCTGCATAGACAGTTTTCTGTCATAGACTTTAGTACCCTTTAGGAACTTCAAATACGAAATATGAAACAATTCCGGTGAATAATGTCACTAATATCATCAAAATACCGAATATAGGGAGGTAACGTTACATGGGGGCTCTACGAAGACGGGGCCTACATAAGTAATTTTTTTCGTAGGCTGTAGTGCCCATTATGAACTCTAAATACAAAACAATTCCGTTGAAAATGTTCTAAAAATCATCAAACGTTGTATGGGGGATATACGATATCTTGAACCGATGTAGCCCATCTTCAAACTTGACCTGCCTGCATACAAAAAACTGATGTGTGCAACATTTTAGCTACCAATTTTATTTCTTTTTGACTCTAGCGTGACTAGAACTTTATACTGATCAAGAAATATATACTTTGTTAAGTCTAAAATTATTATTTCGATGAGTTACAAACGGAATGACGAACTTAATATACCCTCCATACTATCTATGGTGGAGGGCACCAAAATACTGGTATGATTGCCAGTTGTACGCTCACATCAAAGAAAGAATTACAAAATAAACAAGTTAAAAAGCAGTAAGTTCGGCCGGGCCGAACTTTTAATACCCTCCACCATTTGCAACGAATTTGGAAATTTTCAAAAAATAAAATCCTTAAAAAATTCTGTTAAAATTTTAAAAATACCGAATATAGCCGTTATTTTGGGGTCTATACGACGTGGACATACATAGGCATTGTTTGTCATATACCATTACCATATTCAAATTCGAAACTTGAAATAAACGGTGAATAATGTAGCTAAAATCATCAAAATACCGAATATAGGGAGGTACCGTTATATGGGGGCTATACGAAGACCTGGACCCGCACAGACAATTTTCTGTCACAGACTGTAGTTCCCATAACGAACTTCAAATACCAATTTTAAAACAATTCCGGTGAATAATGTCGCTAAAATCATCAAAATACCGAATATAGGGAGGTACCGTTATATGGGGGCTATATGAAGACGTGGACCTGCACAGTCAATTTTCTGTCTTAGGGTGTAGTATCCATTTTGAACTTCAAATACCAAATTTGAAACAATTCCCGTGAATAATGTCGCTAAAATCATCAAAATACCGAACATCGGGAGGTACCGTTATATGGGGGCTATACGAAGACGGGGCCTACATAAGTAATTTTTTTCGTAGGCTGTAGTGCCCATTATGAACTCTAAATACGAAACAATTCCGTTGAAAATGTACTCAAAATTATCAAAATACCGAATATCGGGGAAAACGTTGTATGGGGAAATATGATATCTTGAACCGATGTAGCCCATCTTCAAACTTGACCTGCTTGCATACAAAAAACTGATATGTGTAAAATTTTAGCTACCAATTTTATTTCTTTTTGACTCTAGCGTGACTAGAACTTTACACTGATCAAGAAATATATACTTTGTTAAGTCTAAAATTATTATTTCGATGAGTTACGAACGGAATGACGAACTTAATATATCCTCCATACTATCTATGGTGGAGGGTATACAAATGAAGGGCACCAAAATACTGGTATGATTGCCATTTGTACGCTCATATCAAAGAAAGAATTACAAAATAAAAAAATTGACAATGAACAACTCATAGAGTGTTTATTTTCATCGAAAATAAAGTTGGAAAAGAATCAAAAGATTTCGCATTTCAAGAGTTAATGTTAGAAGTCTGGTCCGACTCATGTTTTTCGAATGTGAAAAACAAAATACATATTTGTCCAACGATATGGTATTAGGTGTGTCTGGTTACCCTAAAATTTGTAACAATTGTTACAAATTGTTACTGGAAGTCGTCTGTTAACCCAAAAGTTCTGCAAAAGAGAGCGGTTGGAGAGAGAAATTTTGACAGTTCTTTCAGTGAGAGTTTGCAAATTCTTTCTGGAAAAATTTCTTCTTGCAATCACTTGCAACTCTTCTTCTTCTCATTCATCGACATTCAATCAGATGTTTTCTATTGTTTGTTTATTTATTTTTGTGCTTTCAATTTGAAATTTTTTTTTTTGGAATTAGCAAGACTAATAGTTTTTGGAGAAAAACTTTACAAAATGTGAAAAACGAAAATGTTAATATGTAATAAGAAAATAAAAGACTATTTCCAACATTTTTATTTAAAAAAATTGTAAAATTAGTATTGCTTCCTTTGTTTTAATTCTCTATATGGGGGACAAATTGGTTTGTTTTGATTTGATCAGCTGATTAGTTGCAAGCTTCTGCAGGAATACCGTCTGTTTACTTTTCGCATTTTCCTTGCAAAAGAGAATAAAACTACCTTACTCTCTCAGAAAGATGTTGCTGGACAATTCCTGCAGGAAAAGTAACCAGACACACCTATTGTAACAATCAATGTTCCCATTCATAAAGATTTTGGTATCGATGGAGTAAATGCCTTCATTACACTCAAAAGTTATGACAGCTTCTCTCTGATTGGTTAAATTCCGGAGGTGTGTGCGTGCGAGCGACCGCTGTTGCTGTAATTAAATGTTGAGTGTAGTCCACATTAAACGACCAACAAAAATGCCGTTGACTTTGCACAGTTACTTACTGTTGTTGTTTGTTGGCAAAAAATAAAAATGGCGCTAGTGTAGCACTTGACCAAAGTCATAACAATGTCATTGACAAAATTTCTTAAATATTTGCTAACTCTGTGCAAAATAACCAAGAAAACAAGCAATTTAAAATTGGAAAAATTTACATTTTATTTAATATTCAACTTTTTTACTGCTCTGATTGGATCAACGTTGATTAAATTTTGTCCTCTTCTCATTAAGAGGCATTTAAAAACCACGATACTAAATCGTGTTTGGTGACATTAAGTACCGAGGAGATCGAACCAAAACTATGTTTCTTAGTGACTTTTCTTCTTGATATGTATGCCACGCGCTTGTCTCGTCTTGTTTTACTACCAACTATTTTTATTTTTTCGTCTTATTAACTATGCATAATAGATACATAAAGTTATTTTTCGTTTTTTTTTTATTTTTATGACTTTTATTTAAAACAGAAAGAGTGTGGCGTGTTTGTTGTACTCGTTGTAGTAGCTGTAGCTTACTGCTACCACCTGTGCTCGCATTTATTTATTCATTCGAAAATCAGGTATAAATGCAAATAATCTGATTGGAACGCATTTTTGTTGTTATATCTGTGGGGCCGGTCTCTTTTGATTTAATTTCGCTACTTAGATTTGAAATGGAATATTCCAGGCTCTGTGTGTAAGTCAGGCTTTTTATTTTATTGTAGAATTTTGTTTTTATTTTCTTGAAAGTTTCCTGAAAACCAGTGGAATATCTACATACTTTCATTCATGTATACAGCTTGTCTTGTATATGAATTTGTTTTTGTTTGTTTAAATACTTATTTTTGGATCATTTGAGAACGTGTTTTGTTATTTTTATACACAAATTGTATCATATTTAAAAATAGAAAGCTTCATTTGATATTTTTATTAATTTTACTCCAATTTTTTATTTATCTTTAATGTGTTCAATTTAGATTTGCTCTAGGCAACAAGAGTCTCATACTTATAGTATGGAAGACTTTAAACGTTGTTCAAAATGACTGGAAAACAATCATAAAGCTTTTTTTATTGAAATACTGATTTTATATACTCATTCTCAGTAGAGCATTATATTTAGCCGATCACATGGCACAATTATAGAAGGTAGAACAAACCTAATTCCTAAATACAACTTTTTTCCTTTGGTGCCTGTATTTTATCAAAACATATATACGTTTTGTGGAGAAGCTGTTTTCTGTCAGATTGTTGTTCCATAACTTTTTGCAACATAAGCAAATTCTCTCAGCAGAAGTTACAGAGTAATTTCTACTCGAAAAATTGTCGTGAACACCTATTGCTTGCCAAGCTGATTGATTGCTAAAAGAAGTTTATGCGGCAAGTAACACCAGTAACAATTTCCCAGAATTCTTTCAACATCAAAACATACCTACTAATGCATATAGTTTATATTAATGGAAAGAAATAAGACGCTTTGCTGGAATAAGCACTATTGGGATAAGAGGCCAAACTGGCCAAATGGTTGAACTTTCTTTTTGTCCTAGCTGCAGCAAAGTTGTACTTTGAAGCTAAATTCATTATTTTTCCATGGTTTGTTCGAAAGGTAAGTACAAAAAAGGAGGTGAAATAAAGCTACCTCCTAAATACATTTTTATACCCTACACCACATAGTGTGGAAATACATAAAGCGCATGTTTGGCTAGCTTAAGTCATCGGCTGGCTTATTCGTTGATGAACAAAGGAGTTTTAGGTTGACTTAGTTCGATTTTGGCCCTAAGCTCCTTTGTTCATTTCCGAAGAAGCCAGCCAGACAAGAGTTTTATGTATTCCCACCTTAAGGGTATTATGTCTTTGTGCATTTGTTTGTAACATGGAGAAGGAAGCGATATAGACTCATAGTTACTTTTGAGGATCTTCATAGAATCACTTTCTGAGTCGATATATACATGTCACATGCGTAATATGCACTCTACAATAATGATTTTTCCGGTATATCTATTGCAACAATAATTAATATTTAATACAATTCTTATTGAAGTCATATCATGCACTATACGGCAATGTTATTTGATACTAGAGGCACAAAAGCCTCCGTCAAATTTGTTGAAATCGATTCAGAGTTGGATATAGTTCCCAATTTTGTGACTACTCTAAATGCAGGATACGCATTCAAATAAGGTTCATAGTTGGTATGATCTACGAATAATGGTGTATTGCATGGCTCAATAAGAAAGGTTGCTTAACTTCAAGGAAACTAGAAAATGCAACTCTGTATCGGAGTCTTATTGTGTCAAATAGACTTTTAAATATGCAACAGTTGGTCTTGTTTATTTTTAATTTATTTTTACAAAATTCTTATATTCAGGAAAACCCGCGAAGCAAGAATGGAATTTCGGGGTTATTCTACAGGGTTGAATCTAAAATTGTAGGTCAATACAGTTTTATCACAAAATTGTACAATTTGTTACCCATTTACGTCGAAAATTTGCATTTATTTTGCAAACAAATTTGAAATAATTTCAAATTATTGTATTTTTTATTCAAAACAATACACACACATACACAAAATGTGTATATATTTTGACAGAATAAGGTCACCAAGAGAAAAAAAATTGTATTTAATGGGTAGCTTTGTTCTACCTTCCGTTATTTTGCCATGGTGTATTGTATCATATAGTCGGCCCCGCCCGACTTTTGGCCTTTCCTTATAGGTTTTATTTATTTTGGTGCTTCTATTCTGTCAGAAAATAGGCACCGTTTTTTATATGTGTATGTACCCTTTTGAATAACAAAGAAAATAATTTGATATTATTCACATTCATTTGCAAGATTGGTATAACCCCAACATGCTATTCATTATTTTTAGGTTTTCCCAATAAAGGAATTTTGTGAAAAAATTGTAAAATAAACAAAAGCAACAATTGCATGCTTTGAAAGTCTATTTAACCAGGGGTGCTCAAAACCGTGTTCTAGAACATGAAGAGAAAAAAGAGATAATTTAAGAGAAAATTAAAATTCTGTTTTTCTTTATATTTTACTGTTCTATTTAATTGTTTTTAAACACGAATGTTTGCCAAAATAGTTTATAAAGCAAATGGATAAAAAATCTTTGTATAAATAATGACTTAACACTGTTTTGTTCTTGATTTAAATAAGCAAAGAGAAATTTGACTGAAAACAGATATTTCTTTTTGAGCACCCCTGATTTAACACAATAGGTCTGCCATTGCAATTTCTCTCTGAGAGAGTAAGGTAGCTTTATTCTCCAAGCAATCACCTGATTTATCAAAATAATACAATTTGTCCACTATAAAAAAACAAAGTATGCAAAAAATGCGTATTTTGTTAAAGATAACAAAGAAAATGAGTCAGAAATGAAGGAATTTCCCATTAGGCAACATTGTTCTCCAAAAAAAAAAAAAAAACTAAACAAATAGACTTGCGCCTTCTGAATTAAAAATGTTCAACAATGGCTTAGTAATAATCACAGGATAATCCAACAGATGATTTAGAAGAAAAGTTGCAGGTACAGGAAGAAATTTGTCCGGAAAGGATTTGCAAAGTCTTAGTAAATTAACTGACAAAATTTCTCTATCTCATCGCAATCTTTTGTGTTAACAGATGACTTTCAGTAAGAATTTGCAAAAATGGTTACAAATTTTAGGGTAGCCGACAAATTAATAGGACTCTGGAATATATTTGCATGTTTACATTGCAGTTTTTTGTCGGGTTAACCTTCTTTATAAGGATGTTTTTAAGCATTTGCAATGGAATCGGCAATTTAAATTCACTGGGCTTACAAAACCCTGTAATGAAAAGGTAAGGTAGAGCTACCAGTGGAATACAATTTTTTTTCTAAGTGTGCTCGACTTCTGTCAATTCCGGGCGCGAATCACAGATATTAACAAGTTTTGCATGGAATTGAAAGATAGAACAGTTTAGATCATATTTTTGAAAGAAAATCTAATCATTAATCTTTCGCGTAATTTAACTCATTCAATAAATGGGACAAATGTTGAATATTTCAACACAACTTGTTGCATTTAATTTTGAACATTTCTGACAGGAGGCATGCATAACCTCAAAACTGTATTTCTATAGTTTTGTGAAGGTTCTACCTCATTATTATATCATGGAAATTACCATCACATACTCACCCACTGACAAGGATATCAAAAATTTATCTGGATTGGTAATGAGTTTCGCTTGCCAGATACTTCGTATAGTATTTTTAGACCCTAATGCATATTTCGAACATTTTATATTCCACATTTTCCGTTTTGATTGATTTACGCACGTAGGGGAACTATTATTCAACATTTTCACTTAATTATCAATTTACGGATTAAGCACACGCATGAACCTTTTCAAAAGAAGACTGTACGAGTCAAGCTATTTTTTGGTATTTTTATATTTTTTTCCTTATCATTTCTTCATGCTGGTATTAAAAGAAGAATTTTATTTCTTTAACAGCTTAATTGCTGAGAATTGCTCTATCTTTAAGTGGAGGGGTAAATATTGTCAACATTTTATGCATGTTGATATGCGTTAGGGATTTATGAATGTTAATAGTTTTATGAATGATGCTTCACTAAAAATAAAAACATACCCAACCTGTGACGTAGTCAGGTTACTATTAGGAGTGTTCATTTACTCTATAAGTTGTACAAATTTTTAATGAAATTTTTAAGTTTATCTAAAAGTCCAGTAAGTGCGAAATTAGAGAGACATTTGAGTTACTGAGAGTTTGCAAATTCTTACTGGGAAGATTTTGTAAACAAACAAACAAATTTAACAAATCTATATATTGCGAAAAAATCTTATACAAATTATTAACAACAATAGATAAGGAAAACGTAAGTAAAGATAAAAAATAAATAATTTAACAGCAGATGATGAGCTTTTTGTTTTTTTAGGTGTCAAATCCAGCTAAAAAATTGTGGATCCGTGGAACACCATTATCAATGCCTATATCAATTGGAGTTGTAGGAATAATAGATAATATTGGCCGACGATATCTTTGTTTTCCGGATGAGCAAACTAAGTCAAGTTTTCTTTTATTATCCAATATTTTTGTAATGAAAATGTAAAATATACATCAAGATATTTCTGCTGTTAACATTTGCGCCAAAGTTGTTTCGATGGATCAGGTACAAATATTTTGCAGGATGCTGTTCGTTTGCTTTTTGTAATTTTTTTTCTTGAGAGAGAAAACATCTTGTTTTTTCAGTAAATTATTATCAAGTAAATGTTACTGGAAAAGTAGACGAACCAACCTATTTTAAATGTATAAGACGCTTGTGCAGTTATCTGAGTTGATGAATGCATATGAAACTGGAAAAATCGAATTTTTTAATCTAAAATCAAAAAACGAAAGTGTTTGAATTATTGAATTATGCAATTTATTAATAATAGCATTTTCCTCAAATATTTATGAATGAGTTAATCGGTTTACTTGCAATTACGAATACATTGTAATTCCATGGATAATACTTATCGTTCCTCGCTGAAAGACGAAACAATTAAACTATTTGTTTTTTGAAATACATACCGCCTGATGTAATGTAACGCTTCACTTAGTTATAGGTGTTTTATTTAACCCTATTCATTGGAACACATGCTACATACATGTATGTATTTAAAATACAAGAATGTAAACATTTTTGCGACGATAACCGAATTCCCTTCATGGCATCCAAAGAAATTGCAAAAATAGATAATAGATTCTTGCAGGTTTTGGAACATAACAATATATACCGGGTGAGATAAAAAACTGCAACTTATTTCAGAATGCTGTTATGGACAAAGCCATAGCTGTTAAAATTATTTCAGTGACAGCTCATTATATTGTTTACAGGCGTACAATAGCATTTTGGTAAGAATTTTCCAAAAAAAAGTTATTCGTGAAGGAATTCAAGCGTGATAGTGTGATTTCTTAATATTTGGGTGGAAAACCACAAGTGGCTATCGTTAGAGCACTCCAGCATTAAAATATGAATAAATCTTTTGTTTCTCGTACCATCGCTCGTTACCGTGACACTGGTAGCGTAGCCCGACGTCAAGGAAGTGGACGGAAGAAATCAGAAACATCAGCAGAAATGGTTCGAAAAGTAAATAAGCGACTTGATCGAAACCCGCGTCGCAGTGGCCGAAAATGGCTCAATATTTCATTCGGCAAAGCCATTGAAATTCCAAAAAGTGCAAAAAGAAGCTGCACCGCAACAGAAAGAAAATAGACTCAAAAGAGTCTATTCGCTTGGCCGAAAGTGGTGAACTGCCGAATTTGGTTTTCTCCGATGAGAAAACACTCGTTGTCTAGCAGTTTGCAAACAAAAAAATGATCGTGTTTACTTGTCATAGAGGTCAACTGAAAATGTGCACCTTCGGTTGGCCACCAGAACTCAAGCGCCGGCCATGGTAAAAATGTGGGCCGCCATAACAGCCGATGGTCGCTCTCCGCTCGTATTAATCGACCGTGGCACCAGAATAAATGCGAAAATATTGAGTGAGTTTTTTATCTCACCCTTTACATATACCGCAAGTGACATATTTACAATCAGAATAATTCTGTAGATAGAGAAAAAAGAGCCATTTGCTGACCCACTCGAGGTTAACATTTTCGACCAGAATAATCTTTGTATTGTTATCAGTAATCTATATATATATAAACTGACTGACTGGCTGAGAGTTAAACGCCAGACGAAACAGCTGAAGTTAGAATATTGAAACTTTGCACGAGGGTCAGTCTTGGTGCGTAGAAGTTTTTGGAAATTCGTGCTTAAAATGGAACGAAAATTACTAAAATGTACTTAAAAAAATTAATACACAATTGTACGAAAAGTACTAATTTTGTACCACTTTTGGCGTCTAGGATGGGCATATGCAAATGAGTACTGAAATTGTACAAAAAGTACTACAAATTTAACACTGAATTTGATATTGACCTCTGTTTGTATCTAGTGTTGATATCTGGTGGTGGTTTTGCAAATGTGTACTATAATTGTTCGAAGCATACTAAATGGCACTAATTTTGGGCCACTGTTTGTGCCTCGCATGGAAAGATGTAGATTGTTTCGGATGTGCATACTAAATGTTACTTATTTCGGTATTGGGTGAAGGGATAGAATTGTAGGGTTTACATATGGAAATAGTTATGGACAGAAACATGGATGTGGTGCAATGATTTTACCAATAACCTCCACGGTACACTTCAAACTGAAAATTTTGAAGACTTCTTGGTGATATATAAATCTTTGGTGATATCTAAAAATCTAAAAATTTAGTACGATGTGTTAAGTTTTGATATAAATATTTTGTCAAACTGAACAAATTGTGCATTTTGAGTACTAAAAAGTCCTATCAGGAACTGTCTTCTTCGTTTTTTTTTTAACTGAACAACAATATCTTTAATATTGCTATTCATGATACCACCCATAAATAACAAGTAAAAAAGCTGTAAGTTCGGCCGGGCCGAACTTTTAATACCCTCCACCATTTGGTACAAATTTGGCAATTTCCAAAAAATAAAACCCGTTAAAAATTTTGTTAAAATCTTAAAAATACCGAATGTTTATACGACGACGTGGGCCTGCATAGGCAACTTTTGTCATAAATTATTACAATATTTAAATGCGAAACTTGAAGAAAAATCTGTTTGTAATGTAGCTAAAATCGTCAAAATACCGAATATGGGGGGTACCGTTATATGGGGGCTATACGAAGACGTGGACTTGCACAGACAATTTTCTGGCATGGGCTGAAGTATCCATTACGAACTTCACATACGAAATTTGAAACAATCCCCTTAAATAACGTCGCTAAAATCATTAAAATACCGAATATCAGGGGGGTACCGTTATATGGGGGCTATATGAAGACGTCGACCTACATGACCCATTTTCTGTTTTATGCTGCAGTATCTATTACGAACTTCAAATACCAAATTTGGAACAATTCCGCTAAATAATGTCGCTAAAATCATCAAAATACCGAATATCGGGGGTTACGGTATATGGGGGCTATATGAAGACGTGGACCTACATGGCTCATTTTTTGACTTAGGATGTAGTATCCATTACGAACTTCAAATACCAAATTTGAAACGATTCCGGTAAACAATGTCGCTAAAATCATCAAAAAACCGAATATCGGGGGGTACCGTTATATGGGGCCTACAGGAAGACGTGGACCTGCAGAGATAATTTTCTGTCTTACGCTGTAGTATCCATTACGAACTTCAAATGCCAAATTTGAAATAATTCCGGTGAATAATGTCGCTAAAATCATCAAAATACCGAATATCGGGAGGTACCGTTATATGGGGGCTATATGATAACTTGGACCTACATGGCCCATTTACGAACTTAACCTGCCTACTGGGAAAAAATACATGTGTGCAAAATTTTTGCCTTCTATCTCAATTTGTTCGAAAGATAGCGTGATTACAGCAGACAGACAGACAGACAGACAGACGGACAGACAGACAGACACACAGACAGACAGACGGACATGGCTAAATCGTCTTAGAATTTTACGCTGATCAAGAATATATATACTTTGTTGGGTCTGACATGAATATTTCGAGGAGTTACAAACGGAATGACAAAATTAATATACCCTCCATAGTATATTTGATGTCGAAGTAGCCTGCCGGGTCGTTCAAAAAATGGCCATAGAGACGTAGGTTGACCATAAAATGTCCCTAACGAAATGCCCCCGGCGAAAGAATACCGAATTTTTCCCTCCGGAAGACAAAAGATGTTGGAAACTAGTTTATAAATAGCTTGCTATGTATAGAAAAAAATACCTTCTCAGTAGCTTACTAGGACTTGCAACGCATTATGAAATGTTGAATGCGTATGTGTGACATTGTTTGCAGAACTCAAAAATTTATTTATTAATAACCAGTTATCTCTTTTTAATAATTTATTTTATATCCTCCAAGTATTTTTTGGCTTTCGTTAAGAAAATCGAGAAAAAGAAAAACTGGTTTGAGTTGTTTATTTCATAATTGCGTAAAAAATTGTGTCAAGTAAATTTTCAAAAAAAAAAAAAAATCCATTTCATAGTATTATTAACCCTTTGACATGCATTCGTTTATGCCAAGGAGGAACTGTTCGGGGAATAGATAAATTGAAATAAAAAGTAATTAGATTCCGAACTTTTCTTCGAAGACGGGCACGTGGGTGATAAATGGAATATTCCCCAAGAAGTACTAAATATTTAACATAGTTTTGTTCAGATTCGATATATTCTATTTTGAATCTAAAATTTGCTCTGAAAACAAACAAGAATCAACTATATTTTTGAAGTTTTTACCATTTTATTCTTTGAAAATTTTGCCATTGGAACACACACACACGGTTTTTTTTTCATTTTTTAAGGGTTAAATAACACACTTGGCAAATAAAAAAAAATCACTTTTAAAATCCAAATAAAGCACTCAAAAATTTTCCACGCTAAAACAAATAAAACAGAGAACTGTAACTGCAGAAGAAATCACTCGCTTACCAATTGTCAAGGGTATCATTGGTTTGTCTGGATTCGGAGAAATTTTCAATGATTCCACAATAATGCGAATACGATTTATGGTGTCTTTAGCCAAAGTCGAGGTTTTCAGATTCCATGATGTACGTCCTTTATTTGTGTGAGCGGGACTAGATGCGTTGATGTTATTTTCCAAACCAGTTGTAAGCATTATCACGTAAATTTACTATTTTTAAGGTGGAGTTTTTTTTTAAACAAATAAATAATTTCAATATTTAATCGCTGTTTCCTGTTCAGTTTCAATAAAGGACAAGAAAATCCTTACGACTTATTCAGAATACTATATCACAATTTATCACTTTTCTTTAGAAATGTTTACAGCACGCGGAGTATTGTATAGGAAAATGAATCAAATGAATTTAAAATTGGTATCTTGACTATCATTCCAAACGAGCATTTGCAAGGAAGTTTATTTTGCGTTAGATTGTTTCAAATGTCAAGTAATTTTCGATAATCACTTTTCAATATTTTGTTTTTAATCCATTCACAGCCGACACAGAAATGTCCGTTGGTAGCAGGTATTTGCTTTTTGTATAACTCTTTGAAATCTAAGTTGAGCGTAAACTGTTCCACAGCAGTGATCTGAATGAGCTTTTATCGGTTTTTTTTCGATACAAGTGAAATGGCTTGAACGAGCGGTCAGTTAAGCGTCGACGCCAACGTCGACAGCATCAATGTCATCAATAGAGATGTTCGGTGTATAAAGACCAGGTAAACTGGGCAAAAATGGGAAATACCCGGTTATTTACCAAAATGCTGGGAATAAACAATTTTTGTTCTTTGTCATGGCAGACTTAACAAGGTAATCTCTTTATATTGGAACTCATCTATCATTCTCAAATAATCATTCTCAAAATTTGTAATGTGTAGAAGAACAATTTCTATATATGTTAAAGTTTTTATAGCCGCCATACATACAGTATTTGGATGATTTATGGCCCTTTGAGTCAGATTATAGTCTATTTAGGTTCACGTTTTTCGATAGAACTCATATAACAGTACCTTCTGATGATTCCATCTACATTTTCTAACGGATTTGTTGACAATTTGGTTCTTTCTCCAGTGGCAGGTTCACGATTTCCTCTAGCCCCCATATTTCGGTACTTTTCGATATTCGGTATTCTGATGATTTTAGCCTCATTTTTAATGGGTGATTGTTTAAAATTCAGTATGTAGAGTGCGAAATTGGTTCTGTCTTCTGTGGTAAAACACTGCTCGAATAGGTTTATTATTTCTTATATCGCTTATAAAGCGGCACCTCAACCATGGTGGAACTAAGAAGGAAAAAGTTATGCAATCATATGTTTATAATTTTTTTAAATGTATACATTCGACAAAATCTCCTTGTCAAAAATCTATATTCATAAATCCATTGTATATACACAAAATCAGAGATGGGAACTGTTTTTTATGCATTGAATTTTGACAAGGTAAATTACAGAAAATGCAGAGCTGGGAATGCTACTTTGAAATAAGGTTACATTTATTTATTTGTATCATGTATTCAACGATCCAAATTATGTTCGCGATCTATTACATTATTTTACAATTCGTTTTATAGTATATGGATGCCGGGAATTTCACACCATATACAATATAAAAAGGTGGACCTATAGTGACCAATTTTTGTATGCGTATTTCTAATTCTTTAAGAAGATAACCTCATTTAAAATGAAAAATTCCAGCTTTGCATCTTTTGTAGTTTATCATAGAAAGCATGTTTCCATCCCTGATCAATGACATGCTGTTAAACATGGCACAAACAAAAAAGTAGTTCAGCTTCGAAAAATCGTTGAAAAATGCAACTCTTATGTAGAGTCCTCTTGTGTGTTTTAAAGCATACAAGTAGTAATAAGAATTAGAAAGGTAAAGTCATTTTAAATAAGGATATCCGTATTCTGTAGTTTACCAAGACAAATCCCATCGCATGATTTGTGTGAATACAATGGGTATACAAGTACACATTTTGACAATGAGACGTTGTCAAAAGAACAATTTAACAAGTAAAAAAGTATCGGTCGGTTTTGCCGACAGATGTATACCCTCAGCCCTATTCACCCTCTATGGAGTGGGTTTTGAAAGAATCGTTCAATATTATCCATTTCGTATCCCACCTAAATAAATATGATTTAAATATTATTATATATAAAACTATTTATATATAAAAATAAATTATAGTAGATGGATATAGCAATTTTAAAGAATCGCTGAGTTGCTTCGCAATTTATGATAGATGAAAATATTGAAAATTGTGTCCCTTTGTGGGTAAGGTGCCAGAAGGTGTTCGAAGTTATATAGCATCTTCACAATAGATCTGGTGTTAGCAAAAATTATTATATGTGTGAAATTTGAAGAGAGTTGGATCCTTATTTCCCTTTCTTTGAGTGTTATGTTTTTCAAAATTAGATTATTGCTTCCCTTTCTGTGCAGAAAATATATATTTTTAAAATTTCGACCATTTGTGGGGGATGTACCAGAAGAAGTGGACCGATATACTCCATCTTAGCACCAGACCTTGACTAATAAAATGATTGGGATGGGTGAAATTTGAAGACAATCGAACTGTTAAATCACATTTTATGAGAGTTGTAATTATTCAAAATGTTGACCATTTGTGGGGGAGGTACTTGAAGGAGTGAACCGATATTGTCCATTTTTGGACCAGACCTAGCATTGATGCAAATATTAGGATTTGCAAACTTGGACCAAAATCGGATCATCGTTTCTCTTTCTGTGCAAAAAATATATGAATTGCAAATTTCGACCTTTTGTGGGGAGGTACCAGAAGGAGTGGACCGATATTGCCCATTTTTACACCTAACGTAAAACTGATGCAAATATTAGGATTTGCGAAGTTGGAGCAAAATCGGATTATCTCATTTCTTTCTGTGCAAAAAATATATTTTTTTTGCAAATTTCGACCTTTTGTGGGGGAGGTACCAGAAGGAATGGACCGATATTGCTCATCTTAACACCAGACCTTTTGTTAATATAAATATTGGGATGTGTAAAATTTGAAGACAATCGAACTCTTAAATCACATTTTATGAGAGTTGTAATTATTCAAAATTTTGACCATTTGTGGGGGAGGTAATTGATGGAGTGGACCGATATTGTCCATTTTCACACCTGACCTAGCACTGATGCAAATATTAAGATTTGCAAAATTTGGAGCAAAATCGGATTTTCCTTTCTCTTTCTGTGCAAAGAATAATTTTTTTGCAAATTTCGACCTTTTGTGGGGGAGGTACCAGAAGGAGTGGACCGATATTGCCCATCTTCGAACTCGATCTAAGTTTGACAAAAATATTACGGTGTACCAAGTTTGGACCAAATCGGATACTCCCTTCGAGAGTTATCGTGCGCACCAGCCAGACAAACAGACAGACAGACGGACGTATCAAATGATATATACCCTCTGTAGCCATATGACTGAGGGTATAAAAAAAGTGAAAACATATTATTGCACGACGTTAACTTCTTAATTCATCTGTTTTGAGAGAACTGCTTTGTCCAGAAAGTATCGAAACGGAAACCTAGTAAAAATGTCAAAATTAGTGGCAATCCTTAAAATTAACATTTCAGCCAATCACCCTTTTTATCATATTCGCCAATGAACTGTCAAACCAATTTTGGAATTGAAAATGTTGTATGAAAAATTATTTAAATTTGTAAAAATTGTTTAAATACGCGAATTATAATAACCTCCGAATGACGTCGTATAAGAAAACATTTAAAAATCGACTTATATTTGAAAAAAACATTTAAATTTTTTTGACATATCAATGCTCCCAAGCGTTGATGCATCTACCTGTATTCTAAACTCTAAGTTGTAACAACGGTTGTATCGTTTGTGGCTTGCATTACATTTGCAGGTTCTGGAACACAACATGTACATATTTTGATGAGTGTTACCAACTTAAACAAAACATAGGTTCCCAGACACTGTATTACTAGTGAAATTAGAAAATACCCGAATAAATACCCAAAAAATGGGTATTTACCCGTACACGGTAAATTCCATCTCTAATCGTAAACAACAACCAGCAGCCATTGATGACGCCGACTTGGGAGACAACCCTTAATATTGTTCATCGGATTCTAATGCTTAATGCGAAGCCAAGTTTGCGACGTAAACGACTAACAGTTGTTGGTGCTGCTGCTTTTACGCGGTAGCTTGTAGTGCCACCAACAACTATCATATCTAAACTTGATACTAGTGGTTGGTAGCGGTGGTGGTATTTGAGCGCTGGTTTTATCGAAGTGTCTGGCTTTATTTTTCAATTTTCTTGTTCGATCGATATTCTCGAAATGTGTTTCAGAATGATAACGATTTGTTAAAATATTAAACTGCGCTGTTAAATACGGATTAAGAGGTAGGTTTGAAAGTTGATCTTGCACAATGAATGAAAAATTATTTGGAACGATTTTCTTAAAATTATCGTGTTTACTTGCCAAAGAGGTCAGGAAAAGCAAGGTTGGCAATATAAAATACCAAAGTGTCGATCACCTCAAGCCAGCGCTTCGCCGGGAATGGCCAAAATACCGCAGAGCAACATTTGGGCAACGTGTGACGGTTTCATTGGCCGTTTGAAGGCCATAATTCGTGCCAAAGGTGACTAATTCGAACAAATCTAAACTTTTTCTAAAATTTTATGCTATTTCCGACATTTTTTGCTTTCGTTCATTAAAATTAAAAAAATGTAAAAATTATGGTGTTTGACTTTGTTGCAGTTCTTTTATCTCATCCTGTACATAGCTATATCGAATCCGCGCGGCGGGATAGAAAAATCGATACAAAGTTTCCTATGGCATGGGGTTAGAGTTTAGGGCTAGGCAGATGTCTAACATTTTGTTTGGTCATCGGACAACATTTAGCGGGTAAAATATACCATAACTTTTATGTGAAAAAATACAAAAAATTCCAATAAACCGCGAATATGTTTAATCCCAGCGAAATTACAAATACATTAAAATGTTACTTCTGACCGTTACAGTGATACTGATAGCCAAGATATCGGGAACATAGCAAAATAGGTACAATCTATATGCACCAGAAATTTATGTTAGTTATTCCGCTTATGAGTTCAAAACCGCGGCTCTGATTTTGACAATTCTCACCAACTCGGAATGGCCTCTTGCCAGAATAGGATAAAATCTAAGAAAATTGCGTAAAAATATGCCACATTATTTGACGTAGAGTGTCAAAATTTAGCAGAATAATTTGTGTTGTGTCTAGGATGATTGGTATTGAAAATGACATATATCGTTTTGGTATAGCCCCCATATAACGATACCTTCCGATATTCGGTATTTTGATGATTTTTGCCGCATTTTTTCATGGATTTGTCTAAAAATTGGTATTTGTTGGTAATAGTGGGCTCTAGCTCCGGTGGCGAAAAATTGCATGTATAGGTCCACGTTTTGGTATAGCCCCCATATAAAACGGTCCATAAAAAAACGGTCAAGCATGGAGGGAGTAATATAATGGTGTGTGGTTGTTTTTCTGGTGCTGGAGTTGGCCCACTGCATAGAATTGTTGGTATTATGGATAGATTTATGTATAAAGACATATTGCAAAGGGTAATGCTCCCATACGCAGAATATAATATGCCATTGCGGTGGGTCTTTCAACAGGACAACGACCCCAAACACGCTTCGAAGGTGGTCAAATCGTGGTTTGCCGATAATAGAGTTACGGTAATGGAATGGCCACCCCAATCCCCAGATTTAAACCCAATAGAGAATCTGTGGGAAATCGTAAACAAAGAAAGTTAAGTATTTTGGGTATTTGTATGGTGTTGTTACACCTTCTTCTTTCCAGTTCTCTTATCAAACTAACTTATTAGGATACTTGAAGCTATGAATAAACTTATAGTTTTGTTTTCTACTGCTGACTCTGCACCTTTTTGTGGACTATTATATTGCAATACGTTGAATAAATGCTCGTATGTTTGGTGTTGACTAAGCAATGATGATGAATATAATTGCTGACACTGTGCCTCGTGCGGAGTGTTGCATTGCAATGTGTTGGACGAACAATTATTATAGTTCGCCACCGATATTCGGCATTTTGATGATTTTTGCCGCATTTTTTCATGGATTTGTCTAAAAATTGGTATTTGTTGGTAATAGTGGGTTCTAGCTCCGGTGGCAAAACATTGCATGTATAGGTCCACGTTTTGGTATAGCCCTAATATAGCGGTACCTCCCGATATTCGGTGTTTTGATGATTTTTGCCACATTTTTCACGGATTTGTCTGAGAATTGGTATTATTAGGTCATAATGGGTTCAAGGTCCGGTGGCAAAACATTGCATGTATAAGTCCACGTCCTCAATTGAAATTAGTTGGTCACAATAGGTTCTAGCTCCGTTGGCGCAACATTGTACGTATAGGTCCAGGTATTTGTATAGCCCTATATAGCGGTACCTCCCGTTATTCGGTATTTTGATGATTTTTGCCACATTTTCCCACGAATATGTCTAAAAATTGGTATTTGATTCTAATGTTTCTATTACCCTAATGTGGACGGTATTAAAAGTTCGGCCCGGCCGAACTACTCGTTTTTAATATTTTTATACCCTGCAACACTATGGAATAGTGTCGGAATAGAAGACTATTGTTTTGAAGGTGCATATTTAGTGATAAAATGTAGACAAAAAAATGAAAATTTTCCTACGTGAATTTCGTGAAGATCGGGCCATATGCGACCTGTAGCGTGATTACAAATTAACATGGACAGACGAACGACTCAGCTCGACGAGATAGGAAGATCCATATATACTTTCCTATGTGGGAAACCAATATTTCGAGGTGTTACATAATTTTTGGCCCAATCAAACTTATAATACCCCCAACACATAGTGTTGTAGGGTATAAAAAAAGGAAATGGAAAGTTATCCTGTTAAAATGTTTACATTCTTGCATTTTCTTCGATATCATAAAAGAAAAATTTATTGTTTTAGAAACATTTTTAGATTTTTGTAGGTTCTGTAACATAACTCTATCACATATGCTGTGTTTCTGCACATTTTATTTGTTATATTAGTAAAAATAACCAAGACTTGATAGCCGGCAATAATTCAAGATCAATATTTTAGGCAATCAGCCAATTAGTTACTACTATTACTATAGCACGATGACCCATCTACCGTGCTATAGTAATAGTAACATAGTAGTAACTAATTTGTCTAGCAAAGCGTGTGTATTATATATTTCCCAAATAAGAAACTGAAAGAAATGTAATAGCCATTGAATTTTTCAGGTTCTGAAACATGTACTTCCACCTACACTCATCACACGAACCTCGTTACCGATCCCTTTAAACATATTTTCGTTCTTTAAATCGTAAACAAAAATCAGGATCAACCACATTGTGTTCTACCACGCTTTCGTTTATTTGCTACTAAGCAGTTCTCAACAGCAGCAACTTGTTGTTTTCTTGTCTACAGAGAATTTATTGATGAAAAACAAAAACAAACTATAGACAAATTTAAATATTTTATTATTTGAATTAATTTAACTGGTCTAGTAAGTGGTACATACATACATATGTCTATATAGTTGATTATGAAATGACCAACCGACCGGCGTTCACATGACGCTTTTTTCTTTTTCTCTCATCTCATTCACTAACTGCTTTTTTCTCCTTGCAGACACATGTGAGCGATGCTGGTCACTTTAGATTCAACACTGGCTGCCCCCATTACTCAATTCCCCCCGTCTGTTAACTTTTCGAACAACTTTCAGACAACGTTGCCGCACACGCCACACGTCATTTGAATATTTTTGTATAAAATTTTAATGTAATTGAGTAAAATTTAAAACGCTTTAGTATTCTAAATCCAGATGTTTAGTTTTCAAATATTTCTACTATAATGTGGCGGTAATTGAAAAGAAAGACGCAAATATCTAGAAGTTCATAAAAGGTATCAAAGACTAGGGTCCTCAAGAAAAAAAATTATATATATATACGAATTATGGCCTTCAAACTGCCAATGAAACCGTCACATGCTGCCCGAATGTTACTCTGCGGTATTTTGACCCACTCCCGGCGAAGCGCTTGCTTGATCGACACTTTGGTATTTTTAGTGCCAAACTAGCTTTTCAAAATACTCCAGACACAGCTGTCCAACGGATTGGTATCCGGAGATTTTGGTGGCCATTGTGTGCTGGGAATGAAGCGAGGAACCTCATTTTGTAAACATTCTTGGGTGGTGCGTGCTGAATGCGTTGTTGCTGAGTCCTGTTGGAAAGTACAAGGTCTGCAGCCAAAATTTTTTCTGAAACGATATTCAAATTTGAAGTACTTGTATCTAGGATGAATGCAGTGGGAATTGACAAGATTCAATTCATTTGGGCTGATATTAACCATTTGGTGCACCTGATATCGGATAAAGATTTATATGGAAGCTATATCCAAATCTGATCCGATCTAGATAAAATTTGACAGATGTATTTCTGGGCTGTAACAATTATTATTTATGTGGGGTGCATATTACGCTTGCGAGGGATTTGAACATCAACTCGGGAGCTAAAGGTATATCTGAACCGATTTTTTTACCAAATTTGACTGAATTTGGTCGGATGTGCCAACATTTAGGTCATTTGGGTCGATATTGATCATTTGGTGCACAATTAACCCGAAATCGGTTAAAGATATATATGGGAGCTTTATCTAAATTTGAGCCGATTCTCGCCAATTTCAATAAGGTTGGGCCAAACAACCAGCTATCAGCATTTTGTTCACTAAAATACATGGACAGATGGACTGGGGGACATAAATAAATCGACTCAGAATGCTATTCTATGAAGATCCTCAAAAGTAACTCGTTTCCTTTTCCATGTTACAAACAAATGCGCAAAGACATAATATACAAAACGGACAAACCAGGAAATTTCACCATAACTGGCCATAAACCAAATTTCAAAGATCGGAAAAACTGACACAAGTTAATATATAGATATACCAAACGATATTTCTAAAATAAGTGAGAACTTGTGCTTTGCCCCAGACGAGTGTTATCGAGTTGTCGATAAAAACTGTTCCCCTATGTCAGAGTTTCCACAATAGTCTACGTAATATTTTAAGTTATTTAAACGAAACATGTAACATATTGAGTGGAAAATTTCGAAGTGTCCGTAAAACCATTAAATAATATCAAACATCAGCTATATTATATAGGCAGCACTGTTAGACAATCAAAATAGTTATATAATGGCCACTTTTGACTTTCACATCGTAGTAAATCGTATAAATATTCGTCGATGAGATTTTTTAATTTAATTTTTCATATTAGAGCAAGCTATATTGAGCTGAATCATCTGAGATTTGAATACATCGTAATTGGCTGCAAGTGAATTAAAATGCAAAAATATCAGTAAACAGGATTGCAGCTAGATAGCCAATACTAGAACACCTATGGAAGGTTTTTGTTTGTGTTTTGCCATTTCTTCAATTGGATACCAGTTCAGTAGTGACGTGACAAATATGAAACCAGCCTGATAACTCACTGACTGACCGACCGACCGACCGACCGACCAACCAACTGATACTTTGTTATTGAAAAACAAGAAAAACATATTTAAAACACTAACCTCAATACTATAAATAAATGAAATGTTCAAATAATATTGCACATAGTTACAACAGGTACTTTTCTCGTTATATAGACCACCAGTCATCAATGTGACTATGGCAAATATTTCACATGTTTCTTGGAAACGAGCCCCCTTATGTTGCTATAAACAAAAACAACAAAGATCAAAACAAACAACAAGAACATAATAAACAAATTAATTTAAAAAACAAAATACCTACTAAAAAGAAAACAAATGTTAGTAAACAAGATCAACAAAAATCGCATGATTAGAAATCGAAAGAAAAAAAATCTTCCGATATTTATACAACAACATTTTTAAAGTTTATAGATCTTATATGAATAATTAATTAAAACTGTTTATAAACCAATTTTAAGAAAACAAAAGATATTTCGTGTTAAGAAATATCGACTGGTTGAAAATTTTATACAATCTTCAAAACTAAGATTTGATTTTAAATGTTAAATTGTTCTAATTATGTGAAACTGTGGCTAGGATCTCGTGCAACCATATGATATACAATTTTTTCATAGATTTTCAAATTTAACAAGTAAAAAGTAGAGCCACTTATAATTTAGAAGGAATTTGAAAATGTTCCAAAAATCCTCTTAAATGAAAGACTTGAGCCTGCATAGACAATTTGCTGTCATATATTGTAGAACACATTGCGAACTTCAAATACGATATTTGGAACAAGTACTGTCAGTAATGTCTTTAAAATCATAAAAATGGCGAATATCGGGAGGAACGGTTAGGACCTGTATGAATACGTGGGCCGGCATATGTAATTTTTGTCATAGACTGCAGCACCCATTAAGATCTTCGAAAATCCGATGAATAATGTATCTAATATCATAAAAATACCGAATAAAGGGAGGTACTGTTAGGTGTGGGCTATATGAAACGTAGACCTGGATTGACAATTTTTGGTGACAGGCTGCAGTACAAATTAGGAACTTCAAACACGAAATTTGAAACATTTCCGGTGAACATGGGGAGGTACTTTTGTATGGGGGCTATACGAAGACCTGGACTGGCATAGCCAAGTTTCTGTCACAGGCTGTAGTACCCATATCGAACTTTTATTATGAAATTTGAAAGAATTCCGGTGAACTATGTACAAAGTACCGAATATAGGGAGGTACAGTCTTATGACTAAACTAGGTCAATACAAAAAATCCTGTAGACCAAACACACATTTGAGTAAAATTTCATCAACCTAGGTTGATATTGTTCACCGGACATTGATGATTTTACGACATTGTTCAACAACTTCGAACGAACGCATATCGTCAAATCGACATAGAATTGATTCTAACATTTATATTTCGAGGTATTACAAACGGAATGACAAACTTAATATACCGTCCATACTATGGTGGAGGGGATAAAAATATGACGATGACTTTTCCAATAAAAATAACCCAGTAAACTGTATTTTCTCTCGCCTAGAAGCAAGAAAACAGGTGTTTCGCCAAGAAGAAAAATACAATTTGTATGGTGCAAAAGATTTATTGGTATAATGAAATGTTCAGAGTTTATTATCTGAGAAACAATTAAATTATTGCCTGAAATTTGTAAACATTTTTGCATCGGCTTCCCTAATAAAAGAAATGTTAAAAGTACGTGATGACATGGAAACATTCCGGAAAAATCCGGAAATTCTTGAAAAACGATCAAATGTGTTTTCGAAGTCGAGTGGGTTGAACGAATAAATCAGCATGTTGACTATGCAAAACATAATGCCACCTGGAGAAAAAGACAAAACTAACTTTTCGTTGTCTATGTAAAAAATGTCGACTATGTCGTTTTAGAGGTATGAATGAAAATAATTTAGTCACTCAAATCTTAAATCTAAAAAATATCAACAATGTTAGAGTTTTCGTTGGTTCAAAACTGTTTCACAAACAACCAAACATTCCGTTTTCTATATATTCATTAGTCTATGACTCCACTATCAAAATTACTCTCTACACGCTCTCACTCATGGTCCACATAAGGTCGGTCAGTAAGCCCATCTGACAATTAAGTTTGCAGAAAACACCTAATGATTTTATGAAATACAAACGGAGTCAAATCACAATACTAAGTGTATTGTCAAATGTAGTCTTCTTAACCGATCTTATGTAGGCCTTGCTCTTATTCATTGGACTTATATTGGACCAACACCTTATGAAAATCCTATTTGGTTACTTTTTTGCACGAGCAAAGGTTATGAGAGAGAACGTTATTAATTTATTTAACTCATGGTAGAAAAATACAGGTAGATGCATCAATGCCTGGGAGCATTGATATGTTAAAAAAATTTTAAATTTCTTTTCAAATATAAGTAAATTTTTATATGTTTTCCTATACGACGTCATTCGGAGGATATTATAATACTCGTTTTTCAACAATTTTAACAAATTTAAATAATTTTTCATTCAACACTTTCAATTCCAAATTTGGTTTGACTGTTCATTGTCCCAGCAGCTGTTTCGATGCGTCTACCTATATTCTTCTACCATAATTTAACTCATAAAAGAAAACTGTGAATAGTAAAGAGACGTAAACCTACAAAAACTTACAAGCAATCAGCTGACTTTTTAAAACAAAACAATTTGTCCATCAAAAAAAAAAAAAAATAAATAAATAAATAAAGCACGCAGGCGGAGATTCGTGCAATCAATCAACCAGGCCTTAAAGCTATAATGTCAAATGCCATAAAATTGAAAGCCATACTTTTTTGCAAGACCCATCATGCAAACGCATTTGCTGTCTGCAAACCACCATAATGATTGTACATCTCAACAACCCCTTCTTTCTATTTCGTTTCTATATCTTTTATTTTCCTAACGCCTCTACTTATTATACCCCCCACCTTGAAAATAATGGTATATTAACTTTGTCATTCCGTTTCCAAAATACTCGACTTAGACCCCATAAATATATGTAGAGGTTCAAAATTTGGCAGAACAATATGTATTGTGTATTGTTGGTATTGGAAATGAGATATATCGGCCCACATTACGTTTTCGTGTTCCCCCCATATAAGGGTACTTCTCGATATTCGGTGTTTTCATGATTTTTGTCACATTATCCGCGGATTGGTCTAAAAGTTGGTATTTGTGATTCTTAATGGATTTTCGCTCTCGTGGCAGAACATTGAATATCTAGGTCCATGTTTCCTATAGCCGCTATATAATAATACCCACTCATATTCGGTATTTTGGTAAACCTTGTCAGATTTTCCCAAGGAAATTTCGCATTTAAGACTTGCAATCGATAACAATCCTTGTAAAGTTGTCTAAATGGGTACACTTTTTGGTATGGTATTTTTAGCTTACACGATTGAATTAAGATACTTCCGTATAAAAATGTTTTTTTTATCCAATGATGAGTGTATTAAAAGTTCGGCCCGACCGAACTTAATGCTTTTTTTTTGCTTATTTTTTTCTAGGATGAACACAATGGGCCACAAATCTCATGTAAAACAGCTGCCAACTTCCGTATCGAATACTTTAACCACCCAATAAACTTCCGTACTTCGAATACTTTAACCACCCAATAAACTATATCTCTTTTTAAACAATTCCTATCTTTAAAAATGCAATTCTCACAGGACGAGCTCAAAGATGTTTTACTCATATTTTTTAAACAAATCGTTTCGATTTTTATTAAACACTTAAATAGACTACAGAACAATAATTTGACAATACAAAGTCTACATTTAGTTTATTTTATATATACAAAACAATTTAATGGTAAGCTTACCTTTTAACTAAACTAAAACCATTGTCACCGTTTTATGTGAATTTGATTTTTTTTAATGAAGATTAAGTTTGTTATCTTAATAATTTGTTATCTTAATAATTCATATTAAGTAGTCTCTCGTTGAAATTGTTGATTGATATTCTATGAATATAAATATAAAATATATTAATTACAATACATATAACAAAAAAAAACTAAACATAAAAAAAAAAAACCAAAAAATAAACACATAAACGTACAAATACAAAAATTATATATTTATAAGCTAATAGGAGGGACAACGACATATTATTACAATACTGAACGACAGGACAGGACATGACAAGCAATCAATCGATGTTATTGGTTGCTCTCTACAATCCACATCTATTTCCTTTTGAACATATTGCTCAAGCGTCTTTTATTAGTGGGCGGTGTGTTCTGAAAAATTAAATCAAAATTTTATTAAACGTTCAAATAAAGATATTCTTGTTGTAAAAAATATATTTATCAATGGTTCTTTTTTGCATATTTTCTTACTCAAATATTTCCTTTATAATGATTCCCCCTAGCTAATAGTGTTATATATTTATTTAAATTTAATATGAAATGATTACATTACCTTTTAAGGGAACGCTTATTTTATTATGATTCCCTTATTTTTTAATGGTCTTATATAACTTTAACTTTAATATGAAAAAATACATACATTACAAGAATAAATTGTATATAAATAAATTTTGGTTGCTTTGAATTGACAAAATTTGCAGGGGTAGTCCTTAGGACTTTACAACTTCAAAAATCACTTCTATACCAAATGATAATAAGCAATACCTCATAAAACAAAAACAAACAAAAAATAATAATAAAGTAATAATGAGGATAATATAAATATTTATGAAAATAAACTTCAAATAAACAACAAGACGAGCTGAGCATTAATGTTTTGGTGAATAGAACGACAAGAATAAACCCAACAGGCTTGTAAATATAGCCAATGCTGCAAAACTGACCAACAACCGAGCTGAACTATCCATTTGTTTCCACATGCGGGCCAAATCTGCAACCGTTATTGTTTGATTGGTTATGAGAATAACATCCGCATTCGAATCAAACATGGTTTGATTTTTGTTCTTAACATAAATTGAGGATTTCCTAACATAGGTGGTGTTGATATTGGGTAAGCGGCGATTATAGATTACGGTTCCGCCATAAATAATTCGTGATAAGTTTCCTTGATTGTTATTTGTGGGTGAAAAGTGTGGCGATGCTTTGGTTGCCAAAAAGTCACATTGTTGATCCGGTAAAAATTCGTCGCCATTAACAGGACTTGTACTGAGTAGCGTCGAAGAGTTACTGGCAAATGTACAGTGCTCTTGAGGTTGCTGCTTGCCATAATCGTGGTGGTGTGTGGAAGAACCACCACTTATATTAAATTTGATGTGCTTAACCTCAAACGGCGCATTTGATTCGGTTTCCAAGACCAGTTTTTCAAAATGCTGCGAACTTCCTGCTGAGGAATGGGATGATCCAGGTTCCCTTTTAACTTTTGCCAGACAATTGATATAACGATCGAATTCCTCTAAATCCATCGAGGTAACCAATTCCTTTTTACACTCTTTTTTAATTGGGATGCTCGTTCTTCCATGTTTTATAGCTTGCTCTTCTTCCTCATCACTGCTGCTATCATATTGACAAATATGATCACTATCCTCCCCGTATTCATTAAAATCTTCAGCATCTTGTGTATCAAATACTTCTGAGGCACATAGAAAAGAGTCTTCTCCAGTATTAAATTCAAATTCCCGTTGGTACTCCTCTTTTTGTGGTTGATTTTCCAGTGTAGCTATGACAACAGTTTCTCCCAATTTCGTGGGTTTTATTAGACCCTTATGTTTTATTTCATAGGTAATGTTTTTGACTATACTGGCATTCTTCTTCTTGTTCATTTGGACCAGTTCCAATTGTTTCACATCATTCTCCTCTTCACTAGATTCATTTTCTTTAACATCTCTACCTCTATTGAAATTATCGAATCTTTGCCTACGAGATTTATATCTATTCAAATCATGCAGAACTCCTTTATTGGGTGTGCGGTGCTTGGCAAAAATACCACTTTTCAGGCAGAGTGAAGGTCTACCTTTTCGCTCTTTTTGTTGTTTCTTTTTTAGAAAACGTTTTTGTAGTACCACTGTTACATTTGATACACCATCCGAGGTTGTGGTGGTAGCCGAACTTATAGTCTGTCGACGTTGCTTTAAATCTTTGGGAGTATTTGAGAAAGCCGATGAGGTCGTTTCACCACTTGTGGGAGTACAAATCTCTTGTAGACGTCGTGATAAGCGTCTGCCATAAATTGAGGAGTTACGCCGCTTGCTTTTTAGACCAGCAGCAATGGCTTCCATACGCTTAGCATTTGTTTGTTTTCTTGTCGGAGCTTTGGGAGGCATGCCAGCTGGTTTTATTAGGCCACTTAATGGTGTCTCGATAAAACTAACATCGGGAGGAGTTATATTTTTTTTCTTTAATTTCAATTTTATGTTATCCATAACCAGAGGCGAGGGTGATGGCGATGGCGAAGACGTAAGAAGTTGATCCAATAAACGTCTTTGATCGTAATGCACTTTACTTTTACGTGGCGTTGATGTGCACACAACACCACCCAATAAATGTCGTGGTAGAGCTTTTGAGGTTTGTGGGGGTAGTTTTTTGGGTATTGTAGGTTGTTTGTTGGGAATTGGTTTTTGCTGAATAATTTCTTTTTTAAGATGACATTTTTTCTTTTTTTTTAGTTTCAATGGGGAAAAATAAAGTGGGGTAGTAATGAGAAATTTGTGAACAAAGAGTAAGGGAACACAAATCAGGTCACTACTGGACAAACAAAATAGACAAACACTGAGTTACAGGAGAGGAAAAGAAATGATTTCTACCACCAACTCGCAGTGGTCACTGAGAATATTTCATTTCGGGGGAAATTTTTACAGGACAAACATATCTTCACGGCTTAAGTTTTATATACCTTTCGCCATATGAAAAGCTAAATTATATCCAAATTGGTTGTAATTTATCCAATTTCAGTGAGTTGTGAATATTTTTACTAAGTAGGTTCCTACCGTTTATGAAGCCAAAACACCAAATTATAACCCAACTATATGGTATAAATTCAGATGGAGTTCTACTTTAACCCTAAAACATATTGTTTATTTTTTACTGATTTCCGTGTTTTAAGTAAATCATGGAGTTTTGTTGTATTGTATGACCTATAGCAAAAATTTCTGACGAACAATTTATAGAGAATATTTTGATTTGATTTAGAAGTCCCTGTTATGAGTCGACTGAGGGTTAAATTATCTTACAACATATTCCCCGGGCACTCTAAACCTAAACTGATTCTAAGACATCTTAATTGGAATATTTTCAAAAATTTTAAAATGCAAGTACTTCCCCAGAAAAAAAAAAACTTATCAACTTCTTTCTTATGGTTTGGCATCATTTCTAGGTTTTAAATATTTTAGCTTGCTTGTTACCGTAACAACACAGTACACACACAAAGAAACTTTTAATATTTCACATTTAACTTACCTCATCTTTTCCATTGCCCATGCTGAAACGTGATGCAAAGAAATTAAAACGGGCTGGAGTTTTAGCCGACGAAGACGATACGGTTCCGGTGGTTGCGGAGTTAGCACTATCAAATGATTCTTTAAGTATTTCACGCATTGGCTCTGAACTAACACAGCCACCAAATGAAAGACGACCATTTTTACTGGGCGTTGGTGGGCCGGGACGTTTATAATGGGTAACGCCAGTGCATTTTTTGCGATTACCACCATTTGTTGTGCTCAGCAAGGCACTCATGCTGTCATCAAAGCTATGTGGACCATCCTAAATTTACAAAGCAAAAATATAAAATTAATTAATTCAAAGATATTTCAAAATAATATGTAATAAAAAATATAATTTTTAGTGAGCCAACACCACAAAATAATAAATGTAAACAAAAATATTTTTTCTACAACAATGTCTAATAACAGCACAGATAAGACAATAGCACCACATCGAGAGACATTAACACAGACCATTTTAATAAAATTCTAAACCCTATCTGAAACATATTTTATAAAAACCTTACTCTGGATATTTTATCAGATTTTATTCACAATTTAATGTTTTTTTTTTTTATCAAAAATACGTTTTTTTTTTTGTTTTTACAAAAAATTGTCTAGAAGGAAGATGTGATAATGATTGATTACATATATAACATATATAAGTTTTGCTTGTCTTTTTGTTTTCTATATAGATTTGACACACAAACTGTTTACTTTAAATGATTTATAATTCTTGAAATATTTGGATGCATTTTCTTTTTCAATAACGGCGTGGAATGCAGTGTCTTGATGGTCTTTGGTGTGGAGCTGCTGGATTCAATGGAACTAATATTACTTAATTGCGATGTATGCAAAATGTGTTTAGACGAATTGCTGTGTTGAACCAAATGATGATGGTGGTGATGATGATGGTGATGGTGCTTACAAGATTTTCCGCCGGAATCATCATTTAACAGTTCACATGGCAATGATGAGAACGGCGGTGATGGTGTTGAAAAGTTATTATGGCTGACATTGGAAAGATTACTTATTAAATCAGGGCTTACTTTTAATTCATCTTCGGTGATTTCGCTATCGTACTGGGCCGCATATGTGCTTCTCAGGTGGGGCGGTAACAATGAATTGCGATATTTAAGTTCTTCGGCGCTGTAAAATGAATGGCAAATAAAAACGAAAAAATTAAATGATAGGCAGTATAACATAAATGATGGTAATCGAAACGAGTCGAACAATCTCAATTTGTGTATCGCATTTAACAATAAGGAGTTAGACCAGCTTCGTAGAACTACTGAAATACAACACTAATGCAACAAGTTATTGTTTATTTTACTTTATTTTTATTCATTTATTTATTTATTTATTTATTTTTTTTTTTTTGATATTTTCTCTCACTTTTGAGCCAAAAGATGAGTGGAAAGCCTGGTTTTTCTTTCAAAAACGTGATCCAAACTGTTGAACATTTCAATTCCATGGCAAAACCAGTTAATTTTCCATTAATAATGTTTTTGAAAGATTTTGACTTGGTTTTAATAACGGTTTTAGACCCTAGGCTTCTTTGGACCAAATCCATTTGTAGTCGATCTAGCGGTGTCTGTCCGTCTGTCTGTCTGGTGCGCACGACAACTCTCGAAGGGATTTGATCCAAACTTGGTATATAGTAATATAATTATCAAACTTAGATCCAGTTCGGAGATGGGCAAACATTTTTACAGAATATATTTTGCCGTATAGAACAAGAAAGAATCATACAATTTTCTGCAAACTGTAGACTGATACTTTTTAACTTGTTTGAAAAAAAATTTTATGATCGTTCTTTATGACATTTTCTAAAAAATATAAGTCTTGCTACGTAATTCCAATGTGGACAAATTGAAAATAGGAAGCAGAATCCATTGCAAAATTATTTAATTTCTCAAGGAAAACTTCAAAAAAGGGTAAATTTAAATTAATAGTTTAAACCGCTCCAACGACTCTACGATCCGTAAAAAAGATTAAAAAACGCGGTGGCAGTTTAGCGACATGAGTGGCTGCTACAAAATATATGCAAACATGATCAAATCTCAGTAAACTAATACTTACCAAACTTCTCTGCTCATGTGACCAGCTTTCAAATCTGTCAAATAGGTATTATTGAAAACTTCACCTTCCTCGTCTTCCATGGCTAAATTAGTGCCCGTATTTGAGGCACCCGTTGAACCGGTTGATGAGGATATTGTTGAGACATGTATAGAATTGGGACGTTTAAATTTTTCACTTTCATGGTGTTCCAAAAGGTGTTTTAATTTCGTAGATAAAATGGTGTTTTCTTTTTGATACTCCAGTATGTTGTCATTTAATCGGACAATTTGATTGGAAAGTTTGCGGGTATGTTCTTCATATTTCAAGTTCTAGTAAGAGAGAAAAAGTAGTACAAAATGTAATAATATTAACATTTATATATTTACGTAATCTTTTCATAAGTTATCTTTACTTACCTGTGCTTTCAAAACCTCCATTTCCGATTTAATGTTCGCCACTTCACGTTCCTGTTTCGTTTTCATTTTGGTTATTTCTTCGGTGTATAGAGTTTTCTATTGTTGATTCAGTGAAGGAGGTGTGGTTTGAGATTTTATTTTAATTTTTTGGGGAATGAAACGCAAAAAGCCCAGACAGGTTTTGATGATATAATTCAGATGGACAAACAAAATAAAATATATGTAAGAAATGAGGAAGAAAAAAAATTGCAAGAAATGAAATAAGGAACAGATCGAGTGCAGCAACTTTCCCGATTAATTTTTTTTTATTTTTTTCTTTCAAGGATCAATATGAAACAAATTTAAATCAAAATTTGTTATATGACCTTAAACCGCAATGAAACATATACCACAGACAGAACACAAGGACATCACAACAATTGTATCGACAACGTAAATAGATGCAATTTCATATAGATTTGCCAAAACAATAATTAAATTTTATTTATTTGCTTTTAAATAAAGTGTTTGCAAAAATAGTCAATATACATGCATTTACAAAGTATTGAATTTAATAATAGAATAATGTTTAATGCTAAATATTCTACACACAGTACCAGTGTGTGTGTGTGGCGAAAGAAGGCACTGCCCTCCACAATTAGAGTCTAATCTATCGTTTCCCCTCACTGGGAAAAGGCTTTTTTTCTAATTTATCAAAACACTGCTGGTCTATTGCTTTTGAAAATTAACTCTAAATCGTTTTTGTTTAAAAAATAATTTAGAATTCCAATTAAAATAATTTGACTGAAAACCACAACAAAGAAATATCGAAAACATGAATGTACGCGATTTTTCCAATGCAGCTTACATCCAACACTTGTTGTTGATACCGACGTTGTTGCAGTTTCAAATTTATACTTTAAAAGTAAAAGAAGAAGAAAAAAGAAAAAAAATAATGAATTTTAGAATAAAAACTTATAAAAAAAACTTTAAATAGGATCGGAATTGAAATCGAAGTAGGATGCAAGTGTTAAGTGGCATAGGGTTATGAGACATTTGATTGAGTTAGATGAGAGTTTTGTTACAAACGGGTAAACGAGCAAAATCAAGTTTGCGTGACATTTAGTTTTGAGGGAGAAATAATGGGGAATAAATCATTGCATTACTTTTTAAGGAATATTTTTTAATAATAACTGTAGAAATCTATATCTTGAAATCTCTCCATCAAAAAATTATGGAATCGTGAAAATATTTACGTCATTTAGGTAACTCCTAATTTAAACAAACGGTCATTTTTAGGGCCTAAAATGCGCAGATGCGAAAAGTAAAAAGAAATAGTGATTCAGGTCAATTTTTCCACATATCCTGGCTTCGGACAACGCCTAACGATCGCAGAACAGTTGTGAGAAACTAAAAGAAAGTTGATTGTTTAAATTTCTTCTGTGGGGATTTGCATGAAAGTGTGGGCCCGAATCGTTAATTTAGTACCCGACGAAGCCCTAATCAAATATTCTTTAAGTCATATAACTTGTTTGAAATTGTTTTACATTATTTTAGGGTAGATACAAGTTTAGACAGAAATGTTGTGATGAGTGAAGTCTTTAGAATACAAGGGGGCACTTTTTTGTTTGCATTTTGTAGGTGATATGTATATTCAACAAATAAAAAACAGTCAAGTTCGGCTATGTGCGCTTAAAATCATTAACACATCGAATTTACGGAATTTCCGTTTATTCTATTCATTGTCAATATCGAATTTGAAACAATCTTAAAACAGTTTCGTTGGAAAATGCTACTAAAATCGTCAAAATATCGAATATCGGTGCTGTAGAAAAATATGGACCTATAAAGTACATTTTTTCTGTCTGATAGGTTGGATGACACACTTCATATGTTAAGTAAGATGGAGATGTGGCAGTATTGACCATGTTCGTACGTGGTCGAAGTCTGATGAGAATATTCCGCTGTACTATGATTGAAGAAGAATAAGCTATATATTCAACATTTTTTGTGCAAACCCGGACTAGGCTTTATACTGATATTATACAGCACAAAGATAGGACCAAATTGGATACTCTTTTCGAGGGTTATCTTACGCAACAGCCAAATTGGCATTAATTACTTTTCAAGAAACATTGTCTCGAAAAAACACGAAACACATCTTACTCATGACTAAAAATAAAAGAATCGTAATATATCCTCTATATGCATCAGTCTATAGTGTCTTCGGCAGTTATTCAAAATAAACCAAGTTAACCTAATGGCAATTATCATATCATAACAGAACAAATTTCTGGGACAGACAAACCATTGAAAAACATAAAAAACAAATACCATGCAACACAGACTAAATACAACACTAACAACAATTACGAAAATCTAATATTTTCCAAACAAAACATTCAGTGTGATGATGCCCTTGTGTATATGTATGTGTACGAATTTTTGAGTATGTCAGTGATAAGGACACAAAAACAAGGAAGTAATGGCAACATACTATATTTAAATCGTACGAATTTAAAACTTACCATTTTATTTTTCATCTTTTCCAATTTGCCTTCCAATTCTAAACGATTTTCTTTGATGCGTTCTTCGCTACTCTTGGTGGCATCCAGAACACGTTGTTTGGACTCTTGATATTTTGTATGTAAGATTTGATTATCCAAACGTAGTTGGGCAACAACTTGTTGTTCCTTTTGCAGTGCATCGTCTGCCGAGGATAACCTCTCACGCAGCTGTTCCACTTCGGAATGATTAGCGATGGCAGACTGTTGTTGCAATAGCGATGAATTTGATTCAGAACATTCACGTAAGGTTTGAATTTCATGTTGCAAGTCATCAACTTCTTTACATTTGGTCGTCAACTGTTGTTCCAATGTGGCAATACGTGATTCCAGAGTGGTCACAAGATTTTTACGTTCACTTATGAGATGATCATTTTGTGACACCAAGTCACGAAGTTTCAAAGTGGATGTTTCATGTTCCGATTGGACGCGAGACTTTTCATCACGTATGACTAAAAGTTCAGAACGTATTTCTTCCAGCTCGTTGCGTGTAATTTGCAGGGTGAGTGTTAGCTTGGAAAGTTGATCAGAGAGATTTGTTTTATCTTCCTTTAGATGTTCTATTTCTTGTTGATGCTTTTCGTTCAAATCTTCGAGCTGTTGACACTGCTGCTGAGCCAATTCAAGTTTATGCGTCAAATCTTGAACCTGTTCTTGACAATTGAGCGCCTTCAACACTTGTATTTGGGAATTTAGGGAACCTATTTCCAAATTCAACTTAACATTCGTATTTTCAGCATTGTGAAGAGAATTGGCAAGTTTACGAATCTTTTCTTCATTTGAGATACGCATTTTGTCCATTTTATTGAGTTTCGATTTTCCATCAATTTCTGAAGCTTCCAATTTTTGTTTGGTCTCTTGAAGTTGGCTGTTTAGCAATTCCAGATTTTGTACCTTAGCTGCCAATTGTTCGTGGGCCCTTTCGGCCCTCAACAAACGTTCTTTGAGAGCCTTAGCTTCATTTTGCAGCACATCCTTTTCTTTTTGTAAAGCATCAACAGTGGTACTATGAGCCTCCAGAGTTTTGCTTAACTTTTCATTTTCCCTTTCCAGTTTTGTACTCTTGGCTTGTGATTCACCCAGTTGCAAGGCCATTTTTTCAATTCTCTTTGTAGAAGTCTTTTGAGAATCCTTCAGCTTGACATTTTCTGCAGATAGTTTTTGACTGTTTATTTCACATTTCTCAAGAGAGGCCTTGGCGGATTTCAGTTCATTTTCCGTTGTCAGCAGCTTACGTTCATATTCCTGGGACTTTTCTATGATCGATTTGAGTTTATGTTCCGATGTAGAATGATGTTTACCACTTTCCTCCAGCTGTTTACGTAGCAAAGAGTTTTCTTCAACCACCGATTCCTTTTCCATGCGTATGGAAGCGATTTGCTGTATTAGTTGGGTGACATTATCATTTGCTCTTTGAAGATCCGATTTGGTGTCACGGACTTCTTCACGCAAATGCTGCTTATCCTGTTTGAGACTTTCGATTTCACCATTTAGGCGTTGATTTTCTTCAACGGCCGATTGATGTTGGGCCTTAAGGAAATCCATGTCACGTTTTAGCTGTTGCGATTCAGACTGAATTTGCTGGTAGTTACTTTCGCTGTTCAATTTTAAAGCTTCAGTTTCATCCAGTTTCTTGGTGGTTAGTTGCAATTGTTGTTCAACATTTTGCATGGCTTGTAAAAGTTCTTCGGATTTGTTGGTTAGAGTTAGAAGTTCTTTGGATTTGTTTGATACATCATTTTCCAGCGAGTCATTGGCATTTTGTAATTGTTTTAGTTTATCATTCAGCTTCAATTGTTCTGCCTGTAACGAGGACAATTGTTGCTGTTGTTCCTCGATTAGCTGTTGTTGTTTTAGAGTCATTTCCTTCTGATCTTGATGTTCCCTATTGAGAGATTGTAATTTTTGTGATTTTTCTTCAAGTTGTTGTTCCAGAAGTTTCGATTTTTCCAAAATTCTCTCAATTTGTTGTGATTTGTCTTTGAGATTTTGTTGTAGACTCTGTTCTTCTTGTAGTAACTTTTCAATGTGCTGAGCCTTTATATAGACCTCTTCTTGAAGATTGTGTTTCTCTTTTTCCAATTTATCAACGTTAAGTTTTGCTTGCTCAAGATCCCTTTCATGTTGGCCTAAAGTATCTTGCAAATGGCAGTTGCCATTGACTAGACGTTCATTCACCCTTTCCAGATTAAGAAGATCCTCTTCAAGACGTTTTACTTCGTGAGACATTCTCTTCTCTGTAATTTCTTCTTCATTTTCAATTTGTTCTCTTAGCTCTTGCAAACTCTTTTCCTGCTTGGCAATTGTGGTTTGAAGGCTAGCATTGGATTTTTCAATTAATTTAAGAGCATCTAAGGTCTCGTTATGCTGTAGACGTTGCTGTTGTTCCATATGAAGGACAATATTGAGGTTCTCCCGTAATTGATTGATTTTATTGCCATGTTCATCAGCAGCTGAAACATTGAAGATGTTTTTCATGGTCTTCAATTCAAAATCACATTTCAGGTTGAAATTATTTTCCATAATGGCTAATATTTCCATAAGGGACATATCAAATTGTTCTAATTTTTCATTCGCATGTAGAAGTTTTTGTTTTACTTCCATCAACTCCTGATGGAAGCTATCACGTTCCTGTTCATGATCTTCTAAACTCATACGTAGCTCAGCATCACGTTCTAGCAAATCTCCCTGCAGTTTGGTATTTTGCAATGTTAAATCATCCATTTGGTGCTTGAGTTCCGTGTATCGTTCTTCCCATGACGATTTTTGTTGTTGTTGTTCTGCTTGCAAAGATTTTAATTGATCGGTGGATTTTTCCAAAGACTGAAGCAATAGAGATTTTTCTTCCTGTTCCTTACTCAACTGCTGATCTAAGTTTGTCTTGAGCTGCTCGATTTTCTTGAGTGTTTCGGAAAGTTTGGAAATTGCTTCACTTTGTTCTTTTAGCTGTTGTTCCAAATCCTCCTGTACTTCAAGCTGGGAGTCTAAAGTGTTTTGTTTTTCTTGTAGCTCATTGTGAAGTTTAAGGACCTCCTGCTTGTTAGTTTCATGCTCCTTGGTTAAGTCTAATAATTCATTGAGCGCTTTATCAGCTTCCACCAAACGCAGAGCATTGTGATGAACTTCTCTCTTAAAGCTTTCAATTTCTTCTTGCAACTTATTATTTTCCGTAGAACATTCACTAACACGGCTCTCATATAATTTCAGTTTTTGATTTTGTTCCTGCAGCAATTCTAAGGTTGCCATCAGCTTTTCGATTTCAGCTTCCTTTTCATTGAGATGCTTTTTCACATCGTTATGCTGAGCAATAACCAACAGCAATTCTTTTTCTTTGGTTTCATGATGTTCCTTTTCCAAAGTCAATTCATGACGTATTCGTTCCAATGAAGCTTCATATTCGTTGCTTGCCTGTTGCATTTGCTGTGTGAAATCATTTTCTTTTTTGTCCAAATCTTGTTTAATCTTCTCAACAAATTTATTTTGTTGATCTCTTAACGTGATGAATTTCGTTTCGTAATCCTCAGTTTGTTCACGTAGAGTGTCTAACTCTTTGGCATGCCTTTCGAGTTCCTGATTTTTTTCATTGAGTTGCTTTTCCAATTGTTGCAACCTGTGCGTGGTGTCAATTTGGGAAGATTCCTGGTTATTCATTTTGGCCTTTAGTTCGGTGTTATGTTCAAGAAGACTCTTTATTTCTTGCTCCAAGTTGCAAATGTTTTCCAAACAGTTTTCACTATTAACCGAAACATTAAACAATTTAAGAGTGTTGTTAATAATTGTAGACAAATCTGTTGTTAGTTTTTCCATTTCCTTGTGGCGTGTCTCAGAGTTAACCAATTTATTATTGCTTTCCTTTAGAGAACTCTGTACGGTTTGAAGTTCTGTTTCCATTTCTCTAAGGGTTTCTCGATGTTTGAGTTTCAATGTTTCAGCTTCTTCCAGTTGTTTCTCTAGAGATTCAAATTTCTCTTGGCTAACAGAAATTTGCTTTAGTAAATTTTGGATTTCATTTTGTTTTTCCATTTGTAGCTTATTAAAGTTATCTCCCAAAGTTTTGACTTCTTCGTGATGTTCCGTTTGAAGACGTTCAAATGCTAGTTGGTGTTTGAGTTTTTCTTCTTTGAGGTTCTCAATTTGTTCTTTAAGCTGTTCGCTGTTTTCTTTGAAGTCGGTAATGGACTTTTCCAAATCACCAATTGTATCCTTCAAAGTATCTTGTTCAAGTTTTTCTTTAAGGTTTTCATCTTTGAGCTTTTTTATTATTTTTTCCAATTCATTACAGTTTTGGGTAATATTTTCAAGCTTTAATTCCATATTTTGTTTTTCCAATTCCAAAGTCTTGACATGTTCTTCTAAGGAGATAACTTGTTTTTTGTATTTGTTTTCGAAGTCCAAGTGTTCCTTTTGATGTTCAATTGTCTCAGATTCCATTTTCGTTGTTAAGCGCTGTTTTTCCAATTGCAAGTCTTCTAATTCTTCTTTTAATGTCTGAATTTCTTGTTTATGTCTATCTGCTGTGTCCAATTTATCATTTTCATATTCTTGCAAAAGCATATCAATTTTGTGCTGTAATACTTCATTTTCTTGTTGGATAACTTGTAACTTATCTTCTTTCTCCTTTAGAAGCTTATTTAAGTCTTGTTGAACATTTGCACTATTATGTTTCTGTGAATCCAGTTCTTTTTCTAATTTGCTAATCTCAGTTTCTTTTTCTTCTCGCAAGGACTCAAGTCTTTCCTGCAGCGATTTGATTTCATCTTGACTGCTTTCACATTCATTCTTTTCTCTCTCACATTCTGCCACCAAATCATTGATTTTCTTTTCTAGCTCCTTATTTTGCTCTGAGAATTGTGAAATTTCAATAGCAAGTTTGGATATTTCTTGTTGCTTCTTTTCAATATCATGTTTCATTTCCGCAAGATGTTCATCAGCATTACGTGTTTTGTTCTTGAGTTCATTATTTTCAATGACAAGTTCGTCATAACTGGCTTTTAATGATTTCTCAGCCAATATGTGGGTTTTCATTTCATCGGCCTGTTTGTCTAAACATTCCAATAGTTCCTTGATTTTTAATTCAAATTCATTGGATTTTAAAGTAAAATCTTTCTGCATTTCCATGTTTTTGCTACTCATTTCTTCAGATTCTTGCCTGAACCTCAACAAATCTGATTCAAGTGATTCCTTGGTGGATATGGCATCCTGCAACTCAACATGAAGATGCTGTTTTTGAGCCATTAATTGTTCCAATTCAATTTGTTGTTTGCGCTCTCTGGCCAACATGTCTTCTTTTTCTTTCAACAATTGTTCATTGTTTTTCTGAACTTCATTGACATTGGCCTTTAACTGTAATACCTCTTGATTAAATGATTCCAATTTCAATGTCAATTCAGCCTTTTCATTTTGTAGTTTTTGGCTTTCCTCTTCTAATTCATGAATTTTGTTCTTCTCGAGTTTATGGAAACTACTTATTTTTTCCATACAACTGGAGAATAAACTGAATTGTTCCAGAGGATCACTTTGTATGGAATCTTCAGGTTGTGATTCATCTGCGAGCTCACTATGATGTTCCCACACAATGTCAAACTCTTTAGCTTGTCTTTCGGCCAAGTCTTGTAGACTTTTGGCTAAACGTTTATGTTCGTCTTTAACCAATTCCAATTCTTCTTTTAATTTGGAATTTTCGTGTTCCTTTTCTCTTAGCTGAATGTCAATGACAGAAGCTCCCAGATTTTCGGGGCTACTAACATTGCTGGAGGCATTCGTATTGCCAATATTGCGAGCAAATGAAGAATCAAAACATTCCATGGAACCATTTAAATCGCTTTGCATATTTGCTGAGCGATATTCAGCAATATATTGTTCGAGTTCTATTTTACTGTCGGTTAAAAATTTAATGGTGCCATCCCTTTTCTATTATATAAGTAAACAGGAAAATAAAAAATGATTATATTAAATGTGTAAAAGCCGGCGTGTACTTTGTCACTTACTTCTATGGTATCACTTAATTCATCGACTTTGTAATCCAACTCCTTTATGCGATTCATGCATATAGCAATTTGTTTTTGGGCATAGCTTAGTTTTTCCTGAATCAGAGCTTTTTCTTCTCGTAAATTTCTAACAATATCATTGAGTCTTATGATTTCGTTTTCTTTCAAAGTCATTTCCTTAAGTAAACGTTTATGTATCTGAAAAGCAAAAAGGATTTGTCCATAACAAGATACTGAAAGAAATATGTATAGAAGAGTAGTTGAATAGAAATTTATGTTCAATAAGAGTGCATCAAAAGCGATGCATTTCTTTTCCTCTTTATCCTCATTTCACATGCACATTTTTTGATTTCTATATACCTGTTCCACTTGACCTTCACGATTTGAAGAGTTGGTGCCATCGCTGGTTTTCAACAAAATATCGTTTTTCAAATCTTGGATTTGATGTTGTAACTTTTTATGATCTTGATCTAAAATAGAAGTGTACGTTAATGTATCCCACCAAGTTATCTAAAATATAATTTCAATACTTACTTAATTTAAGGATTTTATCCTCGTTTTGTTTGATTTGTACCTCTAAAAGGCCCTTCTCATAGCGTTCCGTTTCTAGCTGGGCCTAAAAGAAAAACATTGGATTACACTTCATGTTGTATTGGAGATTCTGAATTATTTTCTTACCCTTAAATTATACAATTCTCGTTGTCGCTCTTCGAGCAAATAGGATTTAGGTGTCGTTGGTGATATGCGTTGCGGTCCGGCGCAGCGTTTTGGCGTCTTTAAAGGTGAATCACAACGACTAAAACTTGGCGAAGTTATGCTACTACTAATGCTAGCAGCACCAGCACCCCCTCCGCCAATTCCACCCAATATACTCAGGGTAGATTGATTACTCGAAATCGAATCATTGAGACGTTGTGGCGATACATGTGTTGTCACCACTTCAGCAATGGCATGGCGTAGGGCCTCTTTCGTTATAGGCTCAGTTTCAAGTAATTCCTTGAAAAACGATGCAATACATTGTTGGGCAAATTCGGGTAAACGTTGACATATTTCATGAAATACAGTCTGTGGATGTTTGACGCAACAGAAATGTAAAAATAATGAATATATATAAATGTAGTCCGAGGAACTTAGACAATTTTCATCATCAAGATGGGCTTCAAATTTTGGATAGAATTCTAAAAACAAATAAAGATATGATAAACATATTTTAAATAAATTTAAAGAATTTTCAACTCACCTTTAAGAAATTCACTAATTCTTTTGCATTTGTCATTATTGGCTGTTTTAGGATGTTGTAAACAGAAATTTTGATAGAATAGATCAATATCCGATTGTTCGATGTTGAAATAGTTGCGTTCCATAAAACCACATTCGGTAATCTGTGGAGGAGAAACATTAAAAAATATATAAATTAAGAGATATTTTTGGATGTCTAACATTGGGGTTTAGTAAATATGTTTATGAGTAAAACCCCGAAAATTATACCTCTTAAAAGTATGTTCAACATACAATGAATTAAAGAAAACAATGGATTTTTCATGACCTCGTCATAATCGCATAAACTGGAAAACTATACTGGAAAGTAGTCCTAGATCTGTAATCCAAGAAGATGCCTTCTCCAATAACCCCTGGGCTTTTTGTAAATTTTTTAAAATAATGTACAATTCAAATCCATTCAGAAGATGACAATAGTATAGCGATATACTATACTATTATAGATATTTAGCTGTCCTATCTGTAACAAATATACGTCTATATTGGAATTTGTGCGATCCTACTATGAGCGTTATTGATTGTTACGGCTTTAGAGTGATTGAACATTAACAGCGAATGAAAACAATACTTATATGGGGATATATATCTTAATCCGAAACGATTTCCATTAAATTTGGCGGAGGTATTTGTTTTTCTTATATGTGGCCTATCGTATGATTTATGATTGCTATGGAATGCATTTTATTACTTACTTACTTATTTACTTATAATGTAATTCTATGGAGATTAGCATTACAAACAAATGAACAAAGGCATAATACTCTCTTACCACAGTGTTGTGTAGGTAAAATTAATGATGGTGGTGGCGGAGTTTTTAATTCCACTTTTAAATCCTAGACAAACAACAACGAAATAGCGACACACACACACATTAACATTAGTCAACACACCAGGCTATTTGTTGACGCAAAATGTCTAGAGTATACACAAGCAGCCATCCTTTGAATACATTTTCCACCTTTACTACGTCTGCTTGACTGTTGTTTTCTATTAACTTTGTTTTTGTTGTTTCAACAAGCAGATCGAACATGCGTCTCGAAAATGTGTCTATAGTTATAGTTTTTTTTCACTTACCCATTGCAACAGTACTTTTTTCCAGCTGCGCATGTCCATTTTGTGTGTTTTGTTTTATACAACGTATGTATGTCCTTTTATGATTTTGTCAGTAAGACGCCAAAGACGAAAAGGAATTGACTTCCTTTCTAAGATAGTGATTTCTGCACTAGGAAATTCCTGGACAGAAAATATTTTAGTCTGCTAATATGAAAAATATATTTTTGGAGGCCAGTTGTTTCTATTCCTCCTTTATTGTCGTTGTACACATTAGTTGTTGTTCTTTTTATATACTATCCAGAAGGGCGTCTCGTTTTCGTTTGGAGAGTAAGGCGATCAATGATGATGCCTCCAGCTGTAATTTGCAATGCAGTTCTATTTTTGTTGTCGATGATCTTTACAATTCTGGTTTGTTTGTATGTTCACTACGACGACGATATTGCGTTGATTTTTCTCTCACAATTATATGGCATTAAAATTTATATTAACATATGTACATTTTAATGTGTGCAAGCACCATTGAAAAGAATTAATATTTTTTGTTTGCTTTTATCCTCGCGCCGAAATTGAAATGTAAACAAATTCACTCGTTTTTCCCTTTACTCTTGATTAATCAGCTTGTGTGTGTCTTCGCGTCTCGAGGTAAATAACAAATGCCGTTAGAATTTTTAAACCACTAGTTTGACAATTGACACATCGCGCCATGTTTACTCGTTTTTACCTGTCAACAACAGTGTGGCCACTTGTATGAGTAACCGGTAATCGTTCGGCTTCAAAGTAGGTAGACATTGCAAACAGTGAGAAATAAAGTTAAGGATTTATTTCTGTAGCAGAAATCTCGTTGCCAATTTCGTGGAAATGTTAGAATCGCACATTTTTGTTCGTGGACATTTTTAATTTCATAATTTTATAGCGTAATCAGGTAAAATTGTCGTATTAGTTCAAATATCAGAGATAGGTTTAACATCTGCTAACGATTAGCATTTTTCGCAGAAAATAAATTCTTCCCTTTGGGAATTTTCGACGTAAAATTTGATGTGATCTGATAGAAAAGTAAGGTGCATATTAGGTACCGAATATTTGGTTTATTGACCAAAAAATCTTTGCATTATTGATTTTTTAATTCTTTAGAGGCAAACGATGTGTTTGCATTTCTCATAAATTTTCTTCCAAAGCACTTAATTAAAAAAAAAAATAAATGCAATTTTTTTTAAAACGTGCACACAACATGTACCCGATGACAAAATAAAAATCGAAAACATTTCTTAATTAATATTCTTGACTTCGAATCTGAATATTCTTTTAATTTTGGGATAATTACAGAATGTAGAATAAAGCTGACAGAATAAGGGCAGATTCTGTCAAAACATATACACATTTTTTGTATGTGTGTGTGTAAAATACAATAATTTGAAATTATGTCAAAGGTTGCAAAATAAATACAAATTTTCGACGAAATGGCTAACAAATTGTACAAATTGTATTGTGATAAAACTGTATTATCCTACTATTTTAGATTTAATATTGTAGAATAACCCCGAACATCCATTCCTGTTTCGCGGGTTTTTCGCAGCATAAGAATTTTGTTAAAAAAATAAAAATAAACAAAGCTAACTGTTGCATATTTGAGTCCATTTGACACTATAAGAGTGTAAGTACATAAGAAGCTTGAAGTCATGGCTAGGCACATTTTGTGACATTTCATAAAGGGATTACAGAGCCGAAATAAAATCTTGCCGTCGTTTTCCATTATAATTTGTTATTATAATGCCTAGCCATGACTTCAAGCTTTTTATGTACTTGCACCTTAAGACTCCAGCACAGAATTGCATTTTTCTAGTTTCCTTGAAGTTGAACAACTTTTCTTATTGAACCATGCTTTTATTATATTTCAATATCTTTTGATCAAAACTTGTAGAAGCTAATTTACACTATTTGTATACTTTTTATTTTGGAAAATATTGGCTTTGATCATTTGTTGTGCTTCTTTTGTGAAATAACTTATTTTTAATTTGCAATAAAAAAGACTGGCAATTGTATTAGGAACTTGATGTTGTAATCCACGTATTCTCTAATATAAATATATCGAGAGAAAAGTGTCAAATTTTTGGATAAAACGCATTATTTAGATTGTCAACTCATTTAATTGTATGTCAGACAAACGACGAATCTTTGTAAAATTCGTAATTCAGGTTTCGATGTAAAGCAGAATATGGACGAACCACTTTCAGGGTCTGAATTCTTGTTCTATGAAAACATGAAATGAAAATTATTTTCATATAAAAATGAGTTTACCTTTATTGTTTTGACATGTATCCAGCTTTGTATTATTCTCTTATTTATCTTGTTAAATTTAACTACATTGGAAACTGGCACCCATTTCTCATTTGTGTGTATACAAAGGATTTTGACAATGAGATCCGGCAAGTGTATAATTTTGAAAAAAAAGCAAACATATGACTGTTGACGTAATCTTCTTCATTTTACCGTGCCTTATTATTGGTTATCCCAAATTTTGTTATGTGAAATAAGGTAAAATTAAGAAGGATAAGTCATTTCACATTTTCTTGCTCTCACTTATACCTTTTCTTTTTGTATTATCGAATGTGTAATTTTATTCTTTATAATTTTCTTACAAAAGATAAATAAAACTTCCTTACTCTTGTCTAATAACTTCGGCAATTGCTACAGGAAAAGAAACGGAACAGACCTATTGTGGATGGTTTGATGGTTTTCTATTAAAAAATCATTAAAATATTTGAAATTGTATACAAATTACTAAGATAATTAGTTTAAGACAAAGCTACGCAGAATAATGTAAAGAGATTGTTTAAGAGAAAATCAAAATTGGATTTTATGGTAAAATTAAGAATTTAACGTCATCAAATAAGCATATTCAACTCTGCATTTTCTGTAATTTACCTTGCCAAATTTCACGGCGGAGAATATAGGTACCATGGTTGAAGAATACAGGTAGTCGCATCGACACAGCTGCTGGGAAAATGAACTGTCAAATCGATTTTGGATTTGAAAATGTTAAATGAAAAATCATTGAAAGTTGTAAAAATTGTTGAAAAATGCGTATTACAACAACCTCAGATTTGCGTCGTATAAGAAAACATTAAAAAATCTACTCATTTTTGATAAAACATTTTTAAAATTTTGACATATCAATGTTCCCAAGGGCTGATGCATCTACCTATATTCTTCTACCATGATAGGTACCCATCTCTGATTTCTGTATATAAAATGGATTTTTAAATATACATTTTGACAGTGAGATGTTATCATGAGTTTGCCTTCTTAATTCTACTATGTATTTTTCATTATTTGTACAAATTACTTCAATTTTTTTAACATGAATGTTGTATACAATTGTAATTAAAACGAATTTACAAAGAATTAAATGAATAATACATACATGGTACAATAAGGAGGTAGAACAGCTTCGTAAAACTTGCTTCCTGTCAGAATTATTCAAAATTATATACAACAAGTTTACTTGACATTTTTAAAACAATAAAGATAAATTAAATGCCTGGATTTCATTTGAAATATATGATTCAGAGTGTCCAACCTTTCAATTCCATGACAAAACTGGTTAATATTTTCAAAGCGCATCCCTCACCGTACCTTTTTATTGTACCATGAATACATAGAAATTGCTTGGTTGATTGTTTAACAAAAACTAAGAGAAATTGGCTACTAGCGCTAGAACACCTCCTTTCTCAGTATTGTTTTAAGATCAAATTGTATGGTTTAAGATAAACGTCGCAAAAAGAAAATTTTGTCCTTTTGACAATTGAAACATGAATTCAATTGTCTTGTCCTTTGCAAAAGTGGGGTCAAAGTACATTTACATACAAAACCTCTACCCGGGTTAACCCATATAATAGACCAATCACAATAATTTCATTGTATATTTACTGGTAGAGATTTTTCGTTGCTTTGACTAATATGAAGCTCTACACATCGACAGCTAAGTTACGCGTTTTGCGAAGATATGTCATATATTTGACACATAATCAGAGGAATTAACAATCTAAGTAATGGGTTCGGTTCAAATAAGGTTCTTGTATATAAACATTACTTTTGTCATGTTCATCAGTGACAAAGACTATAAAGATTGGAGAAAATGCATATGGCCTATTAATCTTTCTATCAGGCAGTGGATGACCGACGCCATGACAAAAATACCTTATTAAAAGTACAGAAATATTTTTACGAAAGAATGATGGACATCCGCGAAAAAGCAATAAATATGAAATACATGGTCTCAAAAATATATTCCAAAGCATTTCCGTGTACGTAGTATCTATAAAAAGCAGCGAACCCCCTATAAAAGTGTCAGCTCTGTTAAATTATGAAATTATGGCCCGTTCTTATTTTAGTTTAAAAATAATAAATAAAACTAATTTGTAATTAATTTCGTGAAAATTATAATTCAGTTCTTCAATATAAAATAAACGATTAGCATTATCCATTTTTTTATTTAAATAAATGTTGCTGTTATTGCCATATTATCAATATAAAATATGGCAACATGAATTCGGTAAACTTTACGTTAAAAGATAAAGAAAAGATGGTCTGACCTTTTGCTTATCGGACAGTTCATACTTAAATGAAACTTGTAATAACGAAAAACGATGTATGTGCCGGACAACATCACTTTTTATCTATGGGAAAGATGTAATAAGCGGCTTATGAATTATGAATCAAAGCAACAATGAAACGTCACATGTATGTATTTGGCAGTGGTAGAAGAATACAGGTAGCCGCATCGACATAGCCGCTGGGACAATGAACTGTCAAACCAATTTTGGAAGTGACATTTTTCAATTAAAAATAATTAAAGTTTGTAGAAATTTAAAAAAAATCATATCAAAACAACCTCCGATTGACGTCGTATGGGAAAACATATAGAAATCTACTTATTTTTGAAAAGAAAAACATTTTAGAAATTTTAACATATCAATGTTAGCAGGCGTTGATGAATTTACCTGTATTCCTCTACTATTAGCAGTGGTGAGTTGGATAATTGTGAATTAATGTTTTATAGGTTTGTGTCGGCGATGGCAACTATTTGTAGTAGTTTCTACTATGATAAAATAGATGTCGCTATGAAGTCAATATTAACAATAAAAAATAAACACACCTTTACACATAAATCTTTAATCCTGATTGATTTTGGAAAATATATGTTAAATTTATTGTGATTGGTCAAAATTAGAGCTAACTCCGGTAAAGATTTTGTATTCAACAAATTTTTATGCCATCGGTATATTCGATTAATAAACGCATTTTAATGTTAGTTTAATAAGGTCTTTAGCTCTTTTTAAATGTCGATATGTAGAATAGAGTCCACAAGACATCTGTAAAATATGTGAATTTTCTAAAAGTAGAGTAACATTTGTAGATTTTCAATATTTGTAAGAATATCTTGGTATTTGTGGTCAATAACACCCAACGGCAAAAATATACACCTATTAATATGTCCCAGGACGTCCGCTCTATCAATTTAGAATGATGCCTTTCGGGCTATGTAATGCGGCGCAGCGTCTTTGTCGATTGATGGATAAAGTTATTCCGTCTCGTCTAAAATCCAATGTCTTTATTTATTTAGACGATTTGTTAGTTATTTCAGAGGATTTCGAAACACATTTAAAACTATTAGATCAAGTTGCCGACTGTTTAAGAAAAGCCAACCTCACGATAGGACTTAAAAAGAGCAAATTCTGTTTTAAAGAACTAAAATATCTAGGCTTTGTAATTGGAGGGGGTGTATTAAAAACGGATCCTGAAAAGGTAATGGCCATTAAAAACTTGAAAGTGCCAAAATGTCCACGAGATGTAAGAAGTTTTTTGGGAACAGCGGGGTGGTACCGCAGATTTATTAAAAATTTTGCCAGCATATCTGCGCCTTTAACAGATACACTCAAAAAAGGACCAAAATTCTTGATGACCAAGAACGCCATAGATGCATTTGAGGAGGTGAAGAATGCCTTGACAACGGCCCCGGTGTTAAAACATCCGGATTTCTCCAAACAATTTTATATCCAATGTGATGCATCGGAATACGGAATAGGGGCCGTATTATTCCAGAAGGGAGACCATGATGAGGAATACCCTATAGCCTTCTACTCCCAAAAGTTGAATGATTGCCAAAAAAACTATAGTGTGACAGAGAAAGAATGCTTGGCGGCCGTTATGGCAGTAAAAAGATTCAGACCCTATGTGGAAATGATGAAATTTACGGTCATAACGGACCATGCCAGCCTGAAATGGCTCATGGGGGTGAAAGACCTTAGTGGTAGATTAGCTCGATGGTCCCTGCAGTTACAGGGATACAACTTCAATATTGAACATCGAAAAGGAAAAGACAACGTAGTGGCAGACATGTTGTCACGCTTGGAAGTTGTAGAAGATGTCGAAATTGTGGACGATCTTTTCGACTTTGAAACAGCCGAGTTCGAAAGTCAGGAATACAAAGACTTGATCGGTGATATCGAAAAAAATACAGCCAAATTACCTGATCTGAAAATTGAGAATGGACTTATTTTCAAGCGTACCAAAACAGAAAATGATTTAGATTTTGAGGAAATGCCGTGGAAATTATGGATTCCCGAATCCCTAACATATCTTTTGATAGAAAAGGCACATAATGAAGTGACCTCTGCTCACGGGGGAATAACAAAAACATTGCATCGTCTACAACGATTTTATTATTGGCCAAAAATGGCATCACAAGTAAGGGCATTTGTTGTGAACTGTAGGACATGTAAGGAGACAAAACCCCTAAATAGAAATATGCAACCTACTATAGGATGTGAGGTCGTTACTGAACGTCCATTCCAAAAATTATATATGGACTTTTTAGGAAAGTATCCTCGTTCGAAAGGTGGTAACAGCTATATTTTTATAGTTGTCGATCATTTTTCCAAATTCGTATTTCTAAAAGCCATGAGAGAAGCAACCACCTCAAATGTAGTCCAATTTCTTGTACAAGAAATCTTCAGAAAGTTTGGAGTTCCAGAAACGATTCACACGGACAATGGAGCGCAGTTTACTGCTAAGGGTTTCAGAGAAATGATCGAAACCTTTAAAATCAACCATATGCAAACGGCACCGTATTCACCACAATCTAACGCCTCAGAGAGGGTAAACCAATCTGTATTGGCTGCAATCCGGGCATATTTGAACGAAGATCATAGGGAATGGGACACATATTTAACAGAAATCGAATGTGCTTTACGATCATCAATCCACTCTTCAACGGGGGTAACTCCGTTCTTTGCATTATTTGGTTACGAGATGTACACGTCCGGCAGTGACTACAAGCTAGCCCGCAAACTACAATCTTTATGCGATCATCAGATAAATGAATTAGGCAGAAAAGAACGGTTGGAAATAATCAGGGACAAAATTGAGAAAAACCTACACGAGGCCTACGAGCGGAGTGCGAAACGCTACAATCAAAGGGCCCGAATAGTTAAATTCATTCCCGGACAGGAGGCCTACAGGAAAAATCATATATTGAGCGATTTTGGGAAAAATATAAACGCCAAATTTTGTCGCAAGTACCTAAAGTGCAGAATAGTCAAACCGATTGGTAGCAATATGTATGAAATAGAAGATATGCAGGGAAAGCCTTTAGGAACCTGCCACGTGAAGGATCTGAAGATGTAGAGCTTAATGGCGAAATTGTTTTTTGATTAAGATAAAGTCGAAACAATATAGGTGGTCAAAGTGGCTAACTGAGCTACGGCCAAAAACCATGTAGCTGAAATCTAACCACATAAATGGTTTCCCATCATAGGGGCAGGTCGGAACTATGCCATCGCGAACCTAGGGAATTTAGGCCAAAGTGGTAGATATCCTAGTTAGGTTTTGATCACGTAATAGCTTCGACCACTATCGTTAATAAAAAAACAGAGTATCCATATAAAGGGTGAAGACGAATGTCATGATAAAATGTAACTTAGCCCCATTAGTAAAAACGTAAAACTAAATATCCCAAATTTCGTATAAAACTGAAATATTTTCTTGTTGACCCATTTTGAGGAAATGACATTATGTTTCGCCGGTTATTAAAATTTATACTGGTGATTTTCCAGTTTGTAAAACGTGATGTGTTGGTGTCAATATTGTATATATTGTCTTATTGATAAACAAACGTAACAAAAAAACACATCACCAATAATTTCGTCAGGCAGATAAAGTTAAGTTACCATAAATTAAATTATTGTGGAAGTATCTTAAATAAGAACCTAATAAACTCAGCTAAATTCTATTCACGTTTGTGCCCATTATTTGGACAAGAATTGTGGTAGCATGGTACAAATTTTGCTTTGAAAGACTCAATTTTGAACATTGAACATCTATTCGATCCAAAAGCGAAAATATTAATATAAATCTCAAGAGATTTAAAATACTTTGAACATTATTTTGTATATTTATTAGGCCAATAAAAACATCTCTGCTTTTATATAAAAAGGCTAAAAAAATCACCTCCTAACTCCTAACAAGTTAAACTGCCTAAAAACAATTTCAGAAATGTATCACTCACCTGTACATATCATGGTAAAATAACTCCTTCACATGGATAAAATTTCGATGGGGGAAAAATAAATATAAAATCAACACTTCCACCGCAGATTGATCCCATATTAGCCACCTCATGTTTTGTTCTGGGACGTCTGCAATATGTACACAAAAATTAGACAATGTTTTTTTTTTTTGTAAAGCAAAAAAAAGTAATAAATATACTCACGGTTTTCCACTTACACCAGGGACAGACGCTTTATTGCGCGATAGTTAGTTTTCTATTTTACGAATACCATGCTTTTATCCATATAAACACACAATTCCGAAAGATTTGGAGCAAAACAAGTTCATGTTAGGCAGGAATTTGTTCAAAAATAAGTAAGCGCAGTATAACTAATTTTTAATGACCGGACAATAACAATAATATGACCCCCGACTCAGCAGTATCTGAAAAAAAAAATTAAAATTACTACGGCATTTATAAACAGTAAAGGTTTAACTTACAATTTCATAAACCCAAAGGAGTACGTAGTGGTTGGAGGGCTGAATAAAATCATTGAATACACCATACACCATTCAATGATGGTTGGTGTAGCCCAAATGGGGATTTTACCCAAAAATTAAAAAGGAATCACCACAGCTCACTCACGGCCAAACAATAACCACACAAGTTTGGTAGAACGTACGCATTTCACTTTCTGCACACTACAAATTCTGCCAAATGACACTGAAGAAATCCATGTTAAGGAACTTTACTCATATCCCAGTCGAACCGAGTAACCTAAAAAAATATGCATTAATATGGGGGTAGATATAAATAAAAATATATAAATTATACTCACAGTCTCCTTAAATATTGTTCGGGTGCTTCAAATCAAAAAAATTCTCCAAATAATTCAGGTGTAATCTGGAATTTTTCAATTATGTCGGCAAACACGTCTGTATGAATAAAGAAGAGAAATAAAAACAGTCTTCTTCTTATTTCCATTCATCAACATTTCATTCAGCGTGAATGGATAACATTGTAGAAACTAAGGTTGCCACCTTGCTATATGCGCATAAACGTATGGGGCGACGGGTCGTACCATAACGCATACATGTATATGTGTGCATACATTAAAAAAATGACGCCACACAAAGTACCGTTGAACAAATCTCACGGTTCCAAAAGGGTATGCTTACCATTGAAGTTCCAGAAATGCCCGGCCATGAGACTTCAGGGCTGTGGGAGTTCCCCACGTGGAATAATAAAACCTTCCGCACGTCGACCTTTGCAAAATTAACTCAGCAAAGGGTCGAAGTTTTGTTGCGTCGGGTGGGCCATCAGGGGGCGTGTAGGCTACATGGCTTACCTGGAAAATTCAATGTAAATAGTTTTTACATTGTTTTTAAAATATGCCATTTGTTTACTTACCCCAGTAGCTATTTCTTTGAAAAGAGAAATAGCTCAGAGACCCGATTCAGAAAAATAAAATTTTAAAGTTAGATGCTGTTGCGCATCAGGCGAAATGAAAAAGAAAATGACAAGAAGGAAATGGATGGCGTTGCCATTATAAAAGAATAGGGATCGTTCAATCGTTATTTGGCTACGGATTTATACAACCATGGCTGAGTAGCCATTTCGTAGCTACCCTATCGCCATCAATAAGGTCCATAATAAATATTGGAAATTTTAGGAAAAATGGTGGCAAAATGAAGCGACTATAAAAAGGGGGAAAATAGGAAAATTGGCAACATAGTGTTGCAAAAGATCTAAGCAAGAAGACGGTCCAAAGTAGTTTTTAACACTAAAAAAAAAGTGAATATTTATATGTGTGTTTACTTGTTAACAAAAAGTGAGAACATCATACTAGTGACAGTGGGAAAGCAAACAACATTTTTATTTTTGTATTTTTTTTATATATAAAGGTTCCCCAAAATCACAATATTTTTTTTGGTCTCCACTGACTGCTGAGTGGGGATCTGGTGTTAAATGCCCGGTCCTTGGGTTTAAATTGGCCGTTGAATTTGAAGGTCTCCCTGTTTGGTGTCATACTTCTGTTTGGTGTCCGTATCTGAGGCAGCGGAATTTGGGTCAAAATTGATCGGATGGCCACAAGCTGGAGATTTTTTTTTGATCGCAAGGTGTCATCTCCTATGGCATAAAAATTAATATTTTGCCACGTAATTAATGACCAGGTAATAGACACCCTTTTTCTTTATCCATGTTTTGGAGCACGGAAGAATATCCAGGGAATTGCAACTAAAAAAGAAAGAGAAATCGACAAATTAAGAAAATTTATTTGAAAAAAAATCATAATAATAAAAAAAAAAAAAAAAACAAAAAAAAAATTAATTTAAATAACGATAGGAAAATATTGATAGACATGCAAATTATTTTAATATAAACATATTGCAAATTTAATTGAATAGTATAAGTATGTGTTGTGATGTCCTCTCTTAATGTTTTAATGTAAGGATGTTTAACGCCAGTTTCCTTTAAATTTCACCTAGTACTATATGAGCAATATCCAGGGAAAGCTAGAGGGTGTAGTCGTATGTTTCAATTCGAGCCAATTTTGGCTAGTGAGGCCGTTGTAAGAGAGCTCCTTTACAGTAGGTAATATTTTGTTTAGAATTTGAGGTCTGAAAAGTGCAGACCAAATTCCCTAGGTTTCTCACAAGGAAAATTTGCTATTTTTCATATGTTTACAATTTTTTTTAATCTGGTGTTAGATTGTCCGTTTTAAAGATCGACAAAATTTATCTGTATTTAGCTGTAAGTCCTTTCTGTCAATAAATAATGTTGTGATTAGAATTAGACTAAAAATAAACTATGTGTTAAATTTTTGTTAATAGGGCAATTTTCCAGCTAGGTAAAGAGGTGAGTGTGTGTGGGGTCTTCAAAAAAATTACTTTAAAAAGGAACCCTGAAGACCATGGAAGGGTGGGCGAATGCGGGAGTAGAAACATCAACTCTCCCTTGTCTGAGTAGGTGTTGTGTTTGTGTAGTGTATTGTATTTGTGATGTGTAAAGTTCCAATTTCGTGTTCGTCCTGAGGTGTTACAAAGTGACGGTTGAGAACCAGACCCCGAGACCGCTAGCAGCCGGAGGGTCACTTTTAACGCCGCCAATCAGGAATACGTAACAAATATTAATTGTAAAAATGTTTATTATAGAAAATTGTTTATTGAATGAAATTTGTGGATCATCTAAAAGTCGAAATCATAACTGGTATATGTGAATAAAACACATACTTTATTGAAATAATTAATAAAATGGTTAGATATATAATACAAATTTTATATAGTGTTTAATAAGAGATTCCTCAATTGGAGATTCATAAGAGTTTTGTAATTAAAACAGTATTCCCCAAATTTACTGAGAAACATAGATTTCAAATTCTTTGAAACCCATTTCTTCGCCATTATAGGGTATGTAACAACTACCATGCGATAGCTGTACTTTTCCCACAGTGGTGGTTCCGCCGTGCTGGGCACGACCAATATAAAGTGGTTCTCCCTCGGCCGTCTGACCACCAATAACTGCATTTGGTGGCATACTACCAGTCCAGGGTACCCAGCGACCATAGCTGTTACACAGCACTTCATATTCCTTGTGGCTATGTTCCACACCACCATAGGGGACATAGCAACAACCGTGAGATGGATGTAATTTGCCGGGTATTAAATCATTGCTGTGACGGGCACGAGCAATATATAAATTGTCGCTACCATCAATGCCACCTGAGACAGCATTAGGCGGTACCACTCCATTGGATGCTGGTACCCAAGTCTCAGAAGCGCCACCGCTTGGATAACTCATGGTGGTGGCTCCAGCATTCATTGGTGGCATTGGAGGATAACCCATGGCGGCTGGATTGAAGCCGGGTGGTGGTTGATTGTAATTCATTTGTGGAGCGTTATGCATTGTCATCGAAGGAGCTGTGGGGGCTGGTTCTGCTAAAAAGAAGAGATTTTTGAATAATGGGTTTCGACGTTCAATAGAACAAATTTATTTTTGTTTCTATGCTTACCTTCAAAAGTCCACGAGCCTGAGGCACCCCATCCAGTACATATACCCACATATTGAATCGGGAACATATGAGGATCATGAAAGGTCATAAATGCAGCAGCTTCACCTTCACGACCCACTGTAATTGTTTGATCGTACCAACGAATCCAGAAGCCACGATATTCATTGGCATTTAAAATGCCCGGTGTTGGAACTTCCACTACGTCGGGTTTTTGACGATTTTGACGTATTACCGATTTCGTATTGCCCCAGCCACCAATGAACACCTCATACATGGGAAAACTTTCGGCCGGCTGAGCAGTCAAAGCCAAATGAGCATCATTGGGTGCACGTATCTTAAAAGTGAATACATAATTGTTGGCCGGAAAGAATTGATATTCCAATTTGTCGGGGGTATTGACTATAGGGGGAAAGAGAATAATAAAATAATGAGGATTAACATTCTAAGTGTGCTTCAGTCCGACGAAAAATCTCAACAAAAAAAAAAAAAATTAAAAACGCAGTAAGTTCGGCCGGATCGAACTTTGAATAACCTCCACCATTTGGAACGAATTTGAAAAATTTCAAAAATATTGAATTCGTTAAAAATTCTGTTTGAATCATTATATTGCTAAAATCATCAAAATACCGAATATAGGGTGGAAAAATACTGATATGGGACCTATACGAACACCTGTTCCCATTACCATTACGAACTCTATATACGAAATTTGAAACAACCCCTGTGAAAAATGTCGCTTAAATCAACAAAATACCGAATATTGGGAGGTACCGTTACATAGAGGCTATACGAAGACGTGGGCCTGCATAGGCAAATTTTTGTCATAGGTTGTAGTACCCATTACGAATTCTAAATACGAAATTTGAAACAAATTCGGTGAATAATGTCCCTAAAATCGTCAAAATATCGAATATCGGGTGGTACCGTTGTATGTGGGCTATACGATATCGTGGACCTATATAGACATTTCTCTTCCAAAGGGTAAAGATCTTAGAAAGAACTTCTAGTAGGGGTTTTTAGACAATTCCATTGAAAAAAAAAAAATAACGAGTATAGGGAGGTATGTTATATGGGGGATATACGAGATCATGGACGTATATAGACAATACTCTCCCAGGGGGTAAAGTGCTCAGAAGGAACTCCTTTTGTGGATTTTCAGACATTTTTATTGAAAAATTTGCCTACAATCATCAAAATTATTTGCAATTGTTTTCTATTTTCTGGATTCTCCCTAGTAGAGGATTACTTTGGGATAGAACTACTTTCTCTGCGAGTGATTTCACATGTGGCTCGTTTACCAGTTTTACTAGTCAACAATCCAAAATTCTAGCCTAATCAATGTGGCATATTTCCGAAATAAAAAAACAAATACATGTTTTCATTCGTTGTCATGTTATGCCCCAAAATAATTTTAAACAAATGATATTGTTATCTCAGACACATTCCACAGAATTTTTAAATATTGTGAAAATTTTTTTTTAAAACTTGCCATAAAAACTGGTATTTGTTTACAAATATTAAAATTCTCCTCCGATCGCCGTCTTTAAATCTCTCTCTTCTCTCTCAGACTACGTCATTTCTGGAATTGTTAATTTAATATTTGTTGTGGCCGAAATTGGTAGGTGTATGTGAATTCGCATTTTGTAGCCATTTGGCATTGTTTGTCAGTATGTCCGTTCGTCGATGACATAAGCTAACTCAATTCACTATCCGTTGTCATTCCACTAATTCGCATCTAAATCGAATTAACGAAAATATATATACAAATATCTATGTGTGCCATGAAAGTGGTCAGTGTATGTATGTTACTTCCCAGCGAAAATGTTCGCTGGGAACATTAAGCCTTATACTAAGTATATAGTTTGGGCAGGTTCACGTCTTCGTATAGCCCCCGATATTCGGTACTTTGTTGATTTTAGCGACATTATTCACCGGAATTCTTTCAAATTTGGTATTTGATGTTCGTAATGGATACTACAGCCAAAGACAGAAAATTGTCTGTGCAGGTCCACGTCTTTGTATAGCCCCCCTTATAACGGTACCTCCCGATATTGGATATTTTGATGATTTTAGGTACATTATTCACCAAATTTTTTTTGTTAAGTTTCGCATTTGAATATTGTAATGGCTTATGACCAAAATTATCTATGCAGGACCATGTCGTCGTATAGACCCTAATGTAACAGCTACTTTCGGTATTTTTAAGATTTTAACAGAATTTTTAACGGATTTTATTGTTTTTGAGAATTGCCAAATTCGTTCCAAATGGTGGAGGGTATTCAAAGTTCGGCCCGGCCGAACCTACAGCTTTTTTACTTGTTACTAATAACAAGTAAATTCTTAATATTTGATGAATATATGTTATGATTCAAATAAGTGTCTTATGCTACTTAGATCCACATGCAATTGGGTATACCTTAAAAACAACCACTGGCTGATACGCTTGTGTTTACTTTGCACAGAACAGAATGCAAAAACGATCGATGATTCATTTTTGAGCAAACAAATAATCGCACTTTCAATTTTATTCTCCATATGCAATGTTATAGCAAGTGTGAGTACTAATTTGTAGTTGGGTTCCAAAAAGGGCATTGAGGTATAAGGTCATACATATAGTACATATACATACAATATTAATGACTTTAGTTAGTTTTTCATTTACGTTAAATTTGTCATTTCGTTTGCAATCGATGAAACATATGGATGACAGGTATACAGGGTGAGATGAAAAAACTTCAACCAACTTTAGACTGCTGTCATTCCTAAGTCACTCTTACGACGGCTGTTAAAATTATTCCAGTGACAGCTCAGCTCATATTTTTTACAAGCGTACAAAAGCATTTTTGGTGAGAATTTTTAAGAAAAAAGTTATTCGTAATGGAATTCAAGCGTCACAGGTGGCTATCGTTAGAGCATTTCAGCATTTAAATGTGAATAAATCTTTTGTGTCTCGTACCATCGCTCGTTACCATGATACTGGTAGCGTAGCCCGACGCCAAGGAAGTGGACGGAAAAAACAGCAACATCAGCAGAAATGGTTCCAAAAAAGTATGGAAGCGACTTGATCGAAACCCGCGTCGCAGTGGCCGAAAAATGGCTCGTGAGTTGAACATATCGCAATATTCCATTCGGCAAATATTGAAAAATGAGCTCGGGGTAAAGCCATTGAAATTCCAAAAAGTGCAAGAACTTATACCGCAACAGAAAGAAAATAAACTCAAAAGAGCTAAAGAGTTGCTTCGTTTGGCCGAAAGTGCTGAACTGCCGAATTTGGTTTTCTACGATGAGAAAACACTCGTTGTCCAGCAGTTTGTAAACAAACAAAATGATCGTGTTTACTTGCCAAAGAGGTTAGCTGAGAATGTGCACCTTCGGTTGGCCACCAGAACTCAAGCCATGGCCATGGTGATGGTGTGGGTCGTTATAACAGACGATGGTCGCTCTCCGCTCGTATTAATCAACCGTGGCATCAGAATAAATGCCGAATATTAACGCGAAAATATTCTGGAGGGTGTATTAAAGTCTTGGGCACGCAAGCATTTTGGCCGCAGACCTTGGACCTTGGTGCACAATAAAGCGATAAAGCGAGTAAAGATATATATGGCAGCTTTATCCAATCTGAATCAATGTCGATAAAATTTGGCAAATGTCTTTCTGAGCTGTATTCCGAATATCGTTGTTACGGAGTACATATTACGGTTGTAGAGGAGAAATTTATCAAATCGGATGAAGAATATATAGGGGAGCTATAGCTATATCTGAATCGATGTCTACCAAATTTGACACACTTATTTCTAGGGTATTCCATCCTATTTGGCCTAATATTAGAATATAAATATTAGAAGAAGATATATATGGTAGCCATATATCTGAATTTCGAACGATTATTTCCAAATTCAATAGGGCCCGTTCTTGTGTCAAACTAATGTTTTATGCAAAGTTTTATCTTGACCTCTACTTTGTTTACAAAAATACATTGACAGATCGACTCAGAATGTGATTCTATGCAGATCATCAAAAGGAATTATGGGTCCAACTCGATTTCTTCTCTATGTTACAAACAAATGCACAGATACATAATACCCTGGCCACAGTGTGGTGTAGGGTATAATGACAAATATTTAAAAATTTGATTGGATTGCGGCATCCTTTGTCAGCGAACCATGTGAAATAATGTTGAATTTCGGTTTTCAAAGATGTAGAAAGTTTACTCGTTAAAATGTTTTCATTTACTTTAATATTTTTTATACCCTCCACCATACTATGGAGGGTATATTAATTTTGTCATTCCGTTTGTAACTCCTCGAAATACTCATGTCAGACCCAACAAAGTATATATATTCTTGATCAACGTAAAATTCTAAGACGATTTAGCCATGTCCGTCTGTCTGTTTGTCTGTCTGTCCGTCTGTTGTAATCACGCTATCTTTCGAATGAATTGAGATAGATGGCTAAAATTTTGCACACATGTTTATTTTTCCAGTAGGTAGGTTAAGTTCGTAAATGGGCCATGTAGGTCCATGTTATCATATAGCCCCCATATAACGGTACCTCCCGATATTCGGTATTTTGATAATTTTATCGACATTATTCACCGGAATTGTTTAAAATTTGGCATTTGAAGTTCGTAATGGATACTGCAGCATAAAACAGAAAATGGGCCATGTAGGTCCACGTCTTCGTATAGCCCCCATATAGCATACCCCCTCCGAAATTCGGTATTTTAATTTCGCATGTGAAGTTCGTAATGGATAGTTCAGCCCATGCCAGAAAATTGTCTGTGCAGGTCCATGTCTTCGTATAGCTCCCACATAACAGTACCCCCTATATTCGGCATTTTGATGATTTTAGCTACATCATAAACAGATTTTTCTTCAAGTTTCGCATGTAAATATTGTAATAACTTATGACAAAAGTTGCCTATGCAGGTCTACGTCGGTATTTTTGAGATTTTAACAGAATTTTCACGGATTTTATTTATTTCTTTTTTTTTTTGGGAATTGCCAAATTTGTACCAAATGGCGGAGGGTATTAAAAGTTCGGCCTGGCCGAACATACAGCTTTTTTACTTGTTTTTTTTTTTGAAAATATTAAAAATTCGGCCAGAATCAAACTTTTTTTCATTTATTGGTGACGAACTTTTCTAAATTATTATTTTCATAAAAATCAACACTTCACACTTGTTCACTAAAATTAATAACTCACCGGTTGGCATTATGAATTGGAAATATTACTCTTTAGATTGTTATATGCACAAATTTTGAAACAATTGTCACTTGGACTAACCGTAATTAACTACTGAACACGAATATATTTTATTTTGAATAACAACTCATGCTGAGACAAAATTTTGTATTTTCTTTCCAGCAATCTGTCTGTTTTGTTAAACAAACACATACATTGTTGTTGTTGCCTTTTGTTTGAATGTGGAACTTGATCGACGATACATACAACTCTTGAGTGCAAAAACAAAATGAGTAGATCAGAAATCAAAACAAAAAGTATTCTACATACAAGCTATTCAATAGACAGTATTTCGAAAAACAAGCGAAGAAATAATGTTGTGTATCAGAGAGGGTCGCTCACGAAGAGGCATGAATATACCCGTGTAAAGATATCAACTTTTCATATTAAAATGGATATTGATTTATTAATGTACATATAACATATTTGATAGATATTTTCTTTTATTTTGAGTAGGTATATTTGAGTGTTTTTTTTTCATTTGAGATGAACCTAATATAAACAAAAAATAATAATATAGAAAACACATCCAAACTGAAACAATCATTTAACAGCTGATATCAAAAATTAAACAAAAATATCCCGCACATGCAAAATTAAATATTTGAATTCCAAAAATTTTGCATATGGTCAAGGTTATTTTATTAGAAGAATCCATGTTATACCAGGGCTGCTAAGAAAGCTAACACACTGTGCATCACAAAGAAAATTACTGGAAACACTCGATTACAAAAGTAGAGCTAAGAGCGTGTATCGGCGTTTTGTATGTTTTCTTCGCAAAGTAACCTAAATAGTGGGGCAAGATCCCCCTCTTTCTCATTTTTATACCCTACAACACTATGTGTTGGGGGTATTATAGGTTTGATTGGGCCAGAATTTATGTAACACCTCGAAATATTGGTTTCCCACATAGGAAAGTATATATAGATCTTCCTAGCTCGCCGAGCTGAGTCGATCTAGCTATGTATGTCCGTCCGTCTGTCTGTCCGTCTGTCCATGTTAATTTGTAATCACGCTACAGGTCGCAATTATGGCCCGATCCTAACGAAATTTTGCACGAAGGTGGGGTTAGGGCGAGAATAGAAGCCTATTTATTTTGGAGATGATCGCCAAATGTTTAGGGGTTGAAATGGACCAGAATGGGCTCTTGGCAGGAAAGAAAAAATGTCTAAAAAAATCGCATAAAAATATATCTTTAAAATGAAAATATTGATTTTGTAAAATTTTCTCATATTTTTTCAATTTTGTCATATTTTTGGCATATTTTCATTTTGAATTAAACATTTGGTAATATTTCTACAGCTAACAAAACTAAGTAGTTAGGATATCAGGATATCATATACAGATCGCATTTATGGCCCGATCCTTACGAAATTTCGCATGGGGATAAGATGAGGGTCAGAATAGAAGCCTACTCTTTTTGGTGATGATCGCCATATATTTAGGGGTTGAAATGGACCAAAAAACTGCAAAATTGTCAGTAGGTCGTAATTATCGCCCCATCCTCAGGCACATTTGAATGGGGGTTACCGGACATTGCAAAAGCCAAGCAGTTTTGGATGGCCATCCAAAAATATTGAATGTGTGAAATAGTTTGCCAACTTTTGTAGACAAAATACGAAAATGTTCATTCCAGTGACTTCTTGGAGAATTCACAAATACAAGAAAGACGCACTTCTGACTATTTCGTTAACGCTGATTTAGTTGAAGAATATAGTCAAATGGCTGTATCTCATATAGATGCGTTTCAGTCAAAAACCAATAATAAATGTTAATCTTTTGCCACTTTTGAGAGATTATAGGTCTTTGGAAAATATTGGTTCCAGATCTAGGAAGACCATTTACGTGCAACATCTACCAATAAATTGGAAATGAGCAAATTAGTTTAAGTTGCTATTATTCGAAAATCAGAGAACGAAACCTGATGGTTTTCTTTTATTATTTGTCACAATATCTTGTGGAATTCTTTCGAGTATCTGGCCTATATAAATTGTATCATTTATTATAGTGTTGTAGGGTATTCAACGGTCGGCCCCGCTCGACTGTAGCCTTTGCTTACTTGTTTTTTTTTTAATTAAGATTCCTTGGAATTCTCTCATTTTATGTATATAGTGTATTCGGCAATATTACTGATAGCAATAAGAAAATTGTTGGACGAAGATTTTAGCTCACGACCAAGTCACAAAAGCGGTCCTTTTTATACCCTCCACCATTCTATAGAGGGTATATTAACTCTGTCATTCCGTTTGTAAGTCTTCGAAATATTCATAATACACCGTACAAAGTATATATCCTGGATCAGGGTAAAATTCTAAGACCATTTAGCGGTGTCCGTCGGTCTGTCCGTCTATTGTAATCACGCTACATTTCGAACGAATTAAGAAAGAAGGCTAAAATTTTGCATACATGCATAATTTACCAGTAGGTTAAGTTGGTAAATTGACCATGTCGGTCCACGTTTTCGTATAGGCCCCATATAACGGTAGCTCCCGATATTCGGTATTTATATGATTTTAGCAAAACTATTCACAGGAATCTTTTTTTACCCTCCACCTTGGAAAGGAGGGTATATTAACTTTGTCATTCCGTTTGTAACATCCTTAAATATTCGTCTTAGACCCCATAAAGTATATATATTCATAATCAGCATAAAATTCTGACATCTAACGATGTCCGTCTGTCTGTCTGTCTGTCCGTCTGTCTGTCTGTTGAAATCACGATACAGCCCACATTATTTGACGTTAGCAGAGCTATTTGCATTGTGTCTAGGATGGTTGGTATTGAAAATGAGATATATCGGTCCACGTTCTGGTATAGTCCCGATATAACGGTACCTTCCGATATTCGGTATTTTGATGATTTATGCCACATTTTTTCACGGATTTGTCTGAAAATTGGTATTTGTAGGTCATAACGGGTCCCTGAGCGTGTGGCATAACATTGCATGTATAGGTCCACGTTGTGGTATAGCCCCCATATAAAGGTACCTCCCGATATTCGGTATTTAATTTTTTTTTGCCACATTTTTTCACGGATTTGTCAAAAATTGGTATATGTGGGTCATAATGGTTTCCAGCTCCGGTGGCGAAACATTGCGTGTATGGGCCCATGATTTGGTATAGCCCCCATATAACGGTACCTCCCGATATTCGGTATTTTGATGGTTTTTGCCACATTTGTTCACTGATTTGTCTAAAAATTGGTATTTGTGGGTCATAATGGGTCCCTGAGCGTGTAGCAAAACATTGCATGTGTAGGTCCACGTTTTGGTAAAGCCCCCTTATAACGGTACCTCCCGATATTCGGTAATTGGATGATTTTTGCCACATTTTTTCACGGATTTGTCTGAAAATTGGTATTTGTTGGTCATAATGGGTTCCAGCTTCGGTGGCAAAATATTGCATGCATGGGTCCATGATTTGATATAGCCCCCATATAACGGTACCTCCCGATATTCGGTATTTTTATGGTTTTTGCCACATTTTTTCACTGATTTGTCTAAAAATTGGTATTTGTGAGTCATAATGGGTTCTAGTTCGTGTGGCAAAACATTGTAATTATAGGTCCACCTTTTGGTGTAGCCCCCATATAACGGTACCTCCCGATATTCGGAATTTTAATGGTTTTTGTCACATTTCTTCAAATGTTTCTTTTACCCTAAGGTGGAGGGTATTAAAAGTTTGGCCCGGCCGAAATTAATGTTTTTTTACTTGTTAAATTTCGTATTGGGAGATCTTAATGGTTACTACAACCTATAGAAAAAAAAATTTCGTATGCAGGTCCACGTTTTCGTATTGCCCCTATAAAACGGCACCTCCCAATATTCGGTGTTTTCGTGATTTTAGCGACATTATTTACCGGAATTATTTCTAATTTCGTATTTGAAGTCCGTAAGCCTAGTGCTACAGCCTATGACAAAAATTTTGTATGCAGGCCCACATCTTCGTATAGCCCCTATATGCCGGTACCTCCCAATACTCGGTATTTTTATGATTTGTGGGACATTATTCACCGGAATTGTAACAAATTTCGTATTTAAAATTCGTAATGGGTACTACAGCCTATGGCAAAAAAATTTCGTAAGCAGGTCCACGTCTTCGTATAGTCTCCATATAACAGTTTTCAATTAAGTGGTAGTCTCCGGAAGTTTTTTTGAAAATTTTTCAAGTTCCTCCCAAATGGTGAAGGGTATTAAAAATTCGGCCCGGTAGAACTTAGCTGCTTTTTTACTTGTTTTTTTTTTTTTCCAGTATTACTCCCATGTATTTGTCTTTACCGGAGATACTAATTGTCTTATTTTGAAAGACTGGTTCATTTAGGTGACCAACATCAGTCTTCGAAGTGAAAAGACATAGTTTCGCTTTCCGGGTTTACATGTAGTCTTTTTTGGTTTGGCCCAATTGTAAGCTATCTTCAGAACCAATTTGGCACTTCTACATAGCACGTTTGATTTTCTACCCTCAGAAGTATTATAAAATCGTCTGCGTAACAGACAGGTTCAAATCCCTCTCTCGTTAGTCTCCTTTAATGACTTTTTATGGTGGTTACTCACAGGAGTGGTTCACTGTAAAGGCGTGCATTGGATATAGCAGATAACAGTCATAGATAAATGAAGATATAGACAACGAAATGCTCTGACAGTTTATCTTTGAGAGACAAAATCGAATCAGCAGATGTCGTTTATATCGTTTCAGGGGTTTGAGTGAGAATATTGAAGTCACTCAATTTTAAAACGTTAAAAATAACAAAAACTGTAGAATATTTGCAGTTGAAAATTGTTCCATAATTAAATAAATGTGAAAAGTACGTGATGACATCGAAAAATTCCGGAATAATCAAGTGAACATCTTGAAAAACGATAAAATGTGTTTTCGAAGTCGAGTGGGTTGAACGCGTAAATCAGCATGTTGATTATGCAAAACATGATGAGGGCCATCTGGATAAAAAGACAAATCTAACTTTTCGTTGTCTATATCTTATTTGTCTATGCCCTCAGTCAATGTTCGAGTATTTAAATATATTTTGACTTCTGCTATGGTGAGTCAAATTATTGATCCTCTATGGAGTAGGTCCCGAAGGAATGGGCCAATATTGTCTATTTCAATTTCGCAAATTTCCAATTTTATACATAATCAAACACATAGTCAGTGAAATTATTATACCCTACAACACTATGTGTTGGGGGTATTATAAGTTTGATTGGGCCAGAATTTATATAACACCTCGAAATATTGGTTTCCCATATAGGAAAGTATATATGGATCTTCCTAGCTCGCCGAGCTGAGTCGATCTAGCTATGTATGTCCGTCTGTCCGTCTGTCCATGTTAATTTGTAACCACGCTACAGGTCGCAATTATGGCCCGATCCTAACGAAATTTTGCACGAAGGTGGGGTTTGGGTCAGAATAGAAGCCTATTTATTTTGGAGATGATCGCAAAATGTTTAGGGGTTGAAATGGACCAAATACAAAAAATGTCGGATTTTGCAGTAGCTATACTGGTCGCAATTATAGACCAATCGACGCGGAATTTCGCATGTAGCTTGAGTTTAGGGCGGGGAAGAAGCCTACCATTTTGGGTGGTCGTCGGATAATATTTAGAGGGTAAAATAGACCATATCTTTTTGTGTTGAAAAAATTCAAAATTTTTCATTAAACCGCGAATATTTTAAATCCCGGCGAAATCACAAAACCATGACAAGGTTACTTCTGATCTGTACATTCATGTTAACATCCAACAAATCGGATATATCGCAAAATATGTGCGATATATATGTCTATCAAAGAAGATATACTTGAAAGATCTCTAATATGTCAAGAACGGCTGAACTGATTTCGACAGTTCTCATTAATTTAGAATAGTCTCTTGGGAGGAAAGAAAATACGATTAAAAAATCGCATAAAAATATCTCTATAAAGATGAGAATATTGTTTTTGTAAAATTTTCTCATATTTTTTTCAATTTTGTCATATTTTTGGCATATTTTCATTTTGAATTAAACATTTGGTAATATTTCTACAGTTAACAAAACTAAGTAGTTAGGATATCAGGATATCATATACAGATCGCATTTATGGCCCGATCCTTACGAAATGTTGCATGGGGATAAAATGAGGGTCAGAATAGATGCCTACTCTTTTTGGAGATGATCGTGGGTTGAAATGGACCAAAAACCTGCAAAATTGTCAGCAGGTCGTAATTATCGCCCGATCCTCACGCACATTTGAATGGGGGTTACCGCACATTGCAAAAGCCAAGCAGTTTCGGATGGCCATCCAAAATATTCAATGTGTGAAATAGTTTACCAACTTTTGTAGACTAAATTCGAAAATGTCCATTCCAGCGACTTTTTGGAGAATTCACAAATGCAGGAAAGACGCACTCCTGACTATTTCGTTAACGCTGATTTCGTTGAAGAATATAGTCAAATGTCTGTATCTCATATAGATGCGTTTTAGTCAAAAACCAATAATAAATGTTAATCTTTTGTCACTTCTGAGAGATTATAGGTCTTTGGGAAATATTTGTTCCAGATCTAGGAAGACCATTTAAGTGCAACATCTACCAATAAATTGGAAATGAGCAAATCAGTTTAAGTTGCTATTATTCGAAAAGTAGAGAACGAAACCTAATGGTTTTCTTTTATAATTTGTCACAATATCTTGTGGAATTCTGTCGAGTATTTCGCCTATATAAACTGTATGGTTTATTATAGTGTTGTAGGGTATTCAACGGTCGGCCCCGCTCGACTGTAGCCTTTGCTTACTTGTTTTATTTTTGAAAAAGAAATCACTTTAACACCAACGAATGGAAAGTAACCCATTAACCTTATCGAATGATTCATGGCAAAGCTTTTAAATTACTCACAATTCCAGGAAAAGAAAAATTCAAGTCTTATCGCTATATTCTTTCATGAAATTATTTATAGCAAAAAAAAAACATAAGTTTGAGCTGGTGACAATGTACATTAAACTATCCAGAATTTAATTCGAAGGCATATGCCAAGATTTTATTCTGTTATGCCAAGAGGGCATTCTGAATTGACAAAATTTGTCAAAATCGGTCCAGCCATTCTTCAGATATAAACATCCCCTTCCTTTGTATATATGTATTGTACATATTTCGCTATATATATCCGATATATTTACTATCGGCATCTACGTAACGGTCAGAATTGACCTGTTCGTATATTTGTGATTTCGCTGGTATTAAAAATATTCGCGGTTTATTGGAAATTTTGATTTTATTTAACACAAGCGATTACCATCAAAATTGGAAGACTTCTGCCCAGCCTTAAGCTCTAGCCGCATGCTAACTTCCGCGTCGATTGGTCTATAACAGCGACCTGTAGAGCAACTGCAAAATCAGGAAATTTTTCAGTATTTGGTCCATTTCAACCCCTAAATATTATGAGATCATCTCCAAAAGAAATAGGGTTCTATTCTGGCCCAAACCCCACCTCCATTCTAAATTTCGTGAAGATTGGACCATAATTGCGACCTGTAGAGTGATTACAAATTATCATGGACAGACGGATAGACGGAAGGACGGACATACATAGCTTGATCGACTCAGCTCGGCGAGCTAGGAAGATCCATATATAATTTCCTATATGGGAAACCAATATTTCGAGGTGTTACATAAATTCTGGCCCAATCAAACTTATAATACCCCCAACACATAGTGTTGTAGGGTATAAATATTATTATATCAGGATTTGTGGTATCTTCTATTGTGGTATTGCAGTGTGAACAACTTTTTGTGTTTCTGCTGGAGTTTTATTATGTTTGGATTTGAAACCACAATTGAATTTGTGTGATCGTAATGGTCAACATGGACATGCACACTACTGACACATGTGACAAAATCAAATTTCTGGAAATATATTTTTATATAATATTGGAAAAAGTGGTACTGGACAAATGATGGCGGCTAAGCATTTGTCAATCGTTACTATCATTTCGAAATAAAATATCATAAGAGCATTCTTTCGAAAAATATAATTTTAGCAGTGTAATGTAAGTTCGTATTAAATAGTTGCAGAAAGATAAAGGATAATCCGATTTTGCTCCAAGTTTATATATGGTAATATTTGCATAAGCATATCGATCCCCCCATCAAGGACCTCTCCCACAAAGGGTCAAAAATTTAAATAATTATTACTCTTATAAAATGTGTCGATTGTCTTCAAATTACACACATCACAATATTTTTATTAACACAAGGTCTGGTGTAAAGATGAGATATATTGGTCCACTCCTCCGATACCTCCTCCACAAAGGGTCAAAGTTTTGAGTAACCAAAACGATCATAAAATCCGGTTATCTTTATATTTCACACACCTCATTATTTTTACAACACAAGATATGCTGTGAAGATGGGATATATCTGTTCACACCTTCTGGTACCTCCCCCACCAAAGGTCAAAATTTTGAATATCCATGACGAAAGACGAAATTAACATCCGATTCCATATAGACTTGGGACCTCTCAATATTTTCATCAACACAATATCTGTTATAAAGATTTTGGAGATCGGTTCATTTCTTCTGGTACCTACCCCACATAGGGCTCAAAATTTTGAAATAAGCGAAATAAGCATCTAACTCTCTTCAAATTTCATACATACAAACTTTTTTGCTAACACAAGATTTGTTGTAAGGATGACATATATCTGTGAACCCCTTCTGGTACCTCACACACAAAGAATTACAATTTTCAATACTTTTACCTGTCATAACTCGCGAAACAAGTCAGCGACTCCTTACAGAGAGATGAATATGGAATTTATGATTTCGCATAAAATTTGTTATAAATGTTTGATTTTGCCCAATATTTTGATTTGTATGAAAATGGAATACTTCGGTCGACTATACTTGGTACTTAACTCACATTTTCTGAACATTATCATATATCTTACATAAAGTGAAGAAAGTCCAAATTGCCTTTATATCATACTAGCTGGCCCGGTCCGCGTTGCCGGCCCGTAGTTTTTGTCTATTATGCATATTTGTCAAAGCATAATTATTCACAGATATGACTGATATAAGTGTTCCCGTACTGGTCGATTAAAAGTGTTTTAAAATACCTGTACCCATATTTAAGCCGTGGGCTTCAAAGGTGTGGATGTGCTATACAAATCTATTAAAAAGTGTATATCAATCTTATCCCCATGTAAGGGATCAAATTAATTTTTAGTATGGTAAAAATCGTAGCAAAATCTTCCAGTGAAATGAGCAGTAATTTGGAATTTGCTGTATTTTGTACACCTCATAATTGAGCGCTGAATGAATTAAGAATAGCCAAAGTTAATTACTTTTTTAAGCCATTGTCCATTAGCGTTCTTATAAGTCCCCCTAACCATGTCGGTCTGTTTGTCCGCCAAAAAGTGGACTTGAGGGGGTACTATTATATGGAAAAAATTCTAAAATTTGTAGATATGTTCATATTTTTGTGTAAGTTTTCACCCCCCAAATACACATTTTTAGCCAAATCCTTTGAAATATGGTAAAATCAGGAGATACTTTTACATGGGCACTACTCCGAGACATCGACCTACATTGAAAACATTCTTCTAGCCCTTATAATCCAATATGACAAATAGAGACCAAATCAAAAATTTAACAGAACAACATATCATATCAAACTGAAAAACATTCCGCGTGATTTAAATGAGTAAAAATAGTTTTATCCACCATATTATCATATAGATGTATTTCCCAAATCTACGTTTCCAACCAATATTCTCTTGAGAGTTACAAATTCAATAGAATACAAAATTTTCTTTTCTGACCACACATTATATGTGAAAGTGGACTTGGGGATACTCCAATGTGGGGACTTTACTTAAATAAATTCCTATGTGGCAATTATCTGTATGGTGGTTCCCTAACCCCTTAGAGTCAAAGATGCCAAATAAGGGCCAAAAAATATGAAAAAAGTGGCCAAGACCCCAAAAATAGCTTAAATCGATATCATGACCTGCAAAAGTGATTTAAGGTATCTTGAATGTTTGGGAAGAATTCCTGGAAGGATAGAAATCCTTTTCTTACTAAAAGTCCCATTCGCTCTATTATTTTGCACCCTTTAAATTTGGTATTTTACTGATTGTACTTCCAAAGAATTTTGCATTTTGAGCTCTCATTGGACGGATTATTGTCACATGAAAGAAGTAGTTCCACGCTTTGAAATGAGCTCCATTAGGCTTTTTCTGTCATTTTTGGTTGTTTAAATGTGTTCGCAAATACAAATTAAAAAAAAATGACAAAAGAAGAATAACAAATTGAAAAAATCTTCAACTTGTTCGCTGATTTATTACAGCAAATGTTTAAAGACCCTTACTATTATTTTAAAATTCGATTCCACTGAAAATCTTTTCGATTTTTTCCCGATTTGATAATTTTTGCAATGAGATCTCTTTTTCGTGATTTTTTAGCGAATTTGAAAAAGTAATTATCTTTTAATTAATAATTATCTTTCTTTTGGTGTGACCGCGTTAAATTATTTCGATATCATCTATTCCGTTTCGCCACCATATAATTCGGTATTACACTTCCATGTAACCCGCCATCAATTTCAGTTCTCAAGAAATCAAGTCAATTAAATAAACTGGTTTTAATATTCGAATTCAAAAATAAAATATAAAAAACACTACAAATGTACATTAGAAAAAAGCCAGTCAAAATAGAAACAAATCATGCAAAATAAAACATTACTATTGTACATTTGAAAAGTCAAAATGAAAATGTTAATATATCACATTTTTACGCGATTTTTTTGGATATTATCCTTTTCGGAGAGGAGACAACTCCGAATTTGTATGGATCGTTAAAATCAGTCCAGCGGTTCTTAAGTTATAAGCGTAGTAACTAACATATAGATTTATTTAGGTCCGATACGAAATTGAGAATATTTGCCCATTCCTTCGGAACTTACTCCATAGAAGGCCAATAATTTGTATAATCATAACAGAAGTCAAAATACATATATTTGAAAACATTGGCTGAGGGTATACAGCTGTTTGCAAAACCAACTGATTTTTTTGTAAAGAACCAACAAGACTCTTCTGGTAATTTACATGAAGCTCAAATTTTCAATCAAAACAATCCTCGTATAGCAATATTGCGTAAGATACTATACATCTAAAATGTAAGGATTCTAAGCAATTTTAAACCGAAAATGTCCAAATAATATGGAAGAGGTAGAATCTTAGCTCCTCTATTTAGGTCAATTTGAAATGTAGACTTAAAAGCCCCCGATTCATATATATAATATGAAAGAGGTAGAATCTTAGCTCCTCTATTTAGATCAATTTGTAATGTAAACTTTTAAGCCCCCGATTCATATGTCTTTTATTCTTAGTAAAGTAATTAACATGTCCAATTTCAAGGACGTTGATTTCTTCTAAAATTTATTGTAGTACCAATCCTTATTCGGTCAATACCACCTATAGTCCTTGGATATATAGTATAAAAGCGGCCACAACTTGCGAATGAACTTCTGTTCTAAATAACCGCTCGTACAGTTTACAAACACACGCAACTGAGTCTTTTTTATCAGTTTCCTTGAAAACCCCTATATATATATAAGAAATATGAAGACATATGGTAAGCTGAAGCACTAGAATCGAAAAAATCTTTTTTCAACTTAAATTAGCTCTGGTCCTTTAATTCCCAAGTAAATACTCCCGATCAGAGGAAGTATATTTTTTATCGTGCTCCGGAAAATGAAGAATTTCATTTCGAAGTATGCTGTAGCAATGATTGTCATGTGGCCTTGACCAACGATCCACATGAAACCGGTCCGATGTATGAGATAGCCATTGGTGGTTGGAAGAATACCAAGTCGATAATACGTTATGTTGGCAGGCAACCGGATGTCGCAGCTGCAGCTACTCCCAATATTGTCAACGAACATGAAATGCGTGGGTTTTGGGTTCGTTGGCGTAATCAAACAATTTCAGTTGGACGCAAGGGTGAAAGTTTGCCATTTATGTCTCATCAAGATTTGCAAATGTTTAATGTGAATTTCGTTGCAATATGTACCGCCTATGGGTCCACCGGTTCCTGGTTGTTCGATGGTACTGCTTTTTAAATTATGTTTATGTTTCTTTTATATAAAAAAAAATTAAAATTTTTTTCAGATCCATTTGCCGGTGTCTTTTGTGAAAAAGAAGCAAAATTGGAGAGTATTGAAAATATGAAATTTGGTAAGATCACAGCAGAACATTTCCGGAGGTGTTAAAAAGCTCTAGAGATTTTCCATCACTGTTCTAAAATCCATGAATTTTAACTTTCTCTCTCTCCCTTTCTGCCGTCCATAAAGTAAAAACTCCCAATGAGAAAAAATATAAATACTATCCGGCTCACGGGGAAATGTTCGCCTTCTATGTTTGCTGTGCCAATGATTGTCACGTCTCACTGTCCAACCACGCCGATAGGGTGAAACCATTATATGAGATTGCCATTGGTGGCTGGGCTAACACCAAATCCATTATACGCCTAATCGGCAAGGAACCCGATTTGGTTGCTGCTCAAACCCCAGATATTTGCAGTCCGCATGAAATGCGTGGTTTTTGGGTGCGATGGGATTACAATTGTATCCAAGTCGGTCGCAAGGGTGAAGCGGTTGCCTTCATGTCTTATCACGATAAAAATTTATTTCCAATTAATTATGTTGGTATATGTACGGCATATGGTTCTACCGGTACTTGGTTTGTTGGTGGTAAGTCTTTAATGGTCTGTTTAGAAATAGGTGGACTGATGACATTTTTTTTTTTTTGCAGAAAATACATTTGAGGTTTCCAGTGTTCCGGTCATACCTAATATGCTGGCTGATAACAGTAAATTACACAAGCGTAAGATAAGTTCAAAACTTATCATATCGAAATGAGGTGAATTGTTCAATCCGCGGGGTTAATTAACTCCGTCATGAACAAATCGCTGATAACACTGTGCTACAAAATTCAATTATAAAAGTAGAGCTAAAAAGATAGAAGATATTTTGTCGGCATTTTGAGAGTTTACACAGCAAAGTAACCTACATTGAGCGGACTCATTTGAATTTTATGTATGTAGGATGGATCCTTGCATAGAACTGTCTATATAGGTCCGCGTCTTCGTATATCCCCCATATATCCATACTTTTCACCGGAATTTCTTCCAAGTCATTACATGGCCTCCATATAACAGTACCTCCCAATATGCGGTATTTTGAGAATTTTAGCTACACTTTTCAACAGAATTATATAAAACATTGTATTTGGAGTTCGTAATTGGCACCGCCTTCTCTGGCAGGGACTATAATGTTTCATTTAATGGCAATACTTTACATTCGGATTTTTTTTAAATTATAGATCAAGATCCTTCCGCGTGGTGAAGGGCAGGCCGAACTCAGTTGCTTTTTTACTTCTTAGCACTACTTTCAATATCTAATGGTGTTTTTTTGTAATTATGCCAAAATTTGAATTAGGTCGCACAGTGTAATTCATATAATTAAAGCAAGAAAAGTGGATAATTTTCGACATTGGGCAAACTTCTCGCATTGACATAAATTTATATATTCCCTCCTTCCAGTAAATACACCAAATGAGAAGAGATATAGATTCTATCCGGTGCATGGCAACTCATTTTTGTTTAAAGTCAAATGTGCCAATGATTGTCACGTGGCCCTGTCATCGAACAATGAGGAACGTTTGCCTTTGTATGAAATAGTCTTAGGTGGCTGGGCTAATACCAAATCGGTAATACGTAAAAATTACAAAACCCCAGATCTTGTGGAGGTACAAACGCCTCAAATTGTCAATGCAAATGTATGGCGAACTTTTTGGTTGTGTTGGCAAGACAATGTCATTCAGGTGGGCCGTGAGGGGGAATCATTGCCTTTTATGACCTACAAGGATCCAAATTTGTTCTGTGTAAAATATTTGGGCATTTGTACAGCGTATGGATCCAGTGGTTCGTGGTTGTTCAACAGTGAGTACGGAATTGGGTTTTTAAGAACGATAAAAGAGAGCTAGTTTTTTGTACTTTTTTTATCAGAATCCTTGGATGATGTTCTAATTTCGAATAGGATTTTGAAAGGTAAGGTCTTTAACTTCTTTGACGACAATTTATTTCTTTGTTGTTTTCTTGTATTTAGTTAAAACTCCCAAAGAGAAGTCCTATGTCTTTTATCCGATCCGACGAAATGTCTTTCAATTCAAAGTTAAATGTGCCCATGACTGTCATATTGCCTTGTCGGCCCAGCCATTGGTGGGTTTGCCCATGTACGAAGTTGTTATTGGTGCCATGAGTAATACAAAGTCAGTTATACGAGATGTTGACATGGAACCACCGGAGGTATTTGAAACCGCTTCCCCGGACATTGTGGATGCCCACGAGTTGTGCGGATTCTGGATACATTGGAATAATACGTCTATTGCAGTGGGTCGTGAGGGTGAAAAAATCTCATTTATGTTCCATAAGGGTATCAAACTTTTCCCCATCAAGTATATTGGGATATCTACTGGTTCTGGTGCAACAGGTTATTGGGAATTTGAAGATGAGTGTGGAACTGGTGGGAGTAATTAAATAATGAACGTATTTTTATTTTTGTAGATAATAATGCTTGAGTTCATTTTAAGTCGGCCACATGTCGTAAACATATTTTGAATGTTAATGTTTTAATAACGAAAATTATTCGTAAAACCTGCGAATATATATAATCCAATATAATCCAATGGTCATCCAAAAAGCTAGAATTCTTCCCCATCCTTAACTCTCTTCTCAGGCATGTCGATTGGCTTCAGTTGTATGATCAGTAATTTTTTTCTGTTTTGTTTCATTTGAGCCCCTTAATATTTTGCGATCATCTTTAAAAGCAAGAAGCCCTTCTGCATCTACAAATTTAGACCCATCTATATTATTTGCTTGTCTACGATACTTGGCTATATTCATCAACGAAATCAACATAAAAAAGCCAGAAGTTCGCCTTTTGTGTATTTCGGATATCGCCTGTAAGTAATGTTGGTATTTTTTCACACAAAAGTAGTGGTCCATTCTACTCGCTGTCCTTTGGTTTCTATTTGCGACTTTATAACGGCTGCAAAATCAGGAACATTTTTAGTGGTTGGTCCATTTCAATCCCTAAATATATTGCGGTCATCTTTGAAAACAATAGCTCTTCTGAGCCTAACCCTACCCTTGTGACAATTTTCGTGAAGATCGGACGAAAATTGCAATCTGTATATAATAACCCCAACCCGTGTTGTAAGGTGAAAAAAATTTACAAAATGTACATTTCAATAATATAAGTCAAATTGAAAAAATCGCATGCGATAAAAAATATGAAAAAATAAAAAATGTCACAAAATGCTACAAAGTCTATGATAACACCATTATTTGCACATTTTTATGCGATTTTTTTAGATTTTATTCTCTTATGCCAAGAGGGCATTCTGAATTGATAAAATTTGTCAAAATAGGTCCAGCCATTCTTGAGATATAAGCATTTTAGCTAACATCCCCTTCCTTTGTATATATGTATTGTACATATATCGATATATATATATATATATATATATATCCGATATATTTACTATCGGCATCTACGAAACGGTCAGGATTGACCTGTTCGTCTATTTGTGATTTCGCCGGGATTAAAAATATTCGCGGTTTAATGGAAAATTTTACTTTTATTTAACACAAATGCTGTGGCCCATTTCACCCACTAAATATTACCCGATGACCATCAAAATTGGCTTCTGCCCAGACTTAAGCTCTAGCCACATGCTAACTTCTGCGTCGATTGGTCTATAACTGCGACCTGTAGAGCAACTGCAAAATCAGGAAATTTTTCAGTATTTGGTCCATTTCAACCCCTAAATATTATGAGATCATCTCCAAAAGAAATAGGGTTCTATTCTGGCCCAAACCCCACCTCCATTCTAAATTTCGTGAAGATCGGACCATAATTGCGACCTGTAGAGTGATTACAAATTAACATGGACAGACGGACAAACGGACGGACGGACATACATAGCTAGATCGACTCAGCTCGGCGAGATAGGAAGATCCATATATACTTTCCTATGTGGGAAATCAATATTTCGTGGTGTTACATAATTTTTGGCCCAATCAAACTTATAATACCCCCAACACATAGTGTTGTAGGGTATAAAAATGTAAAAATTATGGTGTTCGACTTTGTTGCAGTTTTTTTTTATCTCACCCTGTATACACAGTTTTCAATTATCGTTGGATCCTCACAAAATTTTGCATTGAGGTAGGGTTAGGGTCAGAATTGAAGATGTATAATTAGGGGGTTTTGCAGTCGCTCTAGAGGTCACAAATGAACAAGTAAAGAAAGTCTTAAAGTCGGGTTGGGCCGACTTCATGATACCCTACACCACTTTGCTAATTTAGTAGAGCTGCGCATAACAATTAGAAGTTTTTATATGAGAATTCAATCATACACGCTATGATTATAATTATAATTTAAAGTTCAAAGGACTAAATATACCGAAGCATTTGTATCTTTTAAATTCGGACTTGTATTGCCCATTGGGTGCACAATTAACTTGAAATCGGATAAAAATATATATGGGAGCTATATCCAAATCGGAACCGATCTCTATAAAATTTGGCAATGATATTTCTGAGCTGTATTTGATATATTTCCCTGAATATCGTTGTTACGGAGTGCATATTACGGCTGTGGGTAACAAATATAACAAATAGGATGAACAGTATATATGGGAGCTATAGCTATATCTGAACCGATCTTCACCAAATTTGACATACTGGCTTATAGACTCAATTCGTAAGTGCCAAATTTCATCTCATTTGGGCAAATATAAGACGTTTGGTGCACAATCAAAGGTAAATCGGACGAAGTTATATATGGGAGCTACATCCAAATCGGAACCGATCTCGATAAAATTTGGCAAAGATATTTCTGAGCTGTATTTGATATATTTTCCCAAATATTGTTGTTACAGAGTGCATATTACGACTGCGAGGACAAAAATAACAAATTGGATGAACAATATATATGGGAACTATAGCTATATCTGAACCGATTTCGATCAAATTTGGCATACATATTTTCAGGCCTAATTTGGTTGTATGTGCAAAATTCCATATTATTCGGACTGATATTACACGTTTGGTGCACAATAAAAGGCAAATCGGACGAAGATATATATGGGAGCTATATCTAAATTTTGACCGATTATCTCCAATTTCAATAGGGTTCGTCCTTGGGCTAAACAAATGATTTGTGCAAAATTTCATCTGGATAGGGCAATAAATGCGAACTGTACTTTGTTTAAAAAATACATGGACAGACGGACGGACATGCATAAATCGACTCAGAATGTGATTCTATGCAGATCATCAAAAGGAACTATGGGTCTATCTCGTTTCCTTTTGCCTGTTACAAACAAATGCACAAAGACACAATACCCTGACCACCTTGTGGTGTGGGGTATAAAACAATCGACATGCAAATTAAGGACAGGAAAAAAGTCTAGTATTTCGGATGAACATTGGTTTATATGGCTGTAAAGCTGAAACAACTTTCATGTTTTATGAATATCTAACAACAATAAACACGTCAATTTTGGGCAAATGTCCCCGATCATAACCTAAGGGTAACATCTAGACAGGGCTCCTCTACATTATTTCAAAAACTAAGTCTTCCAAAAAGACTTATATGTAATCGAAACAGCCTTTAATATATTATTTTCTTCTTCGAACTAGTGCACCACAAATGCATCATAGTTCTCATTTATATCTCATCATTTTTTTTTGTTCAAAAATATTTAATTCTAACGAATTCACAATTTTTTACTAAGTTACACAGTGCAAGGTTTAAGGGTAATAACAATTTTTTTCTAAAATCCAATTGCCCTTTTAAGGTAAATAGTGGCCATATTGCCAATTGGTTGTGGTTGCATCGGCATAACTGGGCAACGTTTTGGGTGTCTTGTACATGGATTTTGCAAATGCCGTATAGTCCTGTAAAATATAAAAACAATTAATTACTTCATCTGTGTCATCTCTGTATATATGTATTCCGATTTACCTTATCCGCCTTTCTACGCCGTCCTCCGATATCATTATAATCTGGTGGCTTATCATTCGAAGGGGGTGAGCTGATTTTCTCAGCCGCACTCAAAGGTTGTTTCTCAGTAACCACAATGGGAGCAGTATATGACTTCATACCCAAGGTCATGTTGATCGGTGGTGGTGGTTGATTTTGTATTCGCTCTTCGATTTCTTCCAATTCTTGCTGTAAATTTAATTTTGATAAATTTTTCGATTCGATAGCCAAGTAGATTGGAAAATAATTGTAACGAACGAAATATGATATTTTCCATATAAAATGTGTAGGAAAATCACAATATTGGAGGAACGTTGGACAAAACGCAGTTTGGAAACATATATATTTTTTTACCCTCCATCATACATAGTATAGAGAGTATATTAAGTTAGTCATTCCGTTTGTAACTCATCGAAATAATAATTTTAGACCTAACAAAGTATACGGGGTGAAATAAAAAACTGCAACAAAGTCAAACGCCATTATTTTTCAATTTTATTTAATGAAAGCAAAAAATGTCGGAAATAGCATCAAATTTTAGAATAAGTTTAGATTTGTTCGAATTGGTCACCTTTAGCACGAATTATGGCCTTCACACGGCCAATAAAACCGTCACACACTGCCCGAATGTTGCTCTGCGGCATTTTGGCCCATTCCCGGCCAAGCGTTAGCTTGAGGTGATCGACACTTTGGTATTTTTTAGTGCCAACCTTGCTTTCCAAAATACTCCAGACATAATAGTCCAACAGATTGGTATCTGGAGATTTTGGTGGCTGACCTCATTGGCAAGTAAACACGATCATTTTGTTTGTTTACAAACTGCTGGACAACGAATGTTTTCTCATCGGAGAAAACCAAATTCGGCAGTTCACCACTTTGGGCCAAGCGAAGCAACTCTGTGGCTCTTTTGAGCCTATTTTTTAACGTTGCGGTGAAGTTCTTGCACTTTTTGGAATTTCAATGGCTTTACCCCGAGCTCATTATTCAATATTTGCCGAATGGAATACTGCGATATGTTCAGCTCACGAGTTATTTATCGGCCACTTCGACGCGGGTTTCGATCATGTCGCTGCTTTGCTTTTCCCAACTTCAAACTGCCGTCATTTCTAAGTCACTTTTCAAATTTAGGAAAAAATACAGGGTGGGACGAAAAAACTGCAACCAACTTCAAACTGCCGTAATTTTTAAGTCACTCGTCCGACAACTTTTAAAATTATTCTGGTGACAGCTCATTATATAGTCTTCAAGCGTACAAAAGCATTTTGGTGAGAATTTTCCAGAAAAAAAGTTATTCGTGATGGAATTCAAGCGTGATGGTGTGATTTCTTTATATTTGGCTGGAAAACCAAAAGTGGCTATCGTTAGAGCATTTCAGCATTTAAATGTGAATGTGTCTCGTACCACGCTCGTTACTGTGTTACTAGTAGTGTAGCCCGACGTCAAGGAAGTGGACGGAAGAAAACACCAACATCAGAAGAAATGTTTCGAAAAGTAAAGAAGCGACTTGATCGAAATCCGCGTCGCAATGGCCGAAAAATGGCTCGTGAGCTGAACATATCGCAATATTCCATTCCGCAAATATTGAAAAATGAGCTCGGAGTAAAGCCATTTTAATTCCAATACGTGCAAGAACTTACAACGTAGCAGAAAAAAATTGACCGTTTGATTTTTCAGGACGTTTGTATGGCCTCAACCACATCCCCAATATTTTGAGTTCTTATTATGTAGAAACACTACTCTCAATAAATTATCAATATTTGTTCATGATTTGGTTTGCGTCTTGTCCCTATTTTCGTAAAATATAGTTTGTAACAAAAAAATTATTTTTGGGTTCCTCGGGAAAGATACCCTTTTTCCTTTTTTTCTCATAGAACTTACCCGATTCTTGTAGACCATGCAACAGGCCCTCAATGTAAAATAGTAAATAATTTCCACTCCAGATAGCAAGGAGAAACCCAAAAACAAACTGGCAATACCGCCGAACGACACCAGTAAATCCACCCAACCGAAAAGGACTTCACGTTTGTAGCGGATAATGGGCCATGTGAGAAATTCCACCAAGACGCCAGGGGCATCAGGACGTTCAATGCTGAATACAATTAACAAAATCAAGTTAAGAATAAATATAAAATTATGTTCTTAAAGAGCCCATACTTTTTGATTAACTTTTCAATATTGTAGACCGTTTTGGAACAGCTCAGTTCGCATTGCATACAATCCTTGATGTTGGTTATATTGTTACGATAATCGGTCAAACAATCCAAATCATTTAGGCCACACATCTTAACATTGGCTGTAAAATATGAATGTATGAAATATTAAAGTTTTTTTTTCGAAATTTCTCTTACCAATTGGTTTGTAAAATGGCGGCAAACACTTGCACAGCTTGATGGCCTTTTTCATTCGACACTCTTTCATGCATGACGAAAATGTGTATTCTTCAGGAAAATATTTCAATTTGATTTCATCATGGAAAATACATTTACGTTGTCTGAAAATGATAAGTAGAAATAATATTTAAAAACCCTATATGGGAAATTATTTTCAAATTTGAGTTTTACGTTTCAAAAAAAAAATAAATAATTTTTGGTACATAGCTAGAGAAAAATATTTATTCGCGTTCTTAAAATTGGCTACCCTTTTCAAATTTATGAAAAATACAGGGTGAGGCGAAGAAACTGCAACCAACTTCAAACTGCCGTCATTTCTAAACTCCTTCTCAAATTTAGGAAAAATACAGGGTGAGAGAAAAAACTGCAACCAACTTCAAACTGCCGTGATTTATAGGCCACTCGCCCGACAGCTGTTAAAATTATTCCGGTGACAGCTCATTATATTGTTTTCAAGAGTACAAAAGCATTTTGGTGAGAATTTTCCAGAAAAAAAGTTATTCGTGACGGAATTCAAGCGTGATAGTGTAATTTCTTTATATTTGGCTGGAAAACCACAAGTGGCTATCGTTAGAGCACTCCAACATTTAAATGTGAATAAATCTTTTGTGTCTCGTACCACGCTCGTTACCGTGTTGCTAGTAGCGTAGCCCGACGTCAAGGAATTGGACGGAAGAAAACAGAAACATCAGCACAAATGTCTCGAAAGGTAAAGAAGCGACTTAATCGAAATCCGCGTCACATTGGCCGAAAAATGACTCGTGAGCTGAACATATCGCAATATTCCATTCGGTAAATATTGGAAAACGAAAAATATTGGAAAATTTCCAAAACGTGCAAGAACTTACACCGCAGCAGAAAAAAATAGACTCAAAAGAGCAGAAGAGTTGCTTCGCTTGGCCGAAAGTGGTGAACTCCCGAATTTGGTTTTCTCCGATAAGAAAACATTCGTTGTCCAGCAGTTTGCAAACAAACAAAATTATCGTGTTTACTTGCCATAGAGGTCAACTGAAAATGTGCACCTTCGACGGCCATGGTGATGGTGTGGGCCGCCATAACAGCCGATGGTCGCTCTCCGCTCCTATTAATCAGATTAAATGCCGAATATTATCCCAAAAATATTTTGGAGGGTTTATTACAGCCTTGGGCATGCAAACATTTTGCCCATTTTGGTTACAAAATGAGGTTCCTCGCAACAGAAAAAATAGACTCAAAAAAAGCTAAAGAGTTACTTCGTTTGGCCGAAGATGGTGAACTGCCGAATTTGTTTTTCTCCGATGAGAAAACATTCGTTATCCAGCAGTTTGTAAATAAACAAAATTATCGTGTTTACTTGCCAAAGAGGTCAGCGGAAAATATACACCTTCGTTTGGCCACCAGAACTCGGTTGCCGGCCATAGTGATGGTGTGGGCCGCCATAACTGTCGCTTTCCGCTCGTATTAATCGACCGTGGCATCAGAATAAATGCCAAATATTATCGCAAATATATTCTGGAGGGTGTATTATAGTCTTGTGCACGCAAACATTTTGGCCCCAGACCTTGGACATTCCAACAGGACTCAGTACCATCGCACTCAACACGAGCCTCCCAAGAATGGTTACAAACTGAGGGTCCTCTCTTCATTTCCAGCGCACAATGGCAAGCAAAATCCGGATACCAATCTGTTGGACTATTGTGTCTGGAGTATTTTGGAAAGCAAGGTTGGCACTAAAAATACCAAAGTGTCGATCACTTCGCCGCTTCGCCGGGAATGAGCCAAAATACCGCAGAACAACATTCGGACAGAGTGTGACGGTTTCATTGGCCGTTTGAAGGCAATAATTCGTGCCAAAGGTGACCAATTCGAATAAATCTAAACTTTTTCTAAAATTTGATGCTATTTCCGACATTTTTTGCTTTCATTCAATAAAATTAAGAAAAAAAAATGTTAAAATTATGGCGTTTTACTTTGTTGCAGTTTTTTTTCTCACCCTGTAGTTTATTGTTATTAACCGCACAATAGTTGAAACATATGTTATTTTTTAATCGAGAATTCAAATTTTAATCAAATACTTATAATGTTTTTTTTTTCTCGAAACACTACACTGGGTACTCAATGAGCTTTGGAGTATTTGGGGTTATAGTCAGTGGAGGTTGTCACATTTCTTAACTTGAAGTTTAAATTTGAGTCATATTGCGTACAAATCAAACCATAACTTCTTACCCAATGGACAATTGTCGAGCATCATCTGTGGTATAGGTATTCTTTTTAGAAATGCGCACTTCTACGACTTCATTTTCGGACCATTCAATTTGAGGGTTAAAATCTTGGCCAAAATATTCTTCATTGGAAAAAATGTAGATCTAAAACAAAGAAAATTTCGTATATTTTACTAATTTCAACAACAAAAGATTCCTGCTTACCTTTACTGTACTATTGGGTACGAAAAATAGGGCCCATTTCTTATCGGTTTCATATAAATCGTGAGGCGAGCCGGAATTAATGCTTCAAAAATATTTCAATGTTATTTTTACTTAATAAAACCTAAAAAGGAAACTAAAACTTACTCTGCATCTTCAGTTGATTGAAAGCGACTATTGAAGGCAAAACAATAACCATGTTCTGTGTAGACTGGTTTGAAAGCTTCACAGCACTTAATGGGCTCATCGCGATATTTACATTCGGTTAGGACATCTTCACAATTGATGACGGACTGGAAAAAAATAAAAAAAAAATAAGAGAAAAAAATAGTTATACAAATTTTTACCTCAAAAGCCCATTGGCGCAGGGTTTTTTGATGCACCGCCTCCATTTCAACGGAACTTGCAATGACAGCAGCCTCATTGAATGTCTCATACGATAAGGAGGGCAACAGCTCCAAAAACGGTACAATATAGCCAGCCAAGGAGTAATCATTATCTCTTTAAGGGGGATTATAGAAATAGTTTCGATTTTGAAAATCCTAATCCAGAAATTACATAACACTTACGCCAATTGACTCAGTGCCACCTCAAATGCCCTATCATGATCGAAGGCTATTTCGGGACAAACAACCGTTGTAGGAAACACAACATTTTGATTATGGAAATCGGTATCCAAACCTAAAGTGAAAATAAAATAAAAATATAATTGATTCTTAGTGATATTGTCACATTCGTTGTAACCTGTAATAGTTGGGTTGGTTTGAAATTTCTCCCAGAGACTCATAATAATCACAAGAGCCGTTACTGCACCAATTGAAGTAAAACAGAACCACATGAATCTGAAAAATTGAAAGAATGAACATAATTTTAACTACACTGAGAAAAAATTTAATTTTTCCCAAAATTGTAGGAAAACCCCGTATGTGCAACACAAAAAATAATTACGGGGAAAATAAAGCAAAAACAAGTAAAAAAGCAGTAAGTTCGACCTGCCGAACTTTGAATACCCTCCACCATTTGGTCCGTTAAAAATTCTGTTAAAACCTTAAAAATACCGAATATAGCCGCATATTGGGGTCTACACGAAGACGTGGACCTAAATAGGCAATTATTGCCATAGGCCATTCCAATATTCAAATACGAAACTTAAAAAAAAATCCGGTGAATAATGTAGCTAAAATCATAAAATACCGAATATAGGGAGGTACGGTTATATCGGGGATACACGAAGACCTGGACCTGCATAGACAATTTTCTGTCACAGGTTGTAGTACCTATTATGAACTTCAAATACGAAATTTCAAACAATTTCGGTGAATATTGTACCTAAAACCATTAAAATACCGAATATAGGGAGGTACTGATATATGGGGGCTATGCGAAGATATATATATATATATATATATATATATATATATATATATATATATATATATATATATATATATATATATATATATATATATATATATATATAGACAATTTTCTATCATAGACTGTAGCTCCCATAAAAAACTCTAAATACGAAATTAAAAACAACTCCGGTGAATAATTTAGCTAAAATCGTCAACATATCGAATATTTGGGGTACCATTGCATGGGGATATCGTGGACCTATATAGACAATATTTTTCCAGGGGGAAACTCCAAAATTTATTCGTTTTGACTCTAGCGTGATTACAACAGAGGGGCTAAACCTTCTTAGAATTTTATGCTGATCATATATGTTATGCCTAAATTATTGTCTCGATGAGCTACAAACGGAATGTCGAACTTCATATTCCTTTCATACCATGTATGGTGGAGGGCATAAAAATATTGCGGTATGTGAAGTTTAATTCGATTTCTTGAGACATTTTTTGAATTATTCGTTGTTAACGTATAATATACAATTTTGGTCCGAACTTACGTCAATTTTGAATATGGATTTCATCAGCCAACGCCTTCTGGTATCTTCCTCACAAAAATTGAAATTTTCAAAAAAACAAAAAAAAAAAAAAAAAAAAAGTAAAAAAGCAGTAAGTTCGTCCCGGCCATTTTTTTTTGTGGATTTTTCAGACAATTTCTTTGAAAATATTGGCCACAATCATCAAAATACCGAATATCGGGGGGTATCGTTATATGGAGGCTATACGATATCGTGGACCGATATCGCCCATCTTCGAACTTGACCAGCCCTTAGCTTTCTAAATTTATTCGTTTTGACTCTAGCGTGATTACAACAGAGGGGCTGGACCCTTTTAGAATTTTATGCTGATCATATATGTTATGCCTAAATTATTGTCTCGATGAGCTACAAACGGAATGACGAACTTCATATTCATTCCATACCATGTATGGTGGAGGGCATAAAAATATTGCGGTATGTGAAGTTTAATCCGATTTCTAGAGACATTTTTTGAATTCTTCGTTGTTAACGTATAATATACAATTTTGGTCCAAACTTACGTCAATTTTGAATATGGATTTCATCAGCCAACGCCATCTGGTATCTTCCTCACAAAAATTCAAATTTTCAAAAAAAAAAACAAGTAAAAAAGCAGTAAGTTCGGCCGGGCCGAACTTTGAATACCGTCCACAATTTGGAACGAATTAGAAAATTTTCAAAAAAAAAAAAAATCCATAAAAAATTCTGTTAAAATCTTAAAAATACCGCATATCGAAAGTTGCCGATATATGGGAGATATATATTTTGGACCTATATAAACAATTCTCTTTCAGGGGGTAAAGTACTCACAAGGAATCCTTGTGGCTAAAATCGTCGAAATACTGAATATCGGGAACTTAATATACCCTCCATACTATGTGGAGGGTATAAAAAAATATATAAACCTCGTGCAAAGCGTGGAAACTATGCGATTTGTTGGATATTTCGAAGATGTACAGAATAGGTCCATTCATAAATCGCATAAAGTTATTTGTTGCTTTTTTTTCAAAAATTGCACATCCGACAACACTTTCTTTGTTAGTCAGTTTTTTTTTGTAAATTCTGCACTCAAACAAAAAGTAAAGCCAATGAACGAACAAACAAATTAAAAATGCTTAAATTTTTCGTATGGCCTCACAAAGTATAAATCCATTAATATATATATATATTGATTCAGCAAAATCGAAAGATACGTTTTGTATGATAATTTCTTCTTGGAACACTCACTTTTCACCCACTGGCCTTCCCGTTTCTGCAATATAACGCACTCCATGCAATGTTGAGTTTTGAAAGAATTCTTTTGTTTGAAAAATCAGACTGCGACGAAAAATCACCACCGTATCGAAAATTTCCTTAAGTTTCACATTTTTCTTTAACTTCATTTTTTCGGTTGCACAAACACCAAGAACTTGTAATTAACTAAAGTCTAAATGTTGCTTTGTCAATTTACCGCGATAGCTTACAAATGTTTAGTTCGTTTCGTAATCAATGGAAAACTGATTTTGATTTTCCATTTATTCTACGCCTTTGGTTAATAACTGGACATTAATTGCTCACAAAAGGTGGTGTCGGTAAAAGCATTTTTGTGTTATTTGTTGTAACATAATTTTAATTGCCACGAATAAAAGCAATAGATTTGTATCTTGATGTCAACTGAAATATACAAAGTTTCTAAATGTTTTAGGTTGAGATTTTTGTTGCTAGATAGTCTTTTGGTGAATTTTCATTATTATTTGTTCCAGTTAAAGAAAAGATACCAAAGAGTGTTGTTGTTTTAGTTTTCATCAAAGAAAGTTCTGGAAATATTAGCTGAATAAATGAAAAAAAAAATCCAAATCCATTTTGGACATTTCGCTTTTGAAATTATGTCACGGAGCACTGCCCAGATATTACCCTTAGCATTTTGAACAGGGACATTTGCCCAATATTTACGCAGCCCGTCGTGCTCTTAGTTGTTGTGGTCCATTTTACAGCTAAAATCATCCAATGGTTATCCAAAATGCTAGAATTTTTTCCTGTCCTTAACTTTCTTCTCGGGCGTGTCGATTGGCTTCAATTCTGTTTTTGGTTCATTTGAACCAAATTAAATTTTGAACCAATGAATAAACCAATGAATTTTGCGATCATCTCCCATCTCTCTGCTTTTCTACGATATTTGGCTATATTCGTCAACGAAATCAGCATAAACCAGTAAAGAAAGTCTTAAAGTCGGACGGGGCCGACTTTATGATACCCTACACCACTTTGCTAATTTAGAAGAGCTCCACATAACAATTAACTGTTTTTATGGGAGAATTCTATCATACACGCTATGATTATAATTATAATTTAAAGTTCAAAGGACTAAATATGCCGAAGCATTTGTATCTTTTAAATTCGGACATGTATTGCCCATTTGGTGCAAAATTAATTTGAATTCGGATAAAAATATATATGGGAGCTATATCCAAATCGGAACCGATCTCGATAAAATTTGGCAAAGATATTTCTGAGCTGTATTTGATATATTTCCCTGAATATCGTTGTTACGGAGTGCTTATTACGGCTATAGGTAACAAATACAACAAATAGGATGAACAATATATATGGCAGCTATAGCTATATCTGAACCGATTTCGATCAAATTTGACATACTAGATTCTAGACTCAATTTGGTAGTTAGTGCCAAATTTCATCCCATTTGGGCAAATATTAGACGTTTGGTACACAATCAAAGGTAAATCGGACGAAGTTATATATGGGAGCTATATCCAAATCTGAACCGATCTCGATAAAATCTAGCAAATGTATTTCTGAGATGTATTTGATATATTTCTCTAAATATTGTTGTTATAGAGTGCATATTACGGCTGCGAAGGACAAATATAACAAATCGGATGAACAATATATATATATAGGAGCTATAGCTATATCTGAACCGATTTCGATTAAATTTGGCATACTTATTTTCAGGTCCAATCTGATCGTACGTGCAAAATGCCATACTACTCCGGCTGATATTACACGTTTGGTGCACAATAAAAGGCAAATCGGACGAAGATATATAAGGGAGCTATATCTAAATTTTGACCGATTATCTCCAATTTCAATAGGGTTCGTCCTTGGGTCAAACAAATGATTTGTGTAAAATTTCATCTGGATAGGGCTATAAATGCGAACTGTACTTTGTTTACAAAAATACATGGACAGACGGACGGATGGATCGACTCAGAATGTGTATTTCGGATATCGCCTGTAAGTAATGCTGGTGTTTTTTCACACAAAAGTAGTGACCTTTTTTAAGATTTCCAAATAGGAATTATTTGTGAGTCTTTTTTTTTTCTATCAGCAAAACTTGGTAGGTAATGTAAGCAAAATAACTTCTGTAATACCAGTAGGTTGAAAATATGTTTCATTACCAAGTGCAGTAGTACTCATTTCTAAAAACCCTATCCTGCTCTCCTTCAGTGACCCTCATTCCAAATTACGTAGCATTGAGTACGAATTTCAAAAAACCCTGCCTTATCACACGCCTATGCACCAACACTGGCCCTCGTGCAAAGTTTTAAGATTCTAGCTTCAACCGTTCCGTCTGGGCGTTGACTCTGGAACAGTCTGTCAGTGGTAATATTTCCATCTGACTTAGGTTATGAGCGACTATTAAAATTTGAAAATATTGGACCTCTATTTCCCTTCTGTCTAAATAAAATGCGATATTATTTTCGAGTTTTCTTCAAAGTCTGCGCACAGCATTATTTCGAAAAGCATTAGACCTAGTATAAAGATATATATATAGTAGTCAAAAGCTGAGGCTTTATCTGTTGCAACACAGATCGATATTTTCTAACTATAATTGATTATGATTTAGTGCTCTTTTATGCCCAATTTCCATAATTGAGACCGCATATTTCAGAACCCATTCTCTAAATACAATGCGTTTTTTTTACTTTAGTACCCAATTAGTTCGAATATCCAACCAGTAAAGAAAGTCTTAAAGTCGGGCGGGGCCGACTTTATGATACCCTACACCACTTTGCTAATTTAGTAGAGCTCCACGTAACAATTAAAAGTTTTTATTGGAGAATTCAATCATACACGCTATGATTATAATTATAATTTAAAGATCAAAGGACTAAATATGCCGAAGCATTTGTATCTTTTAAATTCGGACATGTGTTGCTCATTTGGTGCACAAATAATTTAAAATCGGATAAAAATATATATGGGAGCTATATCCAAATCTGAACCGATCTAGATATAATTTGGCAAAGATATTTGTGAGCTGTATTTAATATATTTCCTTGAATATCGTTGTTACGGAGTGCATATTACGGTTGTGAGTAACAAATATAACAAATCGGATGAACAATATATATGGAAGCTATAGCTATATCTGAACCGATCTTCACCAAATTTGACACACTAGCTTCTAGACTCAATTCGGTCTTAAATGTCAAATTCCGTCCCATTTAGACAAATATTAGGTGCACAATAAAAGGTAAATCGGACGAAGTTATATATGGGAGCTATATCCAAATCTGAACCGATCTCGATAAAATTTAGCAAAGATATTTCTGAGCTGTATTTGATATATTTCCCCAAATATTGTTGTTACAGAGTGCATATTACAGCTGCGGAGAAAAAAAAATAACAAATCGGATGAAGAATATATATGGGAGCTATAGCTATATCTGAACCGATTTCGATCAAATTTGGCATACTTATTTTTAGGTCTAATTTGGGTGTATATGCAAAATTCCATACTATTAGGGCTGATATTACACGTTTGGTGTACAATAAAAGGCAAATCGGACGAAGATATATATGGGAGCTATATCTAAATTTTGACCGATTATCACCAATTTCAATAGGGTTCGTCCTTGGACCAAGCAAATGATCTGTGCTAATTTTCATCTGGATCGGGCAATAAATGCGACCTGTACTTTGTTTACAAAAATACATGGACAGACGGATAGACGGACGGACATGCATAAATCAACTCAGAATTTGATTCTATGCAGATCATCAAAAGGAACTATGGGTCTATCTCGTTTCTTTTTGCCTGTTACAAACAAATGCACAAAGACATAATACCCTGACAACCTTGTGGTGTAGGGTATAAAAATGCACCCGTATCACAACTTGTCCTAAATACCTTGACCTGGCAATTCTACCGGCAACTCAGTGTAAATGTTCAAAAATCCATCACCAACCCTCGTGTAAAATTTCCAAGTTCAGCGGCTCCGTTTGGTCGTTGAATTACTCACACTCAGTCATCACTTAGATCTTTTTATGTAGATATTTTTAATAATTATCTGTGCTTTATGTTGACAACTATAAAGTACAGGGAGATAATTGTTTGTCATATTTTATAAAACGTACATGTGTATGCATGTATGGATTTACGCATGCCATTCATGTACTTGACGTAGTTCTCCCATGTGAAATACCGCATGTGTATCGTTCCTATACATCTAATACTTAAATCTATTTTACATCTCATGGTTTGCAACTTGGAAGCATAAAACATATGTACATGCAATGTCTAGACTTTGACCTTTATGTTAAACCACCAAATTAAAAGAAGTTTTTGCGTTATTACCGCATTTCAATGCATGCAAATGTATGTTCGACACCACTATAAAGGTATAAGGGTATTATGTATTCGTATTTAATCTTAAATGTTTTTTATACAGGTTGTACATCAAAGTGTTACCTACCACACTTTATAAATTTCGACAAATCCTTTACAAAAATTGTATAACTTGCAAATGTGTAGGTTGTATATATATTTTCGCTATCAAAAAATTGTTTATTTATGCTACATTGCCCTTTAAAACAAGGGAGATTCGATATGAAAACAACAATGAGAAAATATGCATATGTGAAAATCATCAAAATCAGAAATAAGAAATGTTGGATCTAATAGATATTTGTCGGAAATATAAAAAGAAGTCGTTCTTTTTCATAAAAATGAAATATAAACAAGTAAAAAAACTGTAAGTTCGATCGTTGAATATCCTCCACTATTTGGAACGATTTTGGCAATTTTCAAAAAAAAAAAAAAAATAAAATCTGTTAAAATCTCAAAAATACCGAATGTAGTCGTTATATTAGGGTCTATACAACGATGTGGACCTGCATAGGCAACTTCGATCAATATTCAAATGCGAAACTTGAATAAAAAATTCGGTGAATAATGTAATAAAATAATGTAGCTTAAATCATCAAAAAACCGAATATAGGGAGGTACCGTGGACCTGCACAGATGATTTTCTGTCATACGCTGTAGTATCCATTACGAACTTCAAAAACAAAATTTGGAACAATTCCGGCGAATAATAATGTCGCTAAAATCATCAAAATACCAAAATCGGGAGGTACCGTTATATGGGGAATATACGAAGACGTGGACCTGCACAGACTGCACAGACTATATATGTGTTATTCTGTACTATATTTTACGAACTTCAAGCACCAAATTTGAAACAATTCCGGTGAATAATGTCGCTAATATCATAAAAATATCTAATATCGGGTGGGTACCGTTTTATGGGGGCTATGCGAAGACTTAGAACTTTTTAAAAACTTCAAATACCAAATTTGAAACAATTCTGGTGAATAATGTCGGGCTTAATCAAAATGTGGACCGATAGTTTCAAAGCGACAGAATGAGGATCTCAAAAAAAAATGTTAAATTCTCCAAACAACTATTTCCGACTATGTATGTATAGAAATAAATATAAAAACGCATTCGCAATAAAAAACAAGTAAGCAAAGGCTATAGTCGTGCGGGGCCGACCATGTGATACCCTACAACACTACAATATGTTTTAAGCACCCTTATGTCCAAGTCCATTTTGTAAGATTTCGCTTTTGAAATTTTGTCATGGAGCACTGCCCAGATATTGCCCTTACCATTTTAACTAGGGACATTTGCGCACTCCATCGTGCTGTTAGTTTGGTGTGGTCCATTTTACAGCTAAATATAATCCAATGGTCATCCAAAAAGCTAGAATTCTTCCCTATCCTTAACTCTCTTCTTAGGTATGTCGATTGGCTTCAATTGTGTGATCAGTAATTTTTTTCTGTTTTGGTTCATTTGAGCCCCTAAATATTTTGCGATCATCTCCAAAAGCAAGAGGCCCCTCTGTATCTCTAAATTTAGACTCATCTATATGATTTGCTTGTCTACGATATTTGGCTATATTCATCAACGAAATCAGCATAAAAAGCCAGAAGTTTGCCTTTTGCGTATTTCGGATATCGCCTGTAAGTAATGTTGGTATTTTTTTCACACAAAAGTAGGGTTCATTCTACCCCATATGTCCAAAGGACATATTTGCGAACTTATAACGGCTGCAAAATCAGTAACATTTTTAGTGGTTGGTCCATTTCAACCCCTAAATATATTGCGGTCATTTTTGAAAACAATTGCTCTTCTGAGCCTAACCCTACCCTTGTGAAAATTTTCGTGAAGATCGGACGATAATTGCAATCCGTGTTGTAAGGTGAAAAAATTTTACAAAATGTACATTTTAATATTATAAGTCAAATTGAAAAAATCGCATGCGATAAAAAATATGAAAAAATAAAAAAATGTCACAAAATGCTACAAAATCTATAATAACACTATTATTAGATTTTATTCTCTTATGCCAAGAGGGCATTCTGAATTGACAAAATTTGTCAAAATTGGTCCAGCCATTCATGAGATATAAGCATTATAGCTAACATCCCCTTCCTTTGTATATATGTATTGTACATATTTCGCTATATATATCGGATATATTTACTATCTTCATCTACATAAGGGTCAGGATTGACCTGTTCGTCTATTTGTGATTTCGCCGGTATTAAAAATATTCGCAGTTATATGGAAAATTTAATTTTATTTAACACAAGTGTCATGGCCTTTTCACCCACTAAATATTACCCGATTACCATCAAAATTGGAAGACTTCTGCCCAGCCTTAAGCTCTAGCCATATGCTAACTTCCGCGTCGATTGGTCTATAACTGCGACCTGTAGAGCAACTGGAAAATCAGGAAATTTTTATAACAAGTAAGCAAAGGCCGATCATGTGATACCCTACAACACCATAATATATTGGAAAACCTCCTTAGGTCCAAACGCATGTTAGTCTATTATTTGAAATAATGCTATACTGTCCTGCCCATATGTTGACTTTGAATTTAAACGGGGCTACTTTCCTTATATTTATACTTGATGTCATGCTGATAGGTATCCAAAACAATTTTACACAAATGTTGTGCTCCATTTTTCACGGTATCTATAATTTACGGATCATCCTAAATGCTACACTTCTACGCTGTCCTAACCCCCAACTTAATGCAAAATTCCGTGTCGTTTGATTTTTAATTGTGATCTGTAGAGCCTCTTCAAGATCAGGAAAGTTTTAAGTTTTGGTCCATTTGATCCGTTAAATATATATCTTAAAAAACAATAGGCTTCAATTCTGACCCTAATTCTATCCACATTCTAAATTTCTTGAGAATCTGATGATAATTTCGACTTGAATATAATAATCCAAAAACATAGTGTTATAAGGTGAAAAAATATTACCAAACGTAAAATTCAATATTGTAAGTCAAATATGAAAAAATCACTTGCGATAAACAATATGACAGAAATATTAAAAAATACATATGCGATATCTTGTAACGGTCAGAAGTGACATTTCTGTGCATTTGTGATTTCGGCAAAATTAAAATTTTTTGCGGATTAGTGGAAATGTTCTTTTTTTTACATCAAAGTTATGATCACTTTTACCCTCTAAATATTGTCCGATGGTCCATGCTAAATCCGATAAATTCGTCGATTGGTCTATAATTACGACCTGTAAGGCAACTACTACTACAACTACTTTATTCATTTGCTTTGGTATGTTTCTTTAAAGATCGTAACAACAAGGAAGTCCTTAAAATTTTTTGATATGGCCCAAACTGAGTAGTGTAAAAAATTAAATGCTATTTAAAAAACATACTTTAATAATGTCATATCACATGTCTCAGGCTCACTTGTTGCCAAATAAAGGTTTATATAACGACGTGGACCTGCATAGGCAACTTCTATCATAAATCATTGCAATATTCAAATGCGAAACTTGAATAAAAATTCGGTGAATAATGTAATAAAATAATGAAGCTTAAATCATCAAAATACTGAATATAGGGAGGTACCGTGGACCTGCACAGATAATTTTCTGTCATAGGCTGTAGCATCCATTACGAACTTCAAAAACAAAATTTGGAACAATTCCGGCGAATAATGTCGCTAAAATCATCAAAATACCAAAATTGGGAGGTACCGTTATATGGGGGATATACGAAGACGTGGACCTGCACAGACAATTATATGTGTTACTACTGTACTATATTTTACGAACTTCAAGCACCAAATTTGAATACGAAGACGTAGAACTGTTTAAAAACTTCAAATACCAAATTTGAAACAATTCCGGTGAATAATGTCGGGCTTAATCATTTTTTGTTTTTAGTCCAACCAAACATATAAAACCCCAACACATAGTGTTGTAGGGTTGTAGGGTATATATATATATATATATATATATATATATATATATATATATATATATATATATATATATATATATATATATACGAGCGGGGCCGACCGTTGAATACCCTACAACACTGTAATAAATGATACAGTTTATATAGTCCATATACTCGAAAGAATTCCACAAGATATTGTGACAAATAATAAAAGAAAACCATCAGGTTTCGTTCTCTAATTTTTTTGTCCATTTCAACCCCTAAATATATGGCGATTATCTCCAAAAAGAGTAGGCTTCTATTCTGACCCTCATCTTATCCCCATGCAAAATTTCATAAGGATCGGGCCATTAATGCGATCTGTATATGATATCCTAATATCCTAACTACTTAGTTTTGTTAGCTGTAGAAATATTACCAAATGTTTCATTCAAAATGAAAATATGCCAAAAATATGACAAAATTGAAAAAATATGAGAAAATATTACAAAATCAATATTTTCATCTTTAGAGAGATATTTTTATGCAATTTTTTAGGCGTTTTTTCTTTCCTGCGAGGAGGCCATTCTGAATTAATGAGAACTGTCGAAATCAGTTCAGCCGTTCTCGACATATAAGAGATCTTTCAAGCATATCTTCTTTGATAGACATATATATCGCACATATTTTGCTATATATCCGATTTGATGGATGTTAACATCAATGTAAAGATCAGAGCTAACCTTGTCATGGCTTTTGATTTCGCCTGGATTTAAAATATTCGCGGTTTAATGAAAATTTTTGATTTTTTTCAACACAAAAGATATGGTCTATTTTACCCGCTAAATATTATCCGATTGGTAGGTTTCTTCCCCGCCCTAAACTCTAGCTACATGCGCAATTTCGCGTCGATTGGTCTATAATTGCGACCTGTAGAGCAACTGCAAAATCAGAAATTTTTTCAGTTTTTGGTACATTTCAACCCCTAAATATTATGCGATCATCTCCCAAAGAAATAGGGTTCTATTCTGACCTTAACCCCACCTACATTCTAAATTTCGTGAAGATCGGGCCATAATTGCGACCTGTAGAGTGATTACAAATTAACATGGACAGACGGACATACATAGCTAGATCGACTCAGCTCGGCGAGCTAGGAAGATCCATATATACTTTCCTATATGGGAAACCAATATTTCGAGGTGTTACATAAATTCTGGCCCAATCAAACTTATAATACCCCCAACACATAGTGTTGTAGGGTATAAACATACTTTAATAATGTCATATCGCATGTCTCAGGCTCACTTGTTGCCAAATAAAGTATAATTGTCATTAAATTCAACCAGCCATAAAATATGTCTTAATACCCACTTAAGTTACAGTTAAATAAATTACACATGATTGTGTGTTAACAGCATTAAAATTACTTCATTACATTAAAATTAACATAATGTGTAATTCAGTGGTTCATTGGCTGCACTTCACCCACTTTGCGAAGGGGGAGACAACAAGACATGGTGCGTACGAGAAGTGCGAGAGACAAATGATTTTTATATAACAACAACGACCACATCAACAACATGAAGGACATGCCACAGCTACAGCCAACTTCATCTTACATTCATGCATGCATACTTACATTGTAAGAGAATGTAGGGATGTATGTGTTCGGTCAAGTATCATGTCAGGATTGTATAAAATACGCATTAATTGTTCATAAAAATACATAAATTACTTATATGTATGTCCAGCAGGTTGGACGCTCCTTTACTTCAGCAGGTCGCAGTCATCAGAATTACATTTGATTCAGATTACAAAGACCACGGGAGCAGGAATCAAGGCACATAATATTTACTCTGACACGCAACCATAATCTCCAACACAAGCAGCCACATTGTACTGGCATGATGATTGGATAAGTGCCGGGCAACAGACGAGACGTCGAGTGAGAAATAAAATTAAATATTTTACTATTTCAGAAGAAGATTTTAATTTAAGGGCGAGAGAGTTTTAATATCTTAAAATATTACTCTTTACAATATTATAAGGTAAAGAACTTGTGATACAAGGTCTGTGACATTTATTTATATAATTTTAGCTAAAAGGAGTACACCGGTATCTTCCATTTGTAAACTTTTAACAAAATCCGATGATGTTTTTCTTTGATTTTGATTTTTTGTCGTAGTGGACTGATATTGCAAATCTCTGAATTTGATTTAAGTTTAATAATGATATTACAATGTAAGAAGTTTGTAAGGAAATTGGCAAATCTCTTTGAGATTAATCGAGCTAAATGGACGGACACCACTAGATCGACTCCAAGTGTCTGAAATGTATTTCGTCCAAAGAGACCCAGGGTTTAAAACCGTTACTTCGACTGGACTATACCCAATGTTTGATTGGGCCAAAAATTAGGTAACACCTCGAAATATTGGTTTCCCATATAGGAAAGTATATATGGATCTTCCTAGCTCGCCGAGCTGAGTCGATCTAGCTATGTATGTCCGTCCGTCCGCCTGTCCGTCTATCCATGTTAATTTGTAATCACGCTACAGGTCGCAATTATGGCCCGATCCTAACGAAATTTTGCACGAAGGTGGGGTTAGGGTCAGAATAGAACCCTATTTCTTTTGGTGATGATCGCCAACTGTTTAGGGGTTAAAATGGACCAAATACTGAAAAAATGTCGGATTTTGCAGTAGCTATACAGGTTGCAATTATAGACCAATCGACGCGGAATTTCGCATGTAGCTAGAGTTTAGGGCGGGGAAGAAGCCTACCAATTAGGGCGGGGAAGAAGCCTACCAACATCGGATAATATTTAGCGGGTAAAATAGACCATATATTTTGTGTTGAAAAAATTCAAAATTTTTCATTAAACCGCGAATATTTTAAATCCCGGCGAAATCACAAAGCCATGACAAGGTTACTTCTGATCTTTACATTGATGTTAAGATCTAACAAATCGGATATATAGCAAAATATATGCGATACATATGTCTATCAAAGAAGATATGCTTGAAAGATCTCATATATGTCGAGAACGGCTGAACTGATTTCGACAGTTCTCATTAATTCAGAATGGCCTCTTGGCAGGAAAGAAAAAACGTCTAAAAAATCGCATAAAAATATCTCTCTAAAGATGAAAATATTGATTTTGTAACTTTTTCTCATATTTTTTCAATTTTGTCATATTTTTGGCATATTTTCATTTTAAATTAAACATTTGGTAATATTTCTACAGCTAACAAAACTAAGTAGTTAGGATATCAGGATATCATATACAGATCGCATTTATGGCCCGATCCTTACGAAATTTTGAATGGGGATAAGATGAGGGTCAGAATAGAAGCCTACTCTGTTTGGAGATGATCGCCATATATTTAGGAGTTAAAATGGACCAAAAAACTGCAAAATTGTCAGCAGGTCGTAATTATCGCCCGATCCTCACGCACATTTGAATGGAGGTTACCGGACATTGCAAAAGCCAAATAGTTTTGGATGGCCATCCAAAAATATTCAATGTGTGAAGGAGTTTGCCAATACGAAAATGTCCATTTCAGTTACTTTTTGGAGAATTCACAAATACAGGAAAGACGCACTTCTGACTATTTCGTTAACGCTGATTTCGTTGAAGAATATAGTCAAATGTCTGTATCTCATATAGATGCGTTTCAGTCAAAAATCAATAATAAATGTTAATCTTTTGCCACTTCTGAGAGATTATAGGACTTTGGGAAATATTGGTTCCAGATCTAGGAAGACCATTTAAGTGCAACATCTACCAATAAATTGGAAATGAGCAAATTAGTTTAAGTTGCTATTATTCGAAAATTAGAGAACGAATATTTTCCTTATATTTACCCTCTATTCCGAATTTGTGAGAATGGTTAAAATCCGCTCAGCCGTTCTTGAGTTATAAGCGGTCTAACTAACATCCCCTTCATTGATATATGAGATTGTATATTTTGCTATATGTGCGATACCTTGGATATGAGCATCAATGTAACGGTCAAAAGTGACATTTTCGTGCATTTGTGATTTCGCCAGGATTAAAAATATTCGCGGTTTAGTGGATATTTTTGTATTTTCTACATAAAAGTTATGATCTATTTTACCCACTAAATATTGTCCAATAATCAAACAAAATGGTAGGCTTTTGACCAGCCCTAAACTGTAACATCATTCTAAATTTAGACTTGTGGGAAATGGGACTAGGATTATCAAAATACCGAGTATCGGTGGTTATCGTTATATGTGCGCTATAGTGCCGTTGGTGCTAGACCCCATTATGAACTACAAATACCATTGTTTTGAGAAATCCATGAAAAAATGTGACAAAAATCATCAAAATACCGAATATCGGGAGGTGACGTTATATGGGGGCTATACAAAAACGTGGACCGTAACATACAATGTTTCGCTACCGGAGCTAGAACCCATTATGACCTTCAATTACAGATTTTAGACAAATCCGTAAATATGTGGCGATAATCGTCAAAATACCGAATATCAGGAGGTGCCGTTATATGGCGGCTATACCAAAACGTAGACCGATATATCACATTTTCATTACCAACTGTCCTAGACACAATACAAGCTAAAATCTGCCAAATTTTTAATCTCTACGTCAAATAATGTGGACAGACAGACGGACATTGTTACGGACATTACATGAAATGAAAAAAAAAATGAATAAAAAAAGTAAAAAAGCTATAAGTTCGGCCGGGCCGAACTTTTAATACCTTTCACCATTTGATACAAATTTGGCAATTTCCAAAAAAAAAAAAAAAAAAAAAAATAATAATAATTATAAATTCCGTTAAAAATTCTGTTAAAATCTTAAAAATACCGAATGCTTATACGACGAATTGGACCTGCATAGGCAACTTTTGTCGTAAGTTATTACAATATTTAAATGCGAAACTTGAAGAAAAATCTGTTTATAATGTAGCTAAAATCATCAAAATTCCGAATATGGGGGGTACCGTTATATGGGGGCTATACGTAGACGTGGACCTGCACAGAAAATTTTCTGGCATGGGCTGAAGTATCCATTACGAACTTCACATGCGAAATTTGAAACAATCCCGGTAAATAGTGTCGCTAAAATCATAAAAATTCCGAATATCGGAGGGTACAGTATATTTGGGGCTATATGAAGACGTGGACCTACATGGCCCATTTTCTGTTTTATGCTGCAGTATCTATTACGAACTTCAAATACCAAATTTGGAACAATTCCGCTAAATAATGTCGCTAAAATCATCAGAATGCCGAATATCGGGGGGTACCGTTATATGGGGACTATATGAAGACGTGGACCTGCACAGATAATTTTCTGTCTTACGCTGTAATATCCCTTAAGAACTTCAAATGCCAAATTTGAAACAATTCCGGTGAATAATGTCGCTAAAATCATCAAAATACCGAATATCGGGAGGTACCGTTATATGGGGGCTATATGATAACTTGGACCTACATAGCCCATTTACGAACTTAACCTGCCTACTGACAAAATATACATGTGTGCAAAATTTTAGCCTTCTATCTCAATTTGTTCGAAAGATAGCGTGATTACAACAGACAGACAGACAGACGGACAGACATACACACAGACACACAGACAGATAGACCGACATGGCTAAATCGTCTTAGAATTTTACGTTGATCAAGAATATATATACTTTGTTGGGTCTGACATGAGTATTTCTAGGAGTTACAAACGGAATGACAAAATTAATATACCCTCCATAATATGGTGGAGGATATAAAAACTGGAACCAAAATCAGACAGCTGTCATTTCTAAACCCGAATATTACCCCGAAAATATTCTGGAGGGTGTATTAAAGGCTTGGCCACGCAAACATCAGACCTTGGACATTCCAACAGGACTCATCACGCGCCACCCAAGAATGGTTATAAAATGAGGTTCCTCACTTCATTTCCAGCGCACAATGGCCAACAAAATCTCCGGATACCAATCCTTTGGACTATTGTGTCTGGAGTATTTTGGAAAGCAAGGTTGGCACTAGAAAAGCAATAAAATTAAAAAAAAATTGAAAATTATGGCTTTTGACTTTGTTGCAGTTTTTTTTTATCTCACCCTGTATATACTTTATGAGGTCTACGACGAATATTTAGGGAATGAAAAAGTAATATACACTGCTTTTCAAGGTGGAGGGTATAATAAATCTGTATTTATTTTCATTTGTCATGATTAATACCATCCATTTGAATACACCTGAATGTGTGACCCACATTTAAATATATATGTATATGAAAATCATGTGAAAAAAACTATGTCATAATAGATAGAGTTGAAATTGATACACGTAACTCAAATGCACAACCGTCAAATTCAATATCACAAATAGATGTTCTTTAATTCCACACACAAATGCAATTTAAGGAAAATGCAATATTGAATGTGGCAAAAAACGATTGCTATCAAAAGAAAAATGCAAACACATTGTTTCCATGAAATTGTACAACCAGTTTCTTCTGGGAAAACCCTCAAGAATACCACCAGAATACCCAAACAAAAAAAAAAAGAAAAACATCTTAAGTTGCATCGCATGGGTGCAATGATAGAAGCAACCCTCTGCTGTATCAATGTTGTGCGCAATGCTTTTCAAATGTCAATTGATTGGTTTCGAGTATTCTTGCGACAATGTTTCCCATTTTTCTCGTGGAGTTTTCCACTCTGCATCGGCAATAAATGCCAGAAATTGATGATGATGATACTTGTGTTATTGTAGAAGTGTTATAAGACGAAGTGGAAAGGAAAACAAATGAAGTTAAAAAAAAAACTGAATTTTTCTGCGGGGAGTCTTATTATTCGATTAAAATTACTAGTAACTATTTTTGAAATAAAATTTTGGTATAATGTGCAAGGTGGTGTATTAGCATTATTTGGTTTTAAATGTTAATAACTTATACGACACGTATTACATTCACGATATTAGTATGATTTCAATTAAACGGGTGGCATCGAAAAATTGGTGAGATATCATAACGAAAATAGGGATTTATTTTCTATGGTTGTTTAAAGTGAAATTTAATAATGAAAATGTTTGTCTTTGACGTCATCTTTCTAATAAAATGGTTTGTAGGAGAATTTTGCATAAATTCATATGAAGTACCACTTCAAACCTAAAATTTATTTTTAGTATTTATTAATTCAAAAGAATGCATCACATTCTTTTGGACAAAAATAGTAGTCGCATTTTAGTAAAATTATCGAAGACACTATATACCTAATATGCAATGATTTCACAAAATGTAAATCCGGAAATTTTGAAATAGGTTGAAGAAGGGGGGGACTGGCCTTCTTTACTTTGATTACATCGCATATCTTCTATTTAAAGCTCTACTTTCATGATCTATTGGATAGACCCATAGTTACCTTTGAGGATATTTATAGAATCACTTTCTGAGTCCGTCTGTCCATGTTATTTTGTGAACAAAAGGCAGATTAAGTTTAGATTTGTTTGAATTGGTCACCTTTGGCACGAATTATGGCCGTGAAATCGTCACACGATGCCCGAATGTTGCTCTGCGGTATTTTGGCCCATTCCCGGTGAAGCGCTTGCTTGGAGGTGTTCGATACTTTGGTATTTTTTAGCGCCAACCTTGCTTTCCAAACTACTACAGACACAATAGTCCAACTGATTGGTATCTGGAGATTTTGATGGCCATTGTGCGCTGGAATGAAGCGAGGAACCTTATTTTGTAACCATTCTTGGGTGGCGCGTGCTGAGAGCGATGGTGCTGAGTCTCGTTGGAATGTCCAAGGTCTGCGGCCAAATGTTTGTGTGTCCAAAGGTTTAAACCCACCCTCCAAAATATTTTGCGATAATATTCAGCATTTATTCTGATGCAACGGTCGATTAATACGAATGGAGAGCGACCATGGGCTTTTATGGCCGCCCACACCATCTCCATGGCCGGCGCTTGAGTTCTGGTGGCCAACCGAAGTTTCACATTTGCAGCTGACCTATTTGGCAAATAAACAAAATCATTTTGTTTGTTTACAAACTGCTGGCCAACGAATGTTTTCATCTCATCTGAGGAAACCAAATTCGGCAATTCACCACTTTCGGCCAAGCGAAGCGACTCTTTAGCTCTTTTGATTCTATTTTCTTTCTGTTGCGGTGTAAGTTCTTGCTTTTTTTGGAAATTGAATGGCTTTACCGCGAACACATTTTTCAATATTTGCCGAATGGAATATTGCGATATGTTCAGCTCATGAGTAATTTTTCGGGCACCGCGACGATGGTTTCGATTAAGTCGCTTCTTTACTTTTCAAACCATTTCTGCTGATGTTGACTGTTTTCTTTCGTCTACTTCTTTGACATCGGGCTACGCTACCAGTATCACGGTAAGGAGAGATGGTACGAGACGCAAAAGATTTATTCACATTTAAATGCTGGAGTGCTCTAACGGATGCCACTTGTGGTTTTCCATCCAAATATAAAGAAATCACACTATCACGCTTGAATTCCAGCACGAATAACTTTTTTTCTGGAAAATTCTCACCAAAATACTTTTGTACGCTTATTTACAATATAATGAGGTGTCACTGGAATAATGTTAACAGTGGCTTAGGAATGACAGCAGCCTGAAGTTAGTTGCAGTTTTTTCATCTCACCCTCTATATCTTTATCCACAACAATAATATTTAGTACCAGTTATCAGATACAGCTCAGAAATAAGTGTTTACAATTTTGTCAAAATCTGTTCTGATGTGGATATCGCTCCCATATATCTTTATCCGATGTTTTTTTGTTCACCAAAGGGCTCATATCAGCCCAAATTTTGGCACTTCCAACGGAATTCAGCCTAAGAGCAAGTGCTTCAAATGTTGGTGAAAATCGGTTCAGATATAGCTATAGCTCACATATACATATATGTTTAATCCGATTTGGTGTTAAAGTCCCTCACATGTGTAATATGCACTCCACAATAATGATATCCGATACCGGGCATCAAATTCTACTCGAAAATATATCTGCCAAATTTTATTGAGTTAGGTTCTGATTTTTATGCAACTTCGATACATATCAAACATCATCCGATTTTAAGGTTATTGCTCACATAATATTTGCCCAAATGGAATAGATTTTTTCATATTCAACCGAACTATACCATTTGGTCCGGTATATCTATTGCTCAAATAAATATTTTTTAACATAATCCTTATATAATTCATATCGTGCACTATACAACAATGTAATTTGGTTCATAGTTGGTATGATCTACTTCATATAAATCCCAAATATACACTTTTTTGTTACGAGAGCTCTACTAAATACGCATAGTGGTGTAGGGCATGATATAGTCGGCCCTGCCCAACTTTTGACCTTTCCTTACTGGTTTCCATAATAAAACAGACTCCAATCATTCACTTCTTTTCCCACATGCAATGTGTAAATAACTTTTTCCAACTCATCCTTTAATAATCGATTTAAAGAATATTTATTCACCCAGTAATGTAAATAAATGTCTAGACAGATAATCTTTATTCCGGTTTGTGATATGAGAATCTACAAGTAGGCCATTGAAATCAATTCTAATACTCAATTAAATACATCAGCCAAAGCAAATACATCTATCGAGCTATTTGTGCAAATGGTTTTACTTTTACAATTCCAAGCATGACTATTCATCGTAAAAAGCGCAACAAAAACAACACAAACACTAGTAATAAAGTCAAAGTGAATCCTTCATTCAACTTGGATACACACACACAGTCTAAAGCAAGATGTGTGAGCTATGTTGTTTAACTGCCTGTTATAAAGGCAATGAAATGTATTTATTCAGAGAGAATCGTAGTTACTCCAGTTGCAAATAGAGGAGACGTTTATTGAGCTACCACAAGGATTGTAAACAATGCCATAGGCACGGATACAATTTCTAGGAAATCAGACTACTACTTTCGTTAGCGACATAAAATGCTTCTTCGTCAGTTTAAATCTATATCCTTCATCATCTTTATGGGGTGTTCTAGCATTATCAATGGGAGATGTGTGGATATGGATCAGTACATACATATAGATATAGATTGATTATATAACCATAAACGATGTGATGTTTTAAATTTCGCATTGAAATATTAAATTGTTACTGAGACTATATGCCATTTTTAGTTCGCCATCATACATGGAAAAAGATAAATTTCCTGTTATTGAAAACATAAGATTTACAAGTAAATAATTTGATGTCATGCCGCACAGTGATCTCAGAATCGGGGTTTCTTTGTCAAAATGTTGTTTCTTTTAAAACCTCAGATAAATTTTCATAATTTATTTAATGGATAGGCAAAATGAAAACAATTAAGCAAAGGCTGTAGTCGTGCGGGTCCAACCATGTGATACTTCACAACACTACAATAAATTGGAAGCCCGTTTATGTCCAAATCTATTTTGGAAGATTTTGTTTTTGACCCCTTCCCAGAGGTTGCCCTTAGGGTTTTGACTAATATTTACGTACTGCGTCGTGTTGGTAGGTATTCGTGAAGATAATGTTTTAAAAAATCCGTCCTGGAAAAAAATGCTTTAAAAATCCACAATTATTTGCCTTGGAAACAATTCTTTAAAAAATCCAAATAAAACAAGTAAGCAAAGGCTATAGTCGTGCAGGGCCGACCATGTGATACCCTACAACACTAAAATATATTGGAAGCACCCTTATTTCCAAATCTATTTTGGAAGATTTCGCTTTTGAAATTATATCATAGAACACTGCCAACATATTACCCTTAGCTTTTTGACCAGGGACACATTCCGCACTCCGTCGTGCTGTTAGTTGTTGTGGTCAATTTATAGCTAAATATAATCTAATTGTCATCTAAAATGCTAGGACTTCTTCCCTGTCCTTAACTCTCTTCTCAGGCATGTCGATTGGCTTCAATTGTGTGATCAGGAATATTTTTCTGTTTTTGGTTCATTTGGTATTTTTTCACACAACAGTAGTGGTCCATTCTAACCGCTGTCCTAAACTCTAACTTCATGCGTGATTTAGTGTTCTTTGGTTTCTATTTCGGCTGCAAAAACAGGAACATTTTCCCTCGTTGGTTCATTTCAACCCCTAACTATATTGCGGACATCTTTGAAAACAATAGGCTTAGCCATTCTGAGCCTAACTCTACCTTCGTGAAAAATTTCGTGGGGATCGAACAATAATTGCAATCTGTATATAAATAATAACCCCAACCTGTGAAAAAGTATTACAAAATATACACTTCAATATTATAAGTCAAATTGAAAAAATCGCATGCGATAAAAAAAATGAAAAAATAAAAATATGTCACAAAATACTACAAAATCTATATGAACATCGTTATTGGCATCTTTTTATGCGATTTTTTTAGATTTTATACTTTTATGCCAAAAGGGCAATCTAAATTGACAAAATTGGTAAAAATCGCCCCAGCCATTCCACAGTGGTCGCTGCCATTGGCCAAAATTCAAAAAATGAAAATCAGATATTTATTGTCAAATGTGTACAAATGAACTCTTAAGGGGTTAAGCTTTTTAGAAAACATAATAATCTTGGCTTCATTCTAACGGGACACTTCGAAAATAGCATCAAAAATGAGAAAATGTAGTTAGTTGTTTTTTCAGTGGGATCAGAGAAAAAGTGGAGTAAAAATAGAACTGTATTACAAAATTAAATACATTTTAAAATTACAAATCTTGGCATTATCATTGAAAAGCAAGGTATTAACTTATTTTTAGTGCAGTAATTTGTGTGTTTAGTATATGTGTATAATATAAAAGATGTGAGAGTTCTGAGTTGCCTTTAAGATTAATTTTGAAAATAAAATTGGATTTCAGTTAAAGTTTTAATTGTTTTCCCCCCTGAATCCTCCAATGTGATCTTTTTCACGCCATTAGTAATGGTCCTAAGATTCTAAAAGTGCTAATTTAACTTTCAGATTTTGTCAGATTTGTATGTTATGCCCAATATACTGAAGTGACTTCGCTGCAATTTTGTCAGTTCTATGGTGCTAGTGACATAGAATATGTTTTTGTTGTTAGGGATTGATAAGGATGTAATTGAGGGGTGTTCAATAATGTTGCAAGCATTGTCCTCTGGGTATAATATTTATGTCGAAAAAGTTAACGAATTTATATCCATGGCACTATCTTCCAAGTTTCGACTAAATCATGCCGGAAAAAATTCTCGTGTTTCAAAAAACACAGATCTTATTAACCGTCTTCTTCTGAGTTCTGACCCTTTTATAATGGGACAGCGAGCCTTACCAAACAATAACCAGTAAATATAGTCTTAAAGTCGAGCGGGGCCGACTTCATGATACCCTACACCACTTTGCATATTTAGTAGACCGTCACATAACAAATAAAGGTTTTAATGGGGAATTTGTGAGAATTAAATCATACCAACAATGATTATAGTAATAATTAAAAGTCCAAAGGAACTAATATATGGGAGGATATATTTCCCCAAATATCGTTGTCACAGAGTGCATATTACGGCTGCGGAGGACAAAAAATTACAAATCGGATGAACAATATATATGGGAGCTATATATATATATATATATATATATATATATCTGAACCGATTTCGATCAAATTTGGCATACTTATTTTCAGGTCCCATCTGGTCGTACGTATATTCCATATTATTTGGGCTGATATTACAAGTTTGGTGCACAATATAAGGCAAATTGGATGAATATATATGGGAGCTATACCTAAATTTTGACCGGCTATATCCAATTTCAATAGGGCCTTAAGTCAAACTAATTATTTGTGCAAAATTTATCTTTGATTTAATTTTACATTAAATTGTTATTTTATTTTGTTTACATAAAATAATCAAATTTGGACTTGATTTGTATAAAAAATGCTTCTATTTTTGGAGGTACCTTACAAGGGACTCTACCTGATGGCGGGCTGTTCCAAATAATTTTCAGTAAGATTATTTTTTAGCTCCTTAGAACGTAAAATGTCAAATAACAATACAATCTGGTGTAGAAATGTGACAAGAATTGGGCAAATAACCCTTATTCGGGAGGTACGTTATATGGGGACCATGTCAAAACATGCATCGACCATATCCATTTTGTCACATTTTTTATATTTATCCCATCAAGGTACCATAACCAAAGATTCATATTGATATCTGCACTGAAAGTATTTTTGGCCGCTGTTCCCATACGACCTCGACCACTGTGCATTCTGGAGATATAAGCATTCTAGCTAACATCCCCTTCCTTTGTATATATAAATTGTATATATTTCGCTATATATATCCGATATTTTTACTATCGGCATCTACGTAACGGTCAGAATTGACCTGTTCCTCTATTTGTGATTTCCCAGGCATTAAAAATATTCGCGGTTTAATGGAAAATTTGACTTTTATTTATCACAAATGCTATGGTCTATTTCAACCACTAAATATTACCCGATGACCATCAAAATTGGAAGGCTTCTGCCCAGCCCAAAGCTCTAGCCCCATGCTAACTTTCGCTTCGATTGGTCTATAATTGTAACCTGTAAAGCAACTGCAAAATCATGAAATTTTTCAGTTTTTGGTCCATTTCAACCCCTAATTATTATGCGATCATCTCCAAATGAAAAAGGGTTCTATTCTGACCTTAACCCCACCTACATTCTAAATTTCGTGAAGATCGGGCCATAATTGCGGCCTGTAGCGTGATTACAAATTAACATGGACAGACGGACGGACGGACATACATAGCTAGATCGACTCAGCTCGGCGAGCTAGGAAGATCCATATATACTTTCCTATGTGGGAAACCAATATTTCGAGGTGTTACATAATTTTTGGCCCAATCAAACTTATAATACTCCCAACACATAGTGTTGTAGGGTATAAAAATGTAAGATTATTTGTCTACAAAACTTTTTAAAAAAATTAACGATTAATTGTATATAAGTCCTTGAAAAAAATATATAAAAATTCCACGCTAGTTGTTAGCTCCGTTGGTGCTTGAAAAAAATCCTGTTTGAAAATCCAGGATTATTTATCAATTATGCCTTGAAAAAATTCGTAAAAAATTCTACGCCGCTGAGTTGCTCCTTGGGCCTTAAAAAAAATCTTTTAAAATTATTTAAAAAAAATCTTTAAATCTTTGGGCCTTAAAAAAATCTTTTAAAATTATTTAAAAAAAATCTTTAAAATATTATAAAAATTAAAATCTTTGGCCCTTCCGTAAAAGTTCACGGTTATACGTTTCAAGATCCTTAAAACATCTCACAACCTCCACGTTTATTGGTCTATGACTTCTTGAAAAACCTTTTTTTGAAAATTAACGTATATAGAGTGCCTTTGAATAGATTTTTTTTGTTAAACAATTCACGCATATAGGTCTACGTGTCCTTGATTTTTTTAAATCCAGGTTTGTGATTCCTTTGATTCTTAAAACACATTTTTAAAAAAGATCAGGGTTCGTTCTTAAAAAAAAAAAACAAATTCTTTAAAAAATGGTTGGTTGCTGATTTGGTCCTAGAAAAAAATCTTAAACAAAATCGACGTTTATTGGGTGCCCCTTTGGGCGTTGAAAGAAACTCATTTAAAATTCCTTATCTCTGAAATTGAAATATTTGGTTCTTGAAAAAAAAATCTATGTCGATTTAATGATATCCGTCCGTCTAATGATATCCGTCCGATTAATGATATCAGACCGTCTGTCCGTCTGTGGAAAACACTCTAGCACCCGAAAGAAATGAAGTAAGTTGATAAAATTTTACTCAAATGTGTACAGGGTTGCCCATATTCGACGGACCTTTGGGCCCATTCCAATTGAATTTTTTTACGGGAACAAATGCAAATCAATGCGAATAATCCGTTGTAAAGTGGACCGAGCCATGCCCAACTGCTGAGATCGGCGTTTTTGGGATGTTCTTGGGGACCTCTCAACACTGGCTCGTACGGCAGCGATATTCTCGGCCGATCGCCTTGGTCGACTTTTATATGGCCTCTTCGGATTAGAAAGAGCCTTACCAGTCGAAAATTTTTCGTATAAACGCTTAATGGTGTTCTTAGAAGGCGCACTTCTCACATTTTTTAATGTTTTAAAAGCACGTTGAGTTTTCACAATTGACTTCTTGTAAATTTCAACTATTTCAGAGCGCGTGTATTGGTTCATGGTAAAAATCTGCTTGGACTGACGCTTCAAACGCGGTATGTCATTAAGCGATGTGACATCTCTGTCAAAAGTTATGTCGTTGCCAGATGGGTCCGTCGAATATGGGCAACCTTGTATTATGTCTGCAGGACTTTTGGTATTGAGAATGGGTGATGTAGGTCCACATTTTGGTATAGCCCCCATATAATGGTTCCTCCTTTTTTCAGTATGTTGGTGATTTTAGCGAGATTATTCACCGGAATTCTTTCAAATTTGGTATTTGATGTTCGTAGTGGATACTACAGCCTATGTCAGAAAATTGTCTGTGCAGGTCCACGTCTTCGTATAGCCCCAATATAACGGTACCTCCCGGTATTTGGTACTTTAGCGACATTATTGAACGGAATTTTTCAAATTTTGTATTTGAAGTTTGTAGTGGATTTCTGTCCTAGCGGCTATAGTCTAAGACAGAAAGATGTCTGTGCAGGTCCACGTCTTCATATAGCCCCAATATAACGGTACCTCCATACACTCGGAATTTTGATGATTTTAGATACATTATCCACCGAATTTTTTAATCAAGTTTCGCTTTGAATATTGTAATGGGTTATGACAAAAGTTGCCTATGCAGGTCCACGTCGTCGTATAGATCCTAATCTAACGGCTACATTCGGTATTTTTAAGATTTTAACAGAATTTTCAACGGATTTTATTTTTTTGAAAACTGCCAAAAATCGTTTCAAAAGGTGGAGGGTATCTATGAAACCACTTTTTCCTAAAAAACTAAGTTTGTGGCACTATAGATCCTTGACATTTTTTTTTAAAACATATACGTAAGTGACTTCCTGGGTCCTTGATCCTTTACAAAATCCAAGGTTGGTGGCTCGTTTGGGCCTTGACAATAATATCTTAAAGCCCCTGGTCCTTGAAAAAATACCTTTTAAAACTTCGCTAAAAAATTACTGATTCTTGATATTAGTCCTTTTTTCCTTTTCGTGGTAAATGTAATATTCAACGTAGTTGTTAGTAAATTGTGTACATTGTATGATGACGCATGTTAGGTCACTTCTTTAGCTATCCCCCAAACAAACGATCGAAATTTTCATAAAATCATAAACTTAAGTAGATGACTGTTATGATTTAGTTCAACTTTTGATGTCAGGTGCAAAAAATCACGATTTGTGCCGACTCCTCTGAAAACCATCGCAACCCCTTAAAGGTCCAAAACATTTTTATATCTTTCACATAGCAATGGTCATTTCTTTCTGGCACGTCACGGAAGTTGCTCATAATTTCAAATAAATTATATTATATACCCCCTGGTTACCATCGTTCTCCACTAATAAACAAACGTTGTTTTTATAAAAACAACAATAAAAGGGATAAGCCTGACCATTTTGCAACAACAAAATACTACGGTATCCCGAACAAACAAGCCACACTGTTCTAAATTATATATAGCTTATAGAAGACAAGTAAGCAAAGGCTACAGTCGAGCGGGGCGGACCGTTGTATACCCTACAACACCATACGGTTTATATAGGCGAGATACTCGAAAGAATTCCACTAGATATTGTGACAAATAATAAAAGAAAACCATCAGGTTTCGTTCTCTAATTTTCGAATAATAGGAACTTAAACTAATTTCCTCATTTCCAATTTATTGGTAGATGTTGTACGTAAATGTTCTTCGTTGATCTGGAACCAATATTTCCCAAAGACCTATAATCTCTCAGAAGTCGCAAAAGATTAACATTTATTATTGGTTTTTGACTGAAACGCATCTATATGAGATACAGACATTTGACTATATTCTTCAACGAAATCAGCGTTAACCAAATAGTTAGAAGTGCGTCTTTCCTGTATTTGTGAATTCTCCAAAAAGTCACTGGAATGGACATTTTCGTAGTTTGTCTACAAAAGTTGACAAACTATTCACACATTGAATATTTTTCGATGGCCATCCAAAACTGCTTAGCTTTTGCAATGTCCGGTAACCCCCATTCAAATGTGCTTGAGGATCGGGCGATAATTACGACCTGCTGACAATTTTGCACTTTTTGGTCCATTTCAACCCGTAATATGTGGCGATCATCTCCAAAAAGAGTAGGCTTCTATTTTGACCCTCATCTTATCCCCATGCAAAATTTCGTATGGATCGGGCAATAAATGCGATCTGTATATGATATCCTGATATCCTAACAACTTAGTTTTGTTAGCTGTAGAAATATTACCAAATGTTTAATTCAAAATGAAAATATGCCAAAAATATGACAAAATTGAAAAAATATGAGAAAATGGAAGAAAATCAATATTTTCATCTTTAGAGAGATATTTTTATGCGATTTTTTAGACGTTTTTTCTTTGCTGCCAAGAGGCCATTCTGAATTAATGAGAACTGTCGAAATCAGTTCAGCCGTTCTCGACAAATAAGAGATTTTTCAAGCATATCATCTTTGATAAACATATATATCGCACATATTTTGCTGTATATCCGATTTGTTGGATGTTAACATCAATGTAAAGGTCAGAAGTAACCTTGTCATGACTTTGTGATTTCGCCGGAATTTAAAATATTCGCGGTTTAATGAAAATTTTTGAATTTTTTCAACACAAAAAAATGGTCTATTTTACCCGCTAAATATTATCCGATGACCACCCAAATTGGTAGGCTTCTTCCCCGCCCTAAACTCTAGCTACATGCGAAGTTCCGCGTCGATTGGTCTGTAATTGCGACCTGTATAGCTTCTGCAAAATCCGACATTTTTTCAGTTTTTGGTCCATTTCGACCCCTAAATATTATGCGATCATCTCCAAAAGAAATAGGTAGGTTCTATTCTGACCCTAGCCCCACCCTCATTCTAAATTTCGTGAAGATCGGGCCATAATTGCGACCTGTAGAGTGATTACAAATTAACATGGACAGACGGACAGACGGACGGACGGACATACATAGCTAGATCGACTCAACTCGGCGAGATAGGAAGATCCATATACTTTCCTATGTGGGAAATCAATATTTCGAGGTGTTACATAATTTTTGGCCCAATCAAACTTATAATACCCCCAACACATAGTGTTGTAGGGTATAAAAATTGTTCCGACAGGGACTTCGGCTTATTGTTCCAAAAGGGTGTTCGTGTTATTCTTCGGACATTGGCTCCTACTTATAGTCACAAAAGGCGCTTATTATTCCTATAGGGAATTTACATCATTCTCTTAGACATCTCCATCCGAAAATTAAACATCAAAATAGTGAACTTGCGATCGTCGTGGCATTTTACACTGGACGGAACATCTGAACAACGAATTCCCGTTTGCGCTCACAACTCCAACACCAATATAGTGTGGGATACATACATATATAAATTGGTAATGACCCGAAATGACTTCACATTCATATCTATGTATACAATTTCGTAAATATACATTCATACGAACATCTCCATATTATCATTTGCACTACAGCCGGCCTTCGTGTCCCGACTCATCATGTGGCTACGAATTAAAAAATTGTCCATTCACATTCATCCACATGCTAGATGGCATGCAATTTTTAAGTGAATGTCCTGTCAGATCAATCTCCTGCGATGTGACAACATTGACTGAGGGACAATAACGTCAACAAGGGCCGGGGTCGAATAGGAACTGCTGTTGTAGAGAGCCAGAGTCAGCCGTAAATTGGCATGTTGAAATAATGCAATTTTCTTCTTCAGCGACCATCATGAATTCGACACTGTATCAGCGTTGCATGTATTAATGTGTGCATGTTGCTATGTATTTGTATATGTATCAATGCATGTATTTTTGGTGTGCCAGTAGCACACGCAACACGTAAACAGTAGTGTCGACATTCATTACAAAATTGCAGTGATTACACTGCTCCTTAGACTTTAAAATGGGGGGATTGTATGAGATTTTATTGTTCTTTTGCACTAGCTGTGTAATTGGCAGTGGATGGTCAGTTACATACTACAGTCTGAATTAAAAACATTAATTTCCAAGGACATGCAATCTGATATTGTGGACAATCGTAGGTGTATAACATATACGTATGTGTGGTTATATCTTTAAAAACTTTAAAAACATTTACTTTATTATTCTAATAATAATATGAGCAAAAGAACACGCTGAAATGCCAAAAATTCTACATAAGTGTCAAAAGTCGGGCGGGGCCGACTATATGATACCTTACACCACTATGCGTACCGTAACAAAAAAGTTGACATTGGGAATTTATGTGAAGTAGATCATACCAACTATGAACCAAATAACATTGCTGTATAGTGCATGATATGACTTTTATAAGGGTTATTTATTATTTAAAAAATCTATTCAATTAAGGCTAATATTACATGTATGGTGAGCAATAACCGTAAAATCGGATAAAGATGTATATCGAAGTTGTATAAAAATCAGAACCGATCTCGATAAAATTTGGCAGAGATATTTTCGAGTAGTATGTGATGCCCTGTATCAAATATCATTGTTGTGGAGTGGATATTACGCATGTGAGGGACTTTAACACCAAATCAGACAAAACATATGTATGGAAGCTATAGCTATATCTGAACCGATTTTCTCCAAATTTGAAGTACTTGTTCTAGGATTAATTCAGTGGAAACTGCCAAGATTCAGTTTATTTGGACTGATATTAGACATTTGGAGCACAATTAACCCGAAATCGATTGAAGATATTTAGGGAATCTCGAGCTAGCTATGTATGTCCGTTCGTTAATCCGTCTATCCATTTTAATTTGTAATCAAGATACATGTCGCAATTATGGCCCGGTTCTTACGAAATTGAAAATGTAGGTGGGGTTTGGGTCAGAATAGAACCCTATTGTTTTTAGAGATGATTGCGAAATATTTAGGCGTTGGAAATGGACCAAAAACTGGTCAAACGACCGATGACACACGCTGCCCGAATATTGCTCTGCGTACTTTTAGCCCATTCCCGGCGAAGCGCTTGCTTGAGGTGATCGACACTTTGGTATTTTTATACCCTCCACCAAAAAAGGTATGGAGAGTATATTAACTTTGTCATTCCGTTTGTAACTCATTGAAATAATTATTTTAGACTCAACAAAGTATATATATTCTTGATCAGCGTAAAATTCTAAGACGATTTAGCCCTATCCGTCCGTCTGTCCGTCTGTTGTAATCACGCTACAGTCTAAACGAATTAAGATAGGAAGCTAAAATTTTGCACAGATCTCTCTTTTGTCTGCAGGCAGGTCAAGTTCGAAGATGGGCTATATCGGTCCACGATATCGTATAGCCCCCATATAACGGTACCCCCGATATTCGGTATTTTGATGATGTTAGCCACATTTTTCAATGGAATTGTCTTAAAATCCACACAAGTGGTTCCTTGCGAGTAATTTACCCCCTGAGAGAGAATTGTCTATACAGGTCCACGATATCGTACATCCCCCATATAACGGTACCCCCCGATATTCGGTATTTTGATGATTTTACCCACATTTTTCAACGGAATTGTCTGAAAATCCACACAAGGAGTTCCTTGTGGGTACTTTATACCTCGGCAGAGAATTATCTATATAGGTCCACAATATCGTATAGCCCCCATATAACGGTACCCCCGATATTTGGTATTTTGATGATTTTACCCACATTTTTCAACGGAATTGTCTGAAAATCCACACAAAGAGTTCCTTGTGGGTACTTTATATCTCGGCAGAGAATTATCTATATAGGTCCACAATATTGTATAGCCCCCATGTAACGGTACCCCCGATATTCGGTATTTTGATGATTTTAGCCACATTTTTCAATGGAATTTTCTGAAATTCCACAAAAGGAGTCCCTTGTGGGCATTTTACCTCCTAAAAAAGAATTGTCTATATAGGTTCACGATATCGTGTATCCCCCATATAACTGTAACCCCCGATATTCGGTATTTTGATGATGTTAGCCACGCTTTTCAATGGAATTGTCTTAAAATCAACACAAGTAGTTCCTTGTGAGTACTTCACCCCCTGAGAGAGAATTGTCTATACAGGTCCACGATATCGTATATCCCCCATATAACGGTACCTCCCGATATTCGGTATTTTATGATTTGACCCACATTTTTCATCGGAATTGTCTGAAAATTCACACAAGGAGTTCCTTGTGGGTACTTTATACCTCGGCAGAGAATTATCTATATAGATCCACGATATTGTATAGCCCTCATATAATGGTAACCCCGATATTCGGTATTTTGATGTTTTTAGCCATATTTTTCAACGGAATGGTCACAAGGGGTTCTTTGTACACAAGGGGTTCTTTGTGAGCACTTTACCCCCCGACAGAGAATTCTCTATATAGGTTAACGATATCGTATAGCTCCCATATAACGGTACCCCGCGATATTCGGTATTTTGATGATTTTAGCCACATTTTCCAATCGTATTGTCTGAAAATCCACACACAGAGTTCCTTGTGAGCACTTTACCCCTGAAACGGAATTGTCTATATAGGTCCACAATATCGTATATCCCCCCGTACTCCCCTATATTCGGTATTTTGATGCCACTTTTTCCAATGGAATTATCTGAAAATCCATACATGGAGTTCCTTGTGAGTACTTTACACACAGACATAGATTTGTCTTTATAGGTCCACAATATCGTATATCCCCCCATATATCGGCACCTTCCTATATTAGATATTTTAAAGATTTTAAAAAATTTTTTATTGGATTTTATTTTTTTGAAAATTTTCTAATTCGTTCCAAATGGTGGAGGGTATTCAAAGTTCGGCCCGGCCGAACTTACTGCTTTTTTATTTGTTTAGTTCTAACCTTGCTTTCCAAAATACTCCAGACACAATAGTCCAACGGATTTAAGTCTATTTTCTTTCTTTTGCGGTGTAAGTTCTTGCACTTTTTTGGAATTTCAATGGCTTTACCCCGAGCTCATTTTTCAATATTTGCCGAATGGAATATTGCGATATGTTCAGCTCACGAGCCAGAACCTCAGAACCACTTGGCCAATGTTCACAATTCCTATCAACCTACGGAATGGTCTCTTGCAAGAAAAGGATAAAATCTAATAAAATCGCGGAAAATATTTTCCAATAAAAAAGTGAATATCATTTGTTTCATTTTTTTCTATTTTTGTCATATTTATTATCGCATGCGATTTTTTCAATTTGAATTGTAAATTTTCTAATTTTTACACCCCGCAACACGAAATTTTGTATGTGGGTAGGGTTAGGGCCAGAATTAAAGCTCATTGTTCTCAGGATGTACAATTAGGGGTTCATATGGACTAAACAAATTTAATTTTTTCTAATTTTACTAGGCCACAATTGAAAACCAATCGATACAGAGTTTCGCATCAGAAGAGAGTTAAGGACAGAGAAGAAGACTAGCATTTTGGATAAACATTGGATTATATTTAGCTGTAAAATGGACCACAACTTTCGTGTGAAATTATTTTAAATTCTTAACAACAACTCCGGAGTGGGTAAATATTGGCCAAATTTTCCGGGTCAAAAACGTAAGGGTAACATCTGGGTAGGGCTCCTTGACATTATTTCAAAAACAAAATCTTCCAAAATGGATTTGGACATAAGGAGACTTCAAACATGTTGTAGTGTTATAGGGTATCACATGTTCGGCCCCGCACGATAGTCTTTGCTTACTTGTTTGATTTTAGAAATGCCAAAAAGATGATTCTAAATGTTTCTTCCATTTCTTTTTAAATATTAACATTTATTTTCAGAAAGTAATTTCTTAAAAAAAATACAATTTAAAATTGCTTTTACTCCTTAAAGTTTGACAACTGCAATCCTACCTTTGATGAAATATTGTCCACAATGACTTCAGTTGTTTTTATACCCTACAACACTATGTGTTGGGGGTATTATAAGTTTGATTGGGCCAGAATTTATGTAACACCTCGAAATATTGGTTTCCCATATAGGAAAGTATATATGGATCTTCCTAGCTCGCCGAGCTGAGTCGATCTAGCTATGTATGTCCGTCCGTCCGTCTGTCCGTCTGTCCATGTTAATTTGTAATCACTCTACAGGTCGCAATTATGATCCGATCCTAACGAAATTTTGCACGAAGGTGGGGTTAGGGTCAGAATAGAAGCCTATTTCTTTTGGAGATGATCGCCAAATGTTTAGGGGTTGAAATGGACCAAATACTGAAAAAATGTCGGATTTTGCAGTAGCTATACAGGCCTCAATTATAGACCAATCGACGGAATTTAACATGTAGCTAGAGTTTAGGGCGTGGAAGAAGCCTACCAATTTGGATGGTCATCGGATAATATTTAGCGTGTAAAATATACCAGATCTTTTGTGTTGAAGAAATTCAAAATTTTTCAATAAACCGCAAATGTTTTAAATCCCGGCGAAATTAAAAGCCATGACAAGGTTACTTCTGATCTTTACATTGATGTTAAGATCCAAAAATTCGAATATATAGCAAATATATGCGATATATATGTCTATCAAAGAAGATATGCTTGAAAGATCTCTTATATGTCGAGAACGGCTGAACTGATTTCAACAGTTCTCATTAATTCAGAATGGCCTCTTGGCAGGAAAGAAAAAACGTCCAAAAAAATTGCATAAAAATATCTCTCTAAAGATGAAAATATTGATTTTGTAAAATTTTCTCTTTTTTTTTCAATTTTGTCATATTTTTGGCATATTTTCATTTTGAATTAAACATTGGTAATTTTTCTACAGCTAACAAAACTAATTAGTTAGGTTATCAGTATATCATATACAGATCGCATTTATGGCCCGATCCTTAAGAAATTTTGCATGGGGATAAGATGAGGGTCAGAATAGAAGCCTACTCTTTTTGGAGATGATCGCCATATATTTAGGAGTTGAAATGGACCAAAAAAATGCAACATTGTCAGCAGGTCGTAATTATCGCCCGATCCTCGCGCACGTTTGAATGGGGGTTACCGCACATTGCAAAATCTCCATTCCAGTGACTCTATGGAGAATTCACAAATACAGGAAAGACGCACTTCTGACTATTTCGTTAACGCTGATTTCGTGGAAGAATATAGTCAAATGTCTGTATCTCAAAAAAATCAAAAGCCAATAATAAATGTTAATCTTTTGCCACTTCTGAGAGACTATGGGTCTTTGGGAAATATTGGTTCCAGATCTAGGAAGACCATTTACGTGCAACATCTACCAATAAATTTGAAATGAGCAAATTAGTTTAAGTTGCTATTATTCGAAAATTAGAGAACGAAACCTGATGGTTTTCTTTTATTATTTGTCACAATATCTTGTGAAATTCTGTCGAGTATTTCGCATGCATAAACTGTATGGTTTATTATAGTGTTGTAGGGTATTCAACGGTCGGCCCCGCTCGACTGTAGCCTTTGCTTACTTGTTTTTTATATGTTAGAAAATGCCATGAAAATCTCAATCCATCTTGAAATAAATGTAAATAATTAAAATAATTTCAGGGTTGGATAACTTTCCAACATTTTGCTTATGTTTTTTTTCTGGTATTTGTCCCCACATAAAACTAACTTACATATCATAATGACGTTTCCTGTGGACATGCTTCAAGACATTTCCCTACGTTTGTTTTTCTTGTTGCCCTAGCGGATTACTTCATAATTTCTCTTTGTAACGTTTTCCTTTTTTAATTACTTACAAGGTTCTTATTCCTTAGTTCTCCCCCAGGATTCCAGTGAGCCATGAAATAGCAGGGTTACTTTTTTCGCTTTTGTATTACAGTTTGTATACCCGATATTTAAGCAGCAGAAGTCTGCAAATCGTAATGATATTTTAATTGTTTTTGTTTACTTTTTTCTTTTAATTTGCGAAGTAATACTTAAAGATTCCACACATACATGTTAACATAGGTATACATATTGTATACGATTTTCCTTTAGATATGTGATTTTAATTGGATGCTGTTTCTGATCTCATGAGGTGGCTTGCATGGGGTAAAATATACGAAGTACTTGACAACTGCTTCAGTTGGGGAAACTAGGCAGAAGAGCAAGTAGTTAAAATTTAAGCCGAGTGTTGGTAGAATTCAACAAATTATATAGATTTTTTTGCAAAAAAAATCTTTTATATGTTCCACATCCAGACTTTTGAGAAATTTTTAAAATAACATCGGAGCAAATATACTTCAAATATTGTTATATTTGAGATTATGAGTTCTTAAATCCAAATCAAAAACAATACAAGGTGAGATGAAAAAACTGCAACCAACTTCAGGCTGCTGCCAATTCCAAGCCACTCGTCCGACAGATGTTAAAATTATTCCAGTGACAGCTCATTGTATTGTTTACAAGCATACAGAAGCATTTTGGTAAGAATTTTCCAGAAAAAAGTTATTCATGATGGTGTGAATTCCTATTTGGCTGGAAAACCACAAGTGGCTATCGTTAGAGCACTCCAGCATTTAAATGTGAATAAATCTTATGTGTTTCGTACCATCGCTCGTTACCGTGATACTGGTAGCGTAGCCCGACGTCAGGGAAGTGGACGGAAGAAAACAGCAACATCAGCAGAAATGGTTCGAAAAGTAAAGACGCGACGTGATCGAAACCCGTGTCGCAATGGTCGAAAAATGGCTCGTGAGCTGAACATATCGAAATTTTCCATTCGCCAAATATTGAACCAGTAAAGAAAGTCTTAAAGTCGGACAGGGCCGACTTTATGATACCCTACACCACTTTGCTAATTTAGAAGAGCTCCACATAACAATTAAATGTTTTTATGGGAGAATTCTATCATACACGCTATGATTATAATTATAATTTAAAGTTCAAAGGACTAAATATGCCGAAGCATTTGTATCTTTTAAATTCGGACTTGTATTGCCCATTTGGTGCAAAATTAATTTGAATTCGGATAAAAATATATATGGGAGCTATATCCAAATCGTAACCGATATCGATAAAATTTGGCAAAGATATTTCTGAGCTGTATTTGATATATTTCCCTGAATATCGTTGCTACGGAGTGCATATTACGGCTGTGGGTAACAAATATGACAAATCGGATGAACAGTATATATGGGAGCTATAGCTATATCTGAACCGATCTTCACCAAATTTGACATACTAGCTTCTAAACTCAATTTGGTCGTTAGTGCCAAATTTCATCCCATTTGGACGTTTGGTGCACAATCAAAGGTAAATCGGACGAAGTTATATATGGGAGCTATATCCAAATCTGAACCGATCTCGATAAAATTTAGCAAATGTATTTCTGAGCTGTATTTGATATATTTCCCTGAATATCGTTTTTACGGAATGCATATTACGGCTGTGGGTAACAAATATAACAAATCGGATGAACAATATATATGGGAGCTATAGCTATATCTGAACTGATTTCGATCAAATTTGGCATACTTATTTCAGGTCCAATCTGATCGTACATGCAAAATTCCATACTATTCCGGCTATATTACACATTTGGTGCACAATAAAAGGAAAATCGGACGATAATATATATGGGAGCTATATCTAAATTTTGACCGATTATCTCCAATTTCAATAGGGTTCGTCCTTGGGCAATAAATGCGAACTGTACTTTGTTTACAAAAATACATGGACAGACGGAAGGACGGACATGCATAAATCGACTCAGAATGTGATTCTATGCAGATCATCCAAAGGAACTATGGGTCTATCTCGTTTCCTTTTGCCTGTTACAAACAAATGCACAAAGACATAATACCCTGACCACCTTGTGGTGTAGGGTATAAAAATGAGCTCGGGGTAAAGCCATTGAAGTTCCAAAAAGTGCAAGAAAAGTGTTAAAGAGTTGCTTCGCTTTGTCGAAAGTATTGAACTGCCGAATTTGGTTTTCTCCGATTAGAAGACATTCGTTATTTGTAAACAAACAAAATGATCATGTTCACTTGCCAAAGAGGTCAGCTGAAAATGTGCACCTTAGGTTGGCCACCAGAACTCAAGCGCCGGTCATGGCGATGGCGTGGGCCGCCATAACAGCCGATGGTAGCTCTTCGCTCATATTAATCGACCGTGGCATCAGAATAAATGCCGAATATTTTCGTGAACATAATTTGGAGGGTGTATTGATGCCTTTTGGCCGCAGACCATGGCAACAATGGGCCAAAATACCGCAGAGCGACATTCGGGCAGCGTGTGACCGTTTCATTGGCCACTTTAAGGCCATAATTCATGCCAAAGGTGACAAATTCGAACGAGAATTCACTTATTCTAAAAATTTGTGCTATTTCCGACATTTTTTGCATTCATTCAATAAAATTTAAAAAAAATTAAAAATATGGCGTTTGACTTTGTTGCAGTCTTTTTATCTTACCCTGTATTTTGACTTTTGAACATATTTCTAAAAATAGTGTTATTACTGTACGGATCCATATGGGACAACTTTGATTCAGGATCCACATTTTTTTTAAGGTAGAGTTTATGAAGAAGTTGTTAATACAAGGTTTTACATTGTCGGCCTTGCAGGACTTTTGTTTTTGCTTACTTGTTTTTATTTTCGACTTAAACGAAGCTATGTATAAATATTATGAAATGTATAAGTTTGAAATATGAAATTTGTATTGCCCGTTATACTCGGAAGTAATACTTGTTCAAGGACCCCCTTGAAGAATACGAGTTTTATACGAAGTGACCTCTCCACTACATTGTTTGTACAGAATCAAGGAGCCGGTGGATTATACAAAAAATTCTTGCTCATATGTTTTGTTGATACAGATTGGCGACATTGCTTGTTTCGTTTGCAGCTGTGGGTTGTACTGTTTCTGATTTCATTTCATATTCCCTATTTTCATCTATTCGATTTCCACTTTAATTACTACCACATCGTTGGAATGCATTCATATGTATGTTTTTTCTCATCTGCGGCATGATTTAAGTCCCCTGAAATGAGTAATCAAAGTATGTCATTGGATCTGTTGATTTTTAAATTCACAAAGCCTTCGGATAGATGCAACTTGTTAATGTGATACGAGATACAATCATACATTTTAAACAGTTATTTTGTACCGCGCAAGGACTACTTTCACCATCGTAATTATCACAGGATTCATCTCTTTTATTTATAAAACGACATTACACTGGAAATGTAATTAGCGTTTTAAATTGCTTAGGTCAAAAATGCATTTGCCTGAATTGAGAAAATGTACTGTGGAGCAATACTAAACATTTTCATTAGCAATTTACAAACAAGGTGATAGTTAAAAAAAAATTCGAATAAAAAGGGAGAGGACTTAAAGGAATGCATATTTGTGGTTTAACAAAATGAAATTCTCAAAAACTATAAACTGCACCTCTACATCTGTGAATAAAAATCATACAAAGAATGTGCTTTATTTTTCCTAAATTCTAATCCTGCAGGACATTTAAGAGGGATATTGTATCAATTTTGTTTTAATTGCAGCTAATGGTAAGCTTAAATGCTGTTGAAATCAAATTTATTTTCAAAGGACCTGCTGCAGGATATTAATTTATATGTATTATTTTTCATGAGATTTCGCCAATTGAGAAAATGTGGTTGGTTGAGGGAACATGAATTCAGGGCAGCAAATGCAACTCAGCTGAATGTCCATTCAAATCAAAACTCTCTCATTTGATGTGACAATGTTTCCGGAGTTCCAATGATGCAAAGCTTATTCAAACTTATGAGGTAGTTAAATTCAATTGTCTCTTTAACCTACTGGCAATGAGAGGAAAATTAGGAAATACAATCCAATACTGGAGTCTTTAAGCAACAAATATCAAAATTTTCTGAAAAAAAAAAACACAATTTCCGAGGTTGTCGTTTATAAACAAAGTACCTATAATCACATTTGTGGGCCAATTCGCAACTTGTATGGTGTTTTCCAGAACTGCAAGAATGTGAATGAACTATTGCTGGACATAGAATTTTTGCATGAGGTTAGAGTTTAGGCCACGCCAGAAGGCAATAAGATATCATTTTGGGGGTAAAATGGACTATAAATTTTGTGTGAAAAACCCCAAAACTACAGAAACCTACTGGAATGGGTTTGGACCTATGGCGGTTCTCCAAAAAATGAAATAATGAAAAAATCCTACCTATAAATTACAAATAATTATTTTAAAATGTCCAATGTATTAGACCGCTGCAAGGACATGAATTAGTGAATATTTTAAAATGGCCATAAGTCCCTAAATAGTCACCTTTCGGCGTTTTTATTTTTTTTTGCGATCAGTTTCTTAGAGATGAATATTTTAAAATGGCTTTAAATGTTGAGATTTCAGCGTTTTTAGTTATAATTTGTGATCAGTATTTTACGCATGAATTAGTGAATAGTTTAAAATGGCCATAACTTCTTAAATTTTGAGTTTTTAGCTATTATTTGTGATCAGTATTCTAGGCATGAATTAGTGAATATTTTTGAAAAAGTCCACAACTCCTTGAAAACAGAGTTTTCGGCGTTTTTAGCTTTTAATCGTGATCAGTATTTTAGCTTTTAATTGTGATCAGTATTTTAGGCATGAACTAGTGCATATTTTACAATGGTCATAACTCCTTAAATATTGAGTTTTAAGGCCTTGTTAGCTATTAGTTGTGATCAGTATTTTAGGCATGGATAAGTGAATATTTGTAGATGGAAAATAACTCATTAAGTATTCACTTTTTTTAGGCATAAATTACTGAATATTTGAAAAAGCCCATAACTCTTTAAATATTGAGTTTTCAGCGTTTGTAGCTATTATTTGTGATCAGTATTTTAGGCATGAGTTATTAAACATTTGAAAAAGTCCATAAGCCCTTAAATATTTACTTTTCGGCGTTTTAGCTATTATTTGAAATCTGTATTTTAGGAAATGGCCATAACTTCTTATATATTGAGTTTTCAGCGTTTTTATCGATCAGTGTTTTAGGCATGAAGTAGTCAATATCTGAAAATGCCACCAAAAACCTTTACTGTTTTCAGTTATTATTTGAGTTTAGTATGTTAGGCATGAATTAGTGAATATTTAAAAATGGACATAACTCTTTAAATATTGAGTTTTTGGGCGTTTTTAGCTATTAGTCCATAACTCCTTAAAAATTGAGTTTTCGGCGTTTATAGCTATTCGGCCAATGTCGATACAACAGTCGACGTGAAGTCGATTGTTGAATATATCTGTCGCTGTAAAAAATTGTGACGACATTGTATTTTTTAGTCGGCGTTGATATTGTAAACATTTTGTATTTGATATTTGACTATGAAAAAAAAGGTAAAACAATTTGAAATGTAGGTTTGCGAATTGGAAAAAAACATATTTGGCAAAACCATGTTTGCTACAAATATAAATGTAAACGGGCCTCCGATAAGAGACTCCGATGGCTAGCAAAAAGTATGTTAAAATTAAAATTATTTTTGTATATTTTTATACTTAGTTTTCTAAAATTCTTCTAGGTTTGGAGAGATTTAAAATTTAAAACTGAAAAAAAATTGTGCACAATAAGGGTGAAGCCAGCAGCACTGGAGGTGGCATTTTTAAGCAAATGACTTTCTCGCCTTGAAGGAGTCTGTCGCGAATGTAATGTGGTTTCAAAAGTTACTGAATCCACCAAGTCGTGCACTTGGAATAGAAAATACGGAAAACATAAGTGTATCAGACGTTATAGTTCATTAAAATGAGCAAGAGGACAATGCTGATGACGAGACTGCTGTAACTATTGAAGCTTCTCGGTTGCCTAGAAAAAACAATTGTAAATAGTCATCAAGGAAAGAATAAACTATTGAACTCTTGAAAGAGCAGTATAAACTTTTGGAACAACATAATCAAGAGTCAGGCAATGCAAATATGTTGGTTTGCTGCCTTAGCACTCGCCGCTGCACTACTAATACATTCTCCTCTTCATCATCGCTTGAACTTAATATATGTAACGCATTTATAATATTCATTTTTTCACTATATTTTTTATTTTTTCGAAAGAGACGAAATTAGAATTCATAATACAAACAATTTTTTTATCTTTGTTTTTGTCAATAACAAGGGAGTGTTGCCAACGTTTTTTAATTATTGCCAACTTTTATTTTAAACTGCCGATGTCGCTTCTATGTCTTACCGCAATACCATTTTTGAATCGAAGCGGCGGCGACTTGCACATTAGTGGACGACAACTATAGAAACGACAAATGTAATTGGGTCGATTATTTGTGATCAGTATTTTAGGCATGAATTAGTAAATATTTTTAAATGCAAGTAACCCCTTAAATATTCACCTTTCCGCGTTTTTAGCTGTTATTTATCAGTTTTTAGGCATGAATTAGTGAATATTTGAAAATGCACATAACTTCTATATTATTCACTTTTCAGCGTTTTTAGTTTTATTTGTATTTTTGGCATGAATTAGTGAATGTTTTAAAATGGCCATAAGTTCTCAAATTTTAAGTTTTTGGCGTTTTTACGGCCATTGTTAAATCGGCATAGAATTTTATACTGATCCAACATATATATTCTTCGTGGGGTTTAAAATGTTTAATTGGAAGTGTTACAAAAGGAATGACAACCTTAATGTACCCTCCATACTATGAGGGTATAAAAGAAATTATGTTTAAAGAGAAGGAAAAAGGGTAGAAATTTAAGTGTAGAAACTACTACTAAGGGATGGTACTAAAAAAAAATTGGAAAATATTTCCAATGGTCAACATGGTTGGAAAATAAAAGAAATGGCACCCAGAATTTCCTGGCAAAATTTGACAGGAAAATCCGCCTTTTTTGAATTTGATAAGTGAAAAGGTTGGTGGTGCGGCTCCGTATCCTAGAAAAACCAGTGGAGAAATTGTGTTTATATATTATTCAATAGTTAGAGTTCGCTAAATTTAAATTTTAACAAAATTATTGATAACAAGTAATTGATAAGAAGTAAGGTCATTTCCTGTACATTGGGAGGTCAATGAAATAAAGTAATAACAATTTGGCCGTTCAACACTATTTTTGACCTTATCGGCAGCTGAAACCAGATGGCTAGAACTATTAGTAATTTTGGCACAAACTTTTTACAATTTGATCATTTCGAAAGAATAATCATCTAATTTGTCTAATGCGGAAAATCCAGACTAGTACGTAATGATGCAGTAGCATGTGCACGATATTATAATATTATAATTCTGACATATTAGCATTCCATAGGGCTAATATGGGTATCCAATTTATTCTGGATGCGTACGATTGTTGTTGTAAATTATAAATTACATTAATAAATTTTAAAGGGTTGTCTCGCGAGATGTCGCTGAAGAAATTCGTAAAATAAAACAAAAGAAATTTCAGCACAGGAATCTGTATATTGTGGTCTTGGAATGCATCTTGTGGAAAATATTTGTGGCGATGTTTACATTAATACAGGTAGACCTGAGGAAAGAGTTTCCATTGTAAAAATTAAATGACATATATTTTTATTACATATATATTACAACATTATGATCAAGGCCCTGGTGAATTGAAAGATACATGTCTAGCGGATTTTACTGCAAACTATACCTAATAGTATAACATTAACAAGATAAATTAGTGAAAATGGTTATGATGAAATGGAGAGACTGAATGACCATTCAGATTTGATTATAAAGAAAAGAAAGGGGTTGACTAGAAAATTGATGATGTTGTATTAAAGGTCTGAAGGAGAACAACTTTTGAATCCTGACGGTTATTCATCAATAAAGAACCAATAGAGTTAATTAGAATATTGCTTGTGACATATTAACATATATTTTGTTTTAATTTATTTATTAAAGAGTAGCAGCAATTCTCCAAAGGCCCCGTCTGTTCCTGCCGGCTCATATTCAGAGTTTCAACGATGACAGATAGATTTTTATTAAGATAGGAAATGCAACTCTGCAGAATGTGTAGGGAAGTGTAGGTGCGTTTAAAGCACAAACAGATAATCATGAAAAACGCGAGAAAATAGAAGGAAAGAGGGATAATTAGCATAGTTTTTGGCCGCATAATAGGCGTACCGGAAAATGTCGGTTTCCATCTCAGAGGTTAACCATGATTATTAAAAAAAAAAACAGCTTGTACTTAATATTCTCAATGGGCAACAATGTTGACAAATAAATGAAATGGCATCAAGAGATTCCTGGCAAAATTAGACAGTTAAAAGGTTGGTGGCTCCTTATCCTAGAAAAAAAAAAACAGTGGAAAATTGTGTTTATAGTGTTTTTCAACAGTTAGAGCTCGCTAAATTTAAATTTAACAAAATATTTTATGACAATTTTTACTAAAAACTAATATACATTTTAAGACCCACCAAAGCCTGACCGGCATGCCCAGGTATCTTGCAAAAGCTGTACATTACGGACGTAAACCTGCAATTTTCGCGAATTCCCCGTTCCCAATCTGAAACAAGAAAAAAGGGAGGATAAACAAGTATGGATTCCAAAATAGTTTTTCGTGGTAACCTGATACTTTATTAAGCGAGAAACTCGGGATTGAGCTCAAACCAGAGTTAGGAACCGCAGGTTTTATCTTGTTAAACTGCCTTCGTATTTCAGGGCAATTTGGTACTTGTTGTGGTTCTCTGAGGGTCAAAAAAAGTTGCCTGATAAAAAAATTAAATGCATAATAAAACGGAATGACTGATCCATAAATACATAGAACAAAACAGTTCCGACTCGTACTATACACCAAATTTGTTTAGATAATCTGAATCTGCAGTTTTAAATTTAGTCTAAAACAATACATAATGAATAATGCCGATATGTTTCTAGTCTGATATAAATCTTTGTTTGAAGAACAACAATAAATTACTTTGGAGCACCAACGAGCAGCTTATAGTGGATTTTGGTACCTGCAAAAAGTTGAACTTATTAACATGGACCGTTTCAACACACAACAAACTTTTGCTTCGGAAAGCTTCTGCGCGGCAAAAAATTTCCAAATCAAAATAATGATTACAAATTCTGCCGAGCATGTAGAAGATCTATCAAAAATAATGGGAAATCCTGTTTTCCTGACACTTTGATATTAAAGAACGACTAATCACTGCTAGGTTGCCTTACATGAGAATCGTTTCACTTGGCTTCGAAAGGCAAAGCGCGATAAAAGGCACTGTAGTTAATGTAGAATCCATTACGTCACTCCCAAGAACTTCTGCCGAAGCAAAAGTTATTCAACTTCATGTAGAATGACTGAGACAATACGACCATTAAAAGCAGCGAGATATTTCATTACAACTGATTTCTATAAAAACTACAACATTAGCAGTAATGAATCTTGGATGCAAAATTTTAATTCACAAGAAAATGTACCCTCATGAAGAGGACACTGACGTTACTACGGGTATTTATAATTCCCAAGTGACAAAAAATTCGTCTAATAATAACAGAGACGTAGACTAAGATGATGACGGCGAAACGTTGAACCTAGGAGGCCAGGATTATTGTTAGAAAATGTGCCTATAGAAAATCAGGCACTGGAACGGGTTGTAGTGGCTCCTGGTTAAGGTCAACGACCACTCGAGATGAAGATTCCGAGGAACTTGCATTTGCATCCGTATATTTTGGTTCGAAACGACCATGTCCGGAGACATACAATAAAATTATGCTATTGGAATTTCGTCGATATTACAGATGGGCATATAGAGTAGACAAGTTATTATACAGCTATAAGAGGTGGAGCTTATGCATGAATGCTACATCTATAGTTTTAAGAAACCATACGAAAAAAGAGAAATGTAACTGCCAGTAATGTCCTCAATGAGGGCTATTAACGACTCATTAATTAAACACGATATTGGATAGAGAATTTTGAAAGAAGTAAGGCCATTTCCTGCGCATTGGGAAGTCAAAAAAAAAAAAAAAATAATAAAGTAATTATCGGCAGCTGAAACCAAATGGCCAGAACTATTAGTAATTTTAGCACAAACTGTTTACAATGTGATCATTTCCAAAGGAATAGTCAGACTAATGCGTAAAGATGCAGTAACATGTGCACGATATTTAGATTTAGGCAACTTGGTAAACGCTTATAATTCTGACATATTAGCATTCCATAGAGCTAATATGGGTATCCAATTTATTTTGGATGCGTACGATTGTTGTTGTAAATTATAAATTACATTAATAAATCTAAAAGGGTTGTCTCGCGAATTCTGCGAGATGCTGCTAAATAAATCCGTAAAAAAATAAATTAAATTTCAGCTCAGGAAGATGTATATTGTTGTCTTGGAATATATCTTTCGGAAAGTATTAGTGGCGATGTTACATTAATACAGGTAGACCTGAGGAGAGTTTTCATTGTAATATCTCGCTAAGAAATATACTGATTTATTACAACATTATGTTCAAGGGCCTGGTGAATTGGAAGATACATGTCTAGCGGATTTTGCTGCAAATTATAGCTATAGTATAACATTAGCAAGAGAATTTAGTGAAAATGGTTATGATGAAATGGAGAGACCGAGGGACAATTCAGATTTGATTATAAAGGGAAGAAAGCCTCTCGTCATTGGATATTGGAAAATACATATAGGGTTGACTGTAGAGTATTGATGATTACCCATGGAGATCAGAAGAAGAACCACTTTTGAATGCTGACGCTTTTTTATAAATAAAGAACAAATAGAGTTAATTACAATATTGCATGTGACACATTAACACATGTCTTGTTTTAATTTATTTATTAAAAAGTAGCAGCAATCCTCCAAAGTCCCCGTCTGTTGCTGCCTGCTCATATTCAGAGTTTCAAAGTTGACAGATGATTTTTTATTAAGATAGGAAATGCAACTCTGGAGAGTGTGTAGGGACGTGTAGGTGCGTTTAAAGCATGCTGTATGTATTATCGTGTGCTATTTTGAATGTGGACTGAATGGTAATGTCCAGATTACATCTCTAAGAGAGCTCTTTTGGATACATAAGGTAGTAGATTTTTATTTGGCAAATACGAAGTCCTTGGTTGAGTTTGGTGGTTACTTGAATAGTAAATCACGATAATCACCAGTTATTAAAAAATTAAAGACGATATTCCTTTTTTACTTCGTTCAGATTTTAATTGTTAGGATTAAGAAAAAATATAATAAATTGTTTTTATGTTTAACAGTGTATTTGTAACAAATTTGGAAGGGTTGAGAACCTCCTGGCAAAATATATATGCCTCGACTGAGCTTGTCGGAATCCCATCATAGAGCCGTGTCAAGCGTCATACAAAAAGATGGAGTCTCATTAGGCGGTACGTAACAAGAAGCACCAATAGTTTAAAACAATTGGGACTAGATAAACTAGATAAATCCAAGAGGAGTTCGATACCAAAATCCTTAAAAATTAACAGAAAGAACACATGGAAAGATAACGAATTTAGAATTCTTGGTATTACTGAATTAGATTAAAACAATAATGTCGTTACTCTTGTTGATAATGAAATAAGTGATTAATGTCCAACTTGCAAAACAATAAGATTGTCACCTCTTCTCCAATCTGCAGAATTTTTGTCTATTATATGTACATTAATTGAAAATCAAATGCTCTATTTCAGCCATGCACAAAAAAAAAACATTGTTTTGTAAAAATTGGATCGAATTGTTGGAGGTGATATTGGTGTTGGAAAAAACAGTCTAATTTATGTAATATACCAATCTGTTAATTACCGACTTTGCCAGTTACCTGGAAACGATTCAAACGTTTTAAAAGTTTGATTTATGTACCAAACGGAATGGCTGAGTTTGGCATTGATCTGCACTTAATGTTTTGCCTTCCAATAAATCAATCATTTACAGAAATAAGTCCACTATGTTCAGAGATGGTAAACACATTAAATGCAAAGTTAAAGACTCTAAATCTTATATTTATTGATGTAATTGGAATGGTAGGTGGAAAATTGTTAGCACAAATTGATTCAGATTTAACGAAATATTTAAAAGTACATAGACTTTCGGTGGATCATTTATATTAGTTTCTAGAGGACCCAAACAATTTCCACCAATGGAACTTCCTTATGGGACAAATGTATTTTTTTTACTCTCAGAAATTATGCTTCAAAGAAAGGATCTAACATTTGTTATTGCGTTAAACAACTTATCATGTGGTTCAATGTCCGCTGAAGACATTTTTTTAAAAAGATCAAGAGAGAACATTCACTTATTTTTATCGAACAACGAACTCGATATTTTTATTTCTGTAAAGCTAAATTCTATACAATCGGAATGTATAATATATAATATCATACGCAAAAGTTTGTGTTAAATTTTCTCGAATTTTGGTCATTTAAAACAACTGAGACCGAAAGATTACTTAGTAAAGTAAAGTTTTAAAGTTAGTGAAAAATGTATGGTAACTGTTAACATAGACATTGGAGATGAATTATTAAGCGGGATGACAGGGACGTTGTTGCAAGTTAACTGTGATGTACATGGGAACCTAGCCACAATATGGGTTCATTTTCTTAATGTTGGTGTCGAAATGCGCAAAGTTACATACAAAGTTATAACTGATAACTTTTCCATGGGAGCTCTGATTAACTAAATCGAACAAATACTTGCTGAGAATTAGACTATTTCGTAAAAGACAGTTGTAATGGGCGACTTTGTGACAACGTGTTTTCTTACTTTAAAGCTGTTATAGGTTCAGCGGGGGTCGTCACAAATAATTTTTTTAGTTTCGGGGATATTTGGGAGTGGAATGCAGAAGGATTGTTTTTCGATAATTACAGTTTACACCATTAAAAAATATTTTACATTTGTTGATTTAGAGAATTTCACATTATTCCATTTGTAGCTCTTGGTCAATTGTAAGAAACACCATACACTGTACGACGACGGGATTTAAAACAGCAGACAATTGGAAATAAATGGTGAGTCCCATTGACGGCATTATTAAATTATTTTAGTGTTTTTACAACATACGTTAGTATAAATATGCCTTAAAAGTAAAAATGTACCTAATACGAAAGAAAAAAATTAAATCTACCTTAAAAATACAAAAACTTCAAACTAAACTACATACAATTATTATGTTACTGAGCTGTGTTGTAGACACGCTCAGAGTTGGCGTCAAATCTGTGGTACTTTCCTCCATCTGTCCTCTTCGCATCTGTCTGAACAACGACTGGCAAAAGCGAGGGCTCCTAAGGGATCACGGCTTGGACTGGTCTTGCACAAAATGTTTGTTTAGCGACTTCCCTGGACCACCTGAAGGAGGATTACTGCTAATGTACGCCGATGACATTTATCGCTTCGGCAGCACCGTTGAAAGAGATTGAAGGTGTACATGAATACGATCCACAACTACTTCAACAAGTGGGGACTTAACCTTAAAGTTGGAAGTGTGTATCTGTGGTTTACAAAGGAAAACCACAGTCTCCAGCTTCCGGAGATACATCCATAGGATCAGGGTTGGTGACCAACTAATTGGAACTTCTGATAGGATTAACCTGGGAATCATCCTGCATGACAGATTTGACTTCTGCCATCACGTGGACTATGTGCTGTCAAAAGCCAAAAAGATAATTACGCACACCAGAGGCTGTTTCGGATGCGAAGAGGACTGCATTTAAATCTGCTTATCTACAAGTAAATATTCCTTTGTCGCTTGGGCTGATATATCTTCGGCTTAAATGTAACCCGCAGCTCTAATAAAATTAGGTGACGCGATGATGATCGCTTAATGTAATATCATCGCAGGAAAGTACCACAGATTTGACGCCTACTCTGAGCGTGTCTACAACACAGCTCAGTAACATAATAATTGTATGTAGTTTAGCTTGAAGTTTTTGAAAATAATTTCATAATGCCGTCAATGGGACGGCACGGATTTGTCTTAAAATTGGTATTTGTAGTGCTTAATGGCTTCTAGATCCTGTGGGGGAACATTGTATGCACGTGTTTACGTTTTCGTGTTGCCCCCATATAAGGGTACCTCTCGATATTCGGTATTTTGATGATTTTTGTAAAATTATCCGCAGATTAGTCTAAAAGACGGTATTTGTTGTTCTTAATGGGTTGTGTGAATACCTATTAGCACGACAGAGACCGTAAGTATAGGGCAATTGCCCTATAACAAAGGTAAGATTTTTGCAGGGTTGTATGGCATTATTTCAAAAACGAAATCTACTAAAAAATGAGATTCGTCGCTGAACACAAGAAGCGCGTGCGTTAAACTTGTTTAACATTTTGTTAATAAATTTCAATGATTTGCTAGTGTTTTTCGTTTGTAAGACGATTCATGGTTAAAGTATAGACCAAACTGAAAATGTCTGCCAGTGAAACAAAACACAAACGTGCATGAGCTGTGTAAAATAGTGTTGCAAAAAAGATAAAGATAGTCTAAAACTCAAATTTGCATTTAACAGATCATATAGTAAGTTCTTGGTCCTAGACTGCAACAATAGTGATCGATAAAATTTAAATAAGTTACAAAAACAAACTTTAAAAAATATTCAGTTTTTACGAATAATTTTTTTTGGCATGTAACCCACTCTACATTAGGTCAAACATTATTATATACAAACATTAGATAAGTTAGATTGATTAATCAATTTACAATAATCACCTCACCTTCAAATTCCCAATAACCTGTTGCACTAGAACGAGTAGATATCCCAATATATTTAATGGGGAAAAGTTTAATATCCTTGTGAAACATAAATGGGATATTTTCACCCTAACGACCCACGGCAATGGCTGTATCATTCCATGTATCCAGAATCCAAGCAACTCATAGGCATTCACAATGTCCGCTGGATGAGGTTTCAAATACCTCCGGTTGTTCCATACCAGACTCTCGTATAACTGACTTTGTATTACTCATGGCACCAATAACAATTTCATACATGGGCAAACCCACCAATGGCTGGAAGACCCAGCCACCTAAGACTATTTCATACAAGGGCAAACGTTCTTCATTGTTCGGTGACAGAGCCACGTGACAATCATTGGAACACTTGACTTTAAACAAGAATGAGTCGCCATGCACCGGATAGAATTTATATCTCTTCACATTTGGTGTATTTACTGTGCGATCTATTTCAATTTTTGCATAATCACTCGTAAAAGACCATTAAATTATGGAAGTAGTATTTAGAATTAAAAAAGCAACTGAGTTCGGCCTGGTCGAAATTTAAAGAAAATTTCATTTGAATATGCTGCTATAATTCACCCCAGTAAAGAAAGTCTTAAAGTCGGGCAGTGCCTATACCACTTTGCATATTAGTAGAGCTTCACATAACAAATTAAAATTTATACGGCGAATTTGTGAGAATTAAATCATACCAACTATGATTACAGTTATAATTTATAGTTCAAAGTAACTAATATATGAAAGAAATATCTTCCTCTGAATGAATTTCTACTAAATTAGCCGAGACATATGTGCCTTTTCAATTCGGGCTTGTATTACCCATTTATTTATATTTAACTTGAAATCGGATAAAGATATATATGGGAACTACATTCAAATTTGATCCGATCTCGATTAAATTTTTGCAAAGGTATTTCTGAGTTTTATTTGATATCGTTGAAACGGAGGGCATATTAGGGCTGTGGAGAACAAATATGACACATCGGATGAACAATGAAATGAAAATCGAATAAACTTCCGAAACCCAGGTATTCCCTGCCTTACCCCCTGGTAAACATTAACATCGATCGACACTAATAAACAAACGTTGTTTTTATAAAAACAACAATAATGGGATTAAGCCTGACCATTTTACAAAAACAAAATAATACGGTATTCCGAACAAACAAGCCAATATTGTTCTATGGGAGCTATATCTAAATCTGAACCGATCTTGATCAAATCGGACAAAGGTATTTATATGCTGTATTTGATATATTTTCCCGAATATCGTTGTTACAGAGCGTAGGACAAAAATTACGGGCGCGTAGGACAAAAATAACAAATCGGATGAACAAAATATATGGCAGCTACAGCTATATCTTGCGTTCAAATTTAGCTTACTTATTTTCAGGGCTAATTTGGTCGTATGTGCAAAATTACATACTATTTGGGCTGATATTACACGTTTGGTTCATAATAAAAGGCAAATCGGACGAAGATATATATGGTAGATATATTTAAATTTTGACCGATTATCTCCAATTTCAATAGGGTTCGTCCTTGTGTCAATGATTTTTGCAAAATTTCATCTGGATCGGGCAATAAATGCGACCTGTACTTTGTTTACAAAAATACATTGACAGACGGATGGACGAACATGCATAAATCGACTCAGAATGTGATTCTATGCAGATTATCAAAAGGAACTATGGGCCTATCTCGTTTCCTTTTGCCTATTACAAACAAATGGACAAAGACCACCTTGTGGTGTAGGGTACAAAAATTCTGAATGTATAGTGTTTCTGTTATGTGGAGATACACACTCCAAATCCAAGGTTTTATAGTATTCTTTTGAAAATGTGGCTTAAAACCTCAAAACACCGATTATTGAGAGGTTCCATTAAATGGAGGCTATACAAAGACGTAGATCGGCGCAGGTAATTTTCTGGCATAGGAAGAAGTGCTCAATGCGAACTTCAATATCATCATCATCACACATCATCAACATAACCAATACTGGGAAGTAACTAGATATATGGGGCTATACGAAGACGCTGGAATATATACACAGTTCTATCCATAATCTGTCCTACATACTGGCAATATAAACTATAAAACAAACTGTCATCAGTCCACCTATTTACAAACACCAACAGTTATTGAAAGAGGAAAAATAGCTTGTTTAAAAAAGCTCATAAATCCGTAACTCGGGGTTTTTAGCATCATTTTGATTGCATTTATAGAAAGAGGAAAAATATCTTCTTTTAAAATGCTTATAACTCCGTAAATATTGACATTTCGGGGTTTTTAGAATCATTTTGATTGCAGTTATTGAAATAGGAAAAATAGCTTCTTTTAGAATGCTCATAACTCCGTAAATATTGACATTTCGGGGTTTTTAGCATCATTTTGATTGCAGTTATTGAAAGAGGAAGAATAGCTTCTTTTAAAATGCTCATAACTCCGTAAATATTGACATTTCGGGGATTTTAGCATCATTTTGATTGCAGTTATTGAAAGAGGAAAAATAGCATATTTTAAAATGCTCATAACTACGTAAATATTGACATTTCGGGGTTTTTAGCATCATTTTGATTCCAGTTATTAAAAGAGGAAAAATAGCTTCTTTTAAAATGCTCATAACTCCGTAAATATTGACATTTCGGGGATTTTAGCATCATTTTGATTGCAGTTATTGAAAGAGGAAAAATAGCTTCTTTTAAAATGCTCATTTACGGACAATCGAAGGGAATTTTGCGTGGAGTTAGAGTTTAGGGCTGGGCAAAAGCCTACCAATTTGGATTTATCGGACAATACTTAGCGGGTAAAATATACTTTAATGTTTATGTCAAAAAGACGAAAATTTCCACTGAATCGCGAATATTTTGAATTCCGGCGAAATCACAAATACATTGAGAGATCACTCTGAGAATTATAGTGATGCTGATAGCCAAGATATGGGATATATATAGCAAGCTAGGTACAATATATATGTTAAAGAAATAGATCTTATTCCGCTTATAAGTAATGATGTTACTAAGAAAATCGCGATAATAAAAAAAACATGTGGACAAAAAATCCTCTCTACAAAAAAAAAAACTTTGCTGTGAAAAAGACCAGCTAATATAACTTTAGTCGAACTTGGAGGGTTTCTGGAGTTTAATTCGCTTATACTTAATCGCAATAAGTTCGAAATAAATACTACTTTCCAGAGAATGGCCCTTATAGGCCATCACTCACACCAAATATGCTTATGAGCCGCTTAACCAACGGAATGGAATTGAAAACCAACCGACACGGAATTTTGCATTAAGAGAGAATTGAGGAAGAAGTCTTGCATTTACAATGACCATTGGATTATATTTGGCTGTAAAAATGAGCACAAGTTTCGTGTAAAATTCTTTTGATGGTGCGCGTAAACATTGGGCAAATGTCTCTTGTCAAGTAGCTTATGGTAACATCTGGGCAGGGCTATATGACATAATTTCAAAAATGAAATCTTCAAAATGGAGGCTTACAACATATTGCAGTGTTGTAGGGTATCACATGGTCGGCCCCGCACGACTATAGCCTATACTTACTTGTTAGCTATTAATAATGGAATGAAAGAATACAGCGAAAGGACTTGATTTTTTCTCTCTAGGAATGGTGGGCATTGCCATGAATCATTCCATGCGGTAACGGGTTATTTTTCATTCGTTAGAATTTTGTATGACCGTGACCTGAGTATAGAGAGTAGCTTTGTGTATTGTTTCGGGAGAGACAAACCGGTTTATTATTAAAATATTATTTCTTCTATTCATAATTTGACGCTTCGTCCTGCAGCGAGTCACTTATAGAATACGTTTTTCACCAAAGTCGTAATATCAAAATGCTAAAAAAGCCAAGTGATATTAGTTGCAATTAGGAAATTACTTCATATCTCATTCCTCTACAGAAAGAAAAAACCTCATACACATTTTCAAAGTTTTATAATTCGAAGTGTTGTCCTTTTTGTTCTAAAATCAGAAAATTGGTTAAAGTCCTATGGGTTTTGCTGATATTGGCATACCTATTTCGTTCCAATTTTTAATAAAGGTTTGTGGTTTTGAAACTATACAACAAACCTCCTAAGGAATCAGAATGTTTCCGGCCGTCGGAAATAAGGGGATAAATTATCAAACGTGACTCCACATAAATTCATTAGCTTCCAACATCTTTATGTTCATTGTCGTAATGTATTATTCCTCTAATGAAGTTAAACTTTTTGATTTCAAACAGAGTCTTTTAGTATTTTTTCTTTATCAGATTCAAAAAGAAACTAAAATGTTTGTGGCTGCAAAATAAATGCCTGGCAAGAGCATGGGACACAACACATCGAATAATCTACCACTGAACAACACTTTTTGGTAGACTCTGTGGACAGTTATTTAAGGGGTCCCGCTTTTCACTTCACCAAAGGAACACTCATATACTCTATTTTAAACCAAAAATCATTCCAACAAAAAGGGAAAATACTCCACAGAACTATATGAGTAATCCCTCATCAAAAACTGTTTGTGGCGTTACACTTTGTGGACAGTTGTTTAAAGGGGACCATGTCTTCCAAAATGAAAGAACAAAGTCTCTCTCTCTCTCTCTCTCATTTGCCATTTAAACCATAAAGGCACCACAATTTCAATGTGTGTTTGAAGTAAACGAATGAATTCCCACACAGACATTTAGACATGTACACATACATCCACATGTCAGAAGCTTCCAAACGGCTTTCTATTAAAGTACACAATTTTTCAGGCAAAAGGACTAAGCCGAATCAACATCGTCATCATCATTAGAGAAGGACTAACTTTTGCAGTTAATTGTTGTTTTATTCTTTATATTTTTCTCATTGTTCAATTTTGTGTGGCTGAAAAGTTTAATTTATTAAAGCATTTTTAATTGAGTCCATTTGTGTGTGTGTGTGTTTGTGAGCGTGTGGTCTAGTTTGTGGTGTCTGGTAATCCTTCCACTTTAAATTGGTCATTTGTAAAGGGTATAATTAAAATCAATTTAAGAGTATTTTGTGGAAATAAATTAAGATTGATAATTGAAATCAATTAGGTTTTGATGACCAAAAAATAAATATTGTTTGTGGCTGTTCATGTGTGTATGCATGCATGTATGTCCTAGTTGAATGTTCGTGTTAACATCATTTCTTTTTATGTTGCATCAATAAAATGCGGATAATGGTATGTTTGATATCAGCTAGGGTTTTTATGAAAATCTGAAGACATGGGCTTAGCAAGCACCTAAATATTTCTTACTCTAATAATAACTCTAGTACAATGTGAAATCATTTTTAGATTCTTTTCACATTAATATAACAAATAATAATCATAAATTTCATAATAATGAAATAATTTTCCCTGTTCTTTAAAAGCACAAATGTTAAGGATATAAGGTGAGATAAAAGAACTACTATGGAGGGTATATTAACTTTGTCATTCCGTTTGTAACTCATCGTAATACTCATGTCAGACCCAACAAAGTATATATATTCTTGATCAGCGTAAAATTCTAAGTCGATTTAGCGATGTCCGTCTGTCTGTCTGTCTGTTGTAATCACGCTATCTTTCGAATGAATTGAGATAGATGGCTAAAATTTTGCACACATGTTTATTTTTCCAGTAGGCAGGTTAAGTTCGTAAATGGGCCATGTAGGTCCACGTTTTCATATAGCCCCCATATAACGGTACCTCCTTATATTCGGTATTTTGATGATTTTAGCGACATTATTTACGGGAATTGTTTCAAATTTGGTATTTGAAGTTCAAAATGGATACCACACCCTAAGACGGAAAATTGTCTGTGCAGGTCCACGTCTTCGTATAGCACCCATATAACGGTACCTCCCTATATTCGGTATTTTGATGATTTTTGCGACATTATTCACCGGAATTGTTTCAAAATTGGTATTTGAAGTTCGTTATGGAAACTACAGTCTGTGACAGAAAATTGTCGGTGCGGTCCAGGTCTTCGTATAGGCCCCATATATCAGTACCTCCCTATATTCAGAATTTTGACGATTTTAGGTACAATACCCACAGAAATTGTTTGAGATGTGGTATTTGAAGTTCGTAATGGATGCTACAGCCTGTGACAGAAATTCGTCTATGCTGGTCCAGGTCTTCGCACAGCTCCAATTTAACGGCACCTCCTTATAATATCGTATATAAGGATAAGGATTTGATGATTTTAGCTACATTATTCACCGTTTATTTCAAGTTTCGAATTTGAATATGGTAATGGCTTATGACAAACAATGCCTATGTATGTCCACGTCGTATAGACCCCAATCGGAATTTTTAAAATTTTAACAGAATTTTTTAAGGATTTTATTTTTTAAAAATTTCCAAATTCGTTGCAAATGGTGGAGGGTATTAAAAGTTCGGACCGGCCGAACTTACTGCTTTTTAACTTGTTACATTTTTTTTTTAATTTTATTGAATGAAAGCAAATATGTCGGAAATAGCATCAAATTATAGAATATGTTTAGATATGTTCGAATTGGTCACCTTTGGCACGAATTATGGCATTCAAACGGCCAATGAAACCGTCACATGCTGCCAAATGTTGCTCTGCGGTATTTTTGCTTATTCCCGGCGAAGCGCTTTCTTAAGGTGATCGACACTTTGCTATTTTTTTAGTGCCAACCTTGCTTTCCAAAATACTCCAGACACAATAGTCCAACGGTTTGGTATACGCAGATTTTAGTGGCCATTGTGCGCTGGAAATGAAGCGAGGAACCTCATTTTGTAACCAAAATGGGCAAAATGTTTGCATGCCCAAGGCTGTAATACACCCTCCAAAATATTTTCGCGATAATATTCGGCATTAAATCTGATTAATAGGAGCGGAGAGCGACCATAGGCTGTTATGGCGGCCCATACCATCACCATGGCCGTCTTTTGAGTTCTGGTAGCCAACCGAAGGTACACATTTTCAGTTGACCTCTATGACAAGTAAACACGATCATTTTGTTTGTTTGCAAACTGCTGGACAACGAATGTTTTCTTATCGGAGAAAACCAAATTCGGCAGTTCACCACTTTCGGCCAAGCCAAACTACTCTTCTGCTCTTTTGAGTCTGTTTCCTTTCTGTTGCGGTGTAAGTTCTTGCACTTTTTGGAATTTCATTGGCTTTACCCCGAGCTCATTTTTCAATATTTGCCGAATGAATTATTGCGATATTTTCAGCTCACGGGCCATTTTTCGGCCACAGCGACGCGGGTTTCGATCCAGTCGGTTCTATAATTTTCGAACCATTTCTGCTGATGTTGTTGTTTTCTTCCGTCCACTTCCTTGACATTGAGCTACGCTGCCAGTATCACGGTAACGACCGATTGTGCGACCGATTCACATTTAAATGCTGGAGTGCTTTAACGATAGCCACTTGTTGTTTTCCAGCCAAATATATATGAAATCATACTATCACGCTTGCATTCCAAAATGCTTTTGTACGCTTGTAAACAATATAATGAGCTGTCACTGGAATAATTTTAACAGCTGACGGACGAGTGCCTTAGAAATGAAAATTGTCTGAAGTTGGTTGCAATATTCAAAGTTTGGATCAATATAAAATAGTCCATTTGCGTAACATAAACTTAGCTATTTTACAGTTTTGAGCATTTTGGAGGTGTTGGAATAAAAATTTATGTCGAAAAAGTGGCCTGAGTTGGCACTGCGGTGCTTACACCGAGACTCTTCCCTGACCCGATGAATGTAATGAGGAAGATAGATATTGAGAAATGTACAATTGAAAACGGTATGTATCTATAAAAATCCAATTCTGTTAATGGTAAGGCAAAAGTTTCGAAACCAGAGGCAAATAACAAATATTATGTTGATACGTTATTCGGATTAATATAATCCCGGTTAGAAGCAGTTTTATTTTCCAATGAGATCTGCAAATAAAACGAGGATTCATTTAGCTTACAAGTCTTACAATAATTTACTTTACCACTTTAATGTCGACGTTTACAAGTAGCGATTCAATACTGAACCTCTACTGAGCCTCTTACTCACTCGTATTTATAGCTTTTCCTCTATACATGAAAGTTTCGGGAATCATAATTCAGGTTATTAATTGAATTCATGAAACTATATTTATAAATACGAGTGAGTGAAAGAGAACGATTAACGACTACTTTAAATAACAATAATAACAAGTTACACTCGTAACAATATAAACGGAATTTTATGTCTTATCAAAATTCATAAAAAGAAACCAAAAACTGTTATGCTCACTTAACTATGCACAAAATTGCAAAGCTATCAGTTTATTATACCCTCTACATTGGAACTTAACTTTGTCATTCTGTTTGTAACATCCTTAAATATTCGTCGTAGACCCCATAAAGTATATATATTCATAATCAGCTTAAAATTCTAAGTCGATTTAACGATGTCCGTCTGTCTTTTTTGCACTGATTTGTCTAAAAATTGGTATTTGTGGGTCGTAATGGGTCCTAGTTCGTGTGGCGAAACATTGTATATATAGGTCCACGTTTTGGTATAGTCCCCATATAACGGTACCTCCCAATATTCGGTATTTTGATGATTTTTGACACATTTTTCACGAATTTCTCTGAAAATTGGTAGTTGTAGATCATAATGGGTCCCAGTTCGTGTGGCGAGTCATTGCAATTATAGCTCCACGTTTTGGTATAGCCCCCATATAACGGTACCTCCCGATATTCGGTATTTTGATAATTTTTGCCACACATTTTCGCGGATTGGTCTCCGTTGGCGAAACATTGCATGTGTAGGTCCACGATTTGGTATAGCCCCCATATAACGATACCTCCCAATACTCGGCATTTTAATGGTTGTTGTCACATTTCTTCTAATGTTTCCTTTACCCTAAGGTGGAGGGTAATAAAAGTTTGGCCCGGCCGAACTTAATGTTTTTTTACTTGTTTTGAAAAACATTACTCTCATTAATAGAGAATAATAGGAAGCTAAGCCAATGGAAGCTAAGCTTTTTGGTATTCGACTTAATTTTACACATTATTCTACAAGTTGAGTATTCGAAATAAAATAAACGCTTGTATTCAAATTTTGTATGAACTCCATTTCCATCCCAACTGCAAAACATATAACTCGTCTTTTCTTTTTTGAATTGTTTTTAATTTCAGAACTGATTCCATTTCCATTAAAATTCTTTAGAGTACAAGTAAATTTGTAATTGTTTACAAAATATTCCGGGCCACAGGTTTTCTTTCTTCAGTTGCATAGTTTTGAGCAAAAAAAAGACTTAAGTTTGCAGCTTAATACACTTTTACTCAAACACTACCAGCTTCTTACTTTCGGTAACTCTTTTGTTTTGTTAACTTAAGTCTTCAGAAGTTTTTTCGTTCCCAATGATTTTACCATGGAAATGCCGTAACTCAGGACTGTAACGATTAATAAATGTTTGGTTTCTTGCTTCTTTTCGATTTTTCTTTTTTGACCCGTTTCCCTGTTGTTGCTAATTTAAGAAAGAAATCTGGTAAAGATTGTTTATAAATTTTAATTGTAATAACAAATACCAGCATACAACCTCAGTGGCTGAGAGTTTACTACCATAAATTATTGTGAAGGAGACTGGTGACTGTTTATAATTGGGCTTCTATATGTATCATATCCTCCATTATACATAGTATGGAGGGTATATTAAGTTCATCGTTCCGTTTGTAAGTCATCGAAACAATAATTTTAGACCTAAGAAAGTATGAATATTCTTGATCATAGTAAAATTCTAATACGACTTAGCTCGCCCGTCCGTCTGTTGTAATCACTCTAGAATCAAGACGAATTAAAATAGGAAGCTAAAACTTTGCACAGATCAGTCTTTTGTTTGTATGTATGTTAAGTTCGAAAATGGACTATATCGGACCTCATATAACGGTACCGCGGTATATTTGATATTTTGATGTTTTTAGCGACATTATTCACCGGAATTGTTTCAAATTTCGTATTTTAAGTTATTTATAGATACTGCAGTCTAAGACAGAAAATTGTCTATACATGTCCAGGTCTTCGTATAGGCCCCATATATCGATATATCCCTACATTCGGTTTTCTTGTGATTTTAGCGACATTATTAACGGAAATTGTTTCAAATTTCATATTTGACTCTCTATGACAGAATATTGTCTATACAGGTGCAGGACTTCGTATAGCCCTCATATATCGGTACCTCCCTATATTCGGTATTTTGACGATTTAAGGTACAATATTCGTATTTGAAATTCGAAATCGGTACTACAGCTGATGACAAAAAATTACTTACGCAGTTCCACGTCTTTGTACAACCCTATATTCGGTATTTTGATGATTTTAGTTAAATTATTCCCCGTTGTTTTTTCATGTTTCGTATTAGTGTATTGTATTGGCCTATGACAAAAGTTGCCTATGCAAGTTCACGTCTTCATATGGTCCCCAATATGACGGCGACTTCCTTTATTTCGGCCAGGCCGAACTTATATCGGTATAGCACCATATTAAAGTATTACAATGCTCCAGCCCACACTATCCACTTTCTTGTTCTGGACTTTTTTCAACTTTTTTTGGCTTTGATATTGCATTCACAGTCACTGAAGTTGATGTTGTGAAAAGTGAGTAATTCTTATGTGCCCTTTACATACCAATAAGAGAGATATCGAATATAATATACACTAATACATAGGGATACCAAAGAAGTAAGCAATGGCTATAGTCGTGCGGGACTAACCATATGATACCCTGGTCATTAAAAATGCTCAACATTAGGGGTTAACGCTCTCCTCGTGCAAATTCCATTTCGATTGGTTTTTAATTTTGACCTATAGAGCGACTGCAGGAAAATTTTAATTTTTTAGTTCATTTGAACATCAGAATGCACATCTCCATAAAAATAGGCTTAAATTTTGACCCTAACCCTACCCCCATGCAAAATTTCGTGAGGATCTGTCGACAATTGCGACCTGTATATAATACCCTAGTTGTCTGTTTGGCACACACAGACGGACGGACATACATAGCTATATCGACTCAGCTGGGCGAGATAGGAAGATCCATATGTATTTTCCTATGTGGGAAACCAATATTTCGAGGTGTTACATAATTTTTGGCCCTATCAAACTACAACACATAGTGTTGTAGAGTATGAAAACTGCAATTTGGAAGATTTCGTTCATAATCATACAATCGTATTCTAAATGTTGTAAAAAAGTATTAATTTAGAAGTCTGGTACGAGTCGGTATGGTGCCCATAATCAATGCCGGTTAACTGGTCATAAACTAAAACCAAAGTTAACTTTTTCGGAAATAGATGTCTATTTTAAGACAGCAACATTTTCAGTGTCCCTTAATTACGATGCATCAAAATTGTTTAAAAAAATCCCTCTATCGAAATTTCTTCCTCAAAGAATCAGACAATTGAAGCTCCACATCACTCGCACTAAAATAATTTTAATGGCTACTTGATTCTCCTTTAGCGCAGTTAAACAACGCTCATAATTAGTATTGTCTTCCTTGTCAAACAGACAACTGACAGACAGTTGATTGTGTGTCATTTTATTGACTTTGTGTCTCTGCATTTTAAATCGCCGCAAAGTGATATTAATTTGTGTGGCTTTTGACGGAAGTCAAAACTAAGGCTAACAATTATGATGTCCCTGAAAACTGATGTGGAAAAAAGATGACAATCAAAAATAATCAATTTGCTTTGGAGCTAATTAAATTGTGGGAATCATGAGAGAGATACCATCCAAACCAATTGCATTGTCATTTATGTTTATACAAAGGATAAATTATGATAAACTGGCCCGAGGGGAAATAAAACTAGTCTGCAACGCATTAATATGTTATTAAATGTATTTTTTTTTACAAAAAAAAGAATGTATTTTTGGCTGGGAGTTGAGCGCCTTGCGTTTATGTGTAAAAAAACGTTATAATAATTATTATTAATTTAGAAGTCGTGTACGAGTAGGTAGGGTGCCCATAATCAAAGCCGGTTAACAGGCCATAAACTGAAACCAGAATTAACATTATCGGAAATAGATGTCTATTTTAAGACAGCAACATTTTCGGTGTCCCTTAATTATACTGCACGAGAATTCGAAAACAGTTGAGGGATTTGCTGTTATTACCCAATACGATTACCTCCACTTAGAATTTCTAAACCTTATATATAATAATATACCCTCCTATACCCTATGGTGGAGGGTATAAAACAAAAAATGTAGTAAAATATATTCACTTTTTTATTGGCATATTTCCACGCGATTTTCTTTGATGTTATCCTTTCTGGCAAGAGACCATTCTGAATTGGTGATAATTGTCAAAATCAGTCTTCTTTGTTATATTAGATGTATATATTTTGCTATATATATCGATATTTTGGCTGACCTTTTAATGCATTTGTGATTTGGCCGGGATTAAAAATGTTCGCGGTTTTGTGGAAATGTTCGTATTTTTTAATATAAAACCGCTAAATATTGTCCAATGGTCATCCAAATTGGTAGGCTTCTAGCCAACCGTAAACTCTAATTCCATGAGTCGATTGGTTCATAATTGTGGTCTATGGAGCAACTTCAAAATCTGGATTTTTTTCTGTTTTTAGTCCACTTCAAACCCTAAACCTACCTCCATGCTTAATTTCATCAGGATCGGATAATAATTGCGACCTATAGCGTAATTATAAATTAACATGTAACGACGGACAGAGGAATGGACATACATAGTTAGATCGACTCAGCTCGGCGAGATAAGAAGATGTATATTTGCATTCCTATGTACAGAACCAATATTTCGAGGTATTACATAATTTTTGGCCAATCATATATATCACCTCCACTTGGAATAACCCCTCCTTCTTTTAAAGATATTGCGTACGACATGAATTACAAAAATTGTCTGTGTCATACTTTAAACAGAAATACTCAACCGTTCAACAGATAAACTTTAAATTGGTTAAAATACAAACTCTGCACAAAAACCAAGTCATGCTAAATCTTTTCTTTTAAGAAGAATGAAGCTACTTTCTATCCCCACGAGAAAACTCGCAATATCCGCCCGGAGACTGACATCGTTATTGGCCTCTCTTTTATCCTCCCCCCACTAATGATGCAGCGGGAACTTTATGTTGTTTACTATATTACAACTAAAATAAACATACATATGAGCTATATTCTACCACAACAACGGCACACATAGACATATGTATTTGCTTTTATGGAGTGTGCAACAACAGTACAGTAACAACATGCAACATTGTATAATGAATTGACAACACCAGCAACAACAACAATATGCAATAGCTGCATCAGCAGCAGACGAAAGAGAAAATGAAAAACAAACATAAGAGCGACAACTATTTCCTTTAAAAGCTTTCAATAAGTTGACGAAGTTAAACGGAAGGATGGGCGACTAAGTGGATCTTTTCATCGTCAACATCATCAAAGTTTAGGGTGCATCAAATGTAGACCATGTTAGCAGCATCATTGTATGGCGTTCCATAAACTTGGCTATTAAATAAGTTTTTTTTTATTAAAGAAAGTCCTAGTAGTCTGTCTTTGAAATTGTTACGAGGAGGGAGCGAATATGGTTGAAAATTTGTGTAATAAATTAATACAATTCAGTAACAAGTAAAAAAACATTAAGTTCGGCCGGGCCAAACTTTTAATACCCTCCACCCTAGGGTAAAAGAACATTAGAAGAAATGTGGAAAAAAACATTAAAATACCGAATATCGGGAGGTACCGTTATATAGGGGCTACACCAACACGTGCACCTATAATTACAATGTTTCGCCACACGAACTAGGACCCATTATGACCCACAAATACCAAGTTTTACACAAATCAGTGAAAAAATGTGGCATAAATCATCAAAATACCGAATATCGGGAGGTACTGTTATATGGGGACTATACCAGAACGTGGACCTATACATGCAATGTTTTGCCACACGCTCAGGGACCCGTCATGACCTACAAATACCAATTTTCAGATAAATCAGCGAAAAAATGTGGCATAAATCATCAAAATACCGAATATCGGGAGGTACCGTTATATGGGGACTATACCAGAACGTGGACCGATATATCTCATTTTCAATACCAACCATCCTAGGGACAATACACACACTTGTGCCAAATTTCAAAGGTCTACGTCAAATAATGTGGGCTCTATCGTGATTTCAACAGACAGACGGACAGACAGACAGACAGACAGACAGACAGACAGACAGACAGACGGACATCGCTAAATCGTCTTAGAATTTTATGCTGATTATGAATATATATACTTTATGGGGTCTACGACGAATATTTAGAGGTGTTACAAACGGAATGACAAAGTTAATATACCCTCCTACCCATGGTGGAGGGTATAAAAATATTAATGTCCTAGCAACGACTCAACCCATGTTCGATTAATTAAAAAATTTTTTTTGGCTTGTGTTATGATTATTTAAATTGTTGACCTTCAACTTCAAACTGCTGTCATTTCTTAGCCTCTCGTCCGACAGCTGTTAAAATTATTCCATTGACAAGTCCATTATATTGTGTACAAGCGTACCAAAGCATTTTGGTGAGAATTTTCCAGAAAAATAGTTATTTGTGATGGAATTCAAGCGTGATAGTGTGATTTCTTTATAATTGACTGGAAAAGCACAAGTGGCAATCGTTAGAGCACTTCAGCATTTAAATGTGAATAAATCTTTTGTGTCTCGTACCATCGCTGCTTACGTTCATGCTGGTAGCGTAGCGAAAAACGAGCTCGGGGTAAAGCCATTGAAATTTACAAAGCCATTGAAATTTGAAAATTACAAAACGTGCAAGAACTTACACCGCAACAGAAAGAAAATAGACTCAAAAGAGCTAAAGAGTTCCATCGCTTGGCCGAAAGTGGTGAACTGTCGAATTTGGTTTTCCCCGATGAGAAAACATTCGTTTTCCAACAGTTTGTAAACAAAGAGGTCAGCCTTCAGTTGGCCACCAGAACCCAAGCACCGGCCATTGTGATGGTGTGTGCCGCCATAACAGCAGATGGTCGCTCTCCGCTCGTATTAATCGACCGTGGCATCAGAATAAATGCGAAAATATTCTGGAGGGTGTATTAAAGCTTTGGACACGCAAACATTTTGGCCGCAGACCTTGGATATTCCAACAGGACTCAGCACCATCGAACTCAGCACGCGCCACCCAAGAATGGTTACTCGCTTCATTTTCAACGCACAATGACCACCAAAATCTACGGATACCAATCCGTTAGACTATTATCTGTAGTATTTCAGGAAAGTAAGGTTGGTACTAAAAAATACCAAAGCACCTCAAGCAAGCGCTTCGCCGGGAATGGACCAAAATACCGCAGAGCAACATTCGGGCAGCGTGTGACGGTTTCATTGGCCGTTTGAAGGTTATAATTCAATGTTGTCAAAGTTGGCAAAAAATAATTTGTGTTGTCCCAACAGATTTATCCTAGCTCGTGAGGCTATCGCAACATTCTCAATAAGTGGTTTCCTTCAAATCAGCCACATGATTTGCTTCTCGCACTTTCACAACACTCCTCGTACTTTTAAAGTTTAATCGAAACATCTGTCGTAATACTGCTAATGTATACAACTGCTTGCGGAAAAGGACGCGAAACGACATGTTGTCTTCAATTTCTCGTAACACGTAAACAGCACCTAAAATATATCCTTTATCTATCAATGTATGGATAGATGTAGCTAAATGACACATTGTAAATCAATTATATGGGAGTGTTCACTGTTGTTTGTGTTCCATTGAATCTTTAAGTTCTTACTGACTCCCATATAGATTTTTGTCCATTGGCTAATGTGGATTAGCCGTTGCTCGCAAGTGGTGTTAATTTCATTTGACCTCTAATTGCAAAAAATCGTACATATGTTTTGAATTCCAATTTTTTTGAATTCCAAGAATTTTAATTTTTTAATGGCAACTAATGGATGTGGAATATTTTATTACGTTTATTCTGAACTTCTAGCTTTACTCGTTTTGCTTTAAACGCATAAAGTTGGATATAGATGTTCAATTTTCTTGTAATTTTTACCATACCAATACGACTACGACCATGTAATACCATACAACAGTACAATATGTTAAAAGTCCCCTTATGTAAAAATCGCATTTGGAAGGTTTCGCACTTGATATGATGTCATAGAGCCCTGCTTACCTTTTTGATGGGGGACATTTGCCCAATATTTACGCACTCCGTCGTGTTGGTAGGTATTCAGAACAATTTCAATCAAAATTTGTGTTCATTTTACAGGTAAATATAATCTAATGGACATTCACATGCTAGACTTCTGCCCTATCCTTAACTCCCTCCTCATGCAAAATTCGTTGCCGATTGGTCTTTTGTTGAGAACTGACTGCAAAATCAGGAAAATTTTATTTTTTTTTTGCCCAATTGAACCCCTTAGTATACATCTTCAAAAATACGATAATTGCGAACTGCATATAATGCCCTCGACACATAGTGTTGTAGGTTGTAAAAAAGCTTTACAAATTGGAAAAATAGCATGCGAGACAAAAATTTGACAAACAAGTAAAAATGCAGCTAAATTCGGACGGGCCGATTTTTAATACCTTCCACTATTTGGAAGTTACTTCAAAAAATTCCAAAATATTCCGGAAACCACTACTCAAATGAAAACTGTTTCCCACTACCACTACTCAAATGAAAACTGTTATATGCAGACTATACGAAGACGTGGACCTGCTTAAGAAATTTTTTTGTCATAGGCTGCAGTACCCATTACGAACTTCAAATACCAAATTTTAAACAATTCCGGTGAATAATGTCGCTAAAATCATCAAAATACCGAATATCGGGATGCACCGTTATATAGGGGATATACGAAAACGTGAACCTACATACGAATTTTTTTTGTCATAGGCGGTAGTACCCATTAAGAACTTTAAATACAAAATTTCATAAAAATACCGAGTTTCGGGAGGTACTGTCATATGGTGGCTATAAGAAGACGTAGACTTGTATGGAAAAATTGTTGTCATTTGAAATAATTCTGGTAAATGCTGGCGCTAAAATCATGAAAGTACCTAATATCGGAAGGTACATATACATAGGAGCTATACGAAGACATGGACCTGCGTACAAATTTTTTTCCCATAGGTTGTAGTACCAATTAGAATCTTACAATATGAAATTTAAAACGATTCCGGTAAATGCTGGCGCTAAAATCATGAAAGTACCGAATATCGGGAGGTACCGTTATATGGGGGCTATACGAAAACGTGGACCGAGATGGCCCATTTTCGAACTTAACCAGGTTAGGGCATAAAAAGATTTACTCTTTTTGACATATTTTGACATATTTTTACGCGATTTTATTAGAAGAGAATAAAATCTTTTCTGGCAAGAAGCTATTCCAAATTGGTGAGAATTGTCAAAATCAGTCCAGCGGCTCTTGCCTTATAAGCGAAAAAACTAATATCAATTTCTTTTACATATATATTGTACCTATTTTGTTTTATATATCCGATATCAAAGCTATCTACATTACTCTCATAATCAGATGTGACCTTTTGTGATTTCGCCGGTATTAAAAATATTCGCGGTTAAGTGGAATTCTTGATTTTTTTCACAAAAGTTATGGTTCATAATTGTGACACGTGGAACAAAAACAAAAAAGTTTTTTTGGTACATTTCAATCCCTAAATATTTTGTGATCATCTCCAAAAACAACAGGCTTCTATTCTGACCCTAATCTCCATGCATAATTTCGGGCTATAATTGCGACCTGTAGCGTGATTACAAATTAACATGGACAGACGGATGGACGTACATAGCTAGATCGACTCAACTCGGCGATATAGGAAGATAGTATATAGTATCCTGCGTATCCAGGACCTATGTTTCGAGGTGTTACATAATTGTTGGCCTAATCAAACCAATAATACACCCAGCACATAGTGTTGTAGGATATAATGACTATCTTGGACTCCTGTGCTTTGTTAGCCTTTTAGTTCTGCCTTCTGTTACTGTTAAACATATATTTATTGGAAAAATGTTGTGAGTTGAGGATTTCTTATTGTGTGTGCCTTTGTGCGCGCTGTTTTTCTTCTTCTGCATAAAATTCCAAAGTCAAACCGAGATGAGGAAAAATATTTCAATTGATTTTAAAGTGATGATTGTGAAAATTAAGATTGATAATTGGAATCAATTATGTTGGGCATGACCATGCAATTGAAATAATATTGTTTTCCGCATGACCAAATATGAAAGTCATGTATATCATTAAGATTTAAATATGTTATGCTAAATTGAGTAATTATGTAAGATTGATTCTAATTTAACTTTGTTAAATGTATGTTAAATCATGTATTCCAATTAAAATAACAAGTTTTCAGCAAAGCTAAATAGACTATTGATAGAGGTAAAAAGTTTATTTGAAAATATTTTGTATTTTTCAAAGCAAAAATTAATTTGCGAAATACCGAATACCTCAGAACTATAAATCTTCAACAAATGTTCGAACGCATTTCATATTTTAGATAGTTTCTATTGTTTGTATTACTAAGGATTTCCCAATATCAATGCAAAATCGATCCGAGTGTAAATTTAGCATTGAACACCATCTTGCCATACTTTGGCGCAATTATGCTGTTGCTAATCGACTCTCAAGAAATTTCAATATAAACGGGTAAAATTAATATTGCACAATTTCCGAGAAAGTTGATAGCTAAACTCTCGAAACTCATATTGAAATAGTTTTTGGGGCTTCTATGCATAACTTTTATATTTGTGGTAAATAAAATCTTAGACGACTCATGTGAAATGCTCCATAAAAGAGCTGGATTTAGTGGGAAACACTTATGTGTGTGAATTATTAAATATGTTAGATTTCAGTAATGGTAATTTAGTCAAAATCACCAATTTGGATTTTTTTATACCCTCAGCCATATGGCTAGAGAGGGTATATATCATTTGATACGGTCAAAACGTGCCGACTCGAAATAACGGTTTTACACTTAGGGTCTCTTTGGACCAAATCCGTTTGAGGACATTTGGAGTCGATCTAGCGATGTCCGTCCGTCCGTCCGTCTCTCGAAGGGAGTATCCGATTTGGTTCAAACTTGGTACATCGTAATATTTTTGTCAAACTTAGATCGGATTCGGAGATGGGCAATATCGGTCCACTCATTCTGGTACCTTCCCCACAATAGGTCGAAATGTTAAAAAAAAATATTTTCTGCACAGAAAGAGGAAATATTATCTGAATTTGCTCCAACTTTGCAAATCCCAATATTTGCGTCAGTGCAGGTGCAAAAATAGACAATATCGGTCCACTCCATCATGTACCTACCCCACAAAGGGTCAAAATTTTGAATAATTACAACTCTTATAAAATGTGATATAAGAGTCAGATTGTCTAAAAATTTCACACATCCTAATATTTGTATAAACCCAAGATGTCGTGTTAATATGGAATTCATCGGTCCACTCCATCTGGTACCGCCCCCACAAAAGGTCAAAATTTGAAATATCCATTAAGCTAATAAAACGCGAAATTAATATCCGATTTGAATTAGACTTGGCACATCTGAATATTTCTATCAACAGAGGATCTGTAATAAAAACGGTAGAGATCAGACTATTCCTTCTGGTACTTCCCATACAAAAGAACAATGTTTTGAATAACCAAAATCATTATATTTCACACATCCCATTATTTCTACTAACACAACATCTGTTGTGAAGATGGGATATATCGGTCCACCCCTTCCGGTACCTCCCCCACAAAGGCTCAACATTTTGAGTAACCATGAAGCTCATAAAAAACGAAAATAAAATCCGATTCCATTCTTACTTGGTACATCTTAATATTTCAAATAGCAATATATATGGGAGCTATAGCTGTATCTGAACCGATTTTCAGTAAATTTGCTAGGCTCAATTTGGTCGCATTAGGCAAATGTTATCCTTTTTGGACTAATATTACAAATTTGCCAAATCGAAAGAAGATATATGTGGGGGCTATATCTAAATTTTGACCAATTATCACCAATCTTCTTGGGCTAAATAAATGTAGGTTGTTTACAAAATACATGGTCAGAGGGACGGACATGTATAAATCGATTCAGAATGTAATTCTATGCAGATCATCAAAAGGAACTGTGGGTCTATCTCGCTTCCTTCTCTATGTTACAAACAAATGCTCAAAGACATAATACCGTGACCACAGTTTGGTAGATGTTATAAATACATAACATCAATATGTCTAATCAGATTTTTGCGACCATCGAAATCTGTACTACAACAGTAATTGTCTTCTTAGCCGTAAAAGCTATTTTTGTCCTGAGATTTAATTAGGTTCCCACTTTACCACAATCTCATCTCAATAGTTGTTTAACCTCGCCTTAACTTTGATTATTTTTCGTTTGTAGAAGCATTGTAAACTGTAATTATCCTCCCGCAAACATTTAAATTAACATCGTTGTCAGATGGCAATTGAAGTGTTATATGGTGACAGGTGTTATTTCCCCATTTCCAGTCTCACTTGCCGGTTGCCGCACTTAATTGCTTGTATTTCCGTTTTAATTATTGCCGCTTGGCATTCTGCAGAGAATGCAATAACCATTTTGTGTGTGTGTGTGAGTGAGTGTCAGCCAGCCAGACACATTCAAATTTAATGAACTTGAACTTTAGTTTGTCTGCTGTGGTATTGTTCGTTAATACAAAGAAAATTTAAACATTAAATGTTAGGTCTAATTTTCCACGCTTTGAATAAAATTAAGAAAAGTAAAAGTTACTTTACCTGAAGTAAAAGTTATAATGTAATGATGTGAAGGAGCTTCACGGTCTGGGTCTGGTTTTGACGACAGATGTATACCGTCTCCAAATGTTTGATTAAATATATTTTGACTTCTGTTATGATTATTCAAACTCTTGACCCCCTATGGAGTTGTTTCCGAAGCAATGGGCCAATGTTATCGATTTCGTATATCATTAGATAAAGAGCAAAAAAAACGTCACTAACAAAAACCTAATAGCGTAGGAGAAGCAAAAATAAAAAGTGATCACAAATAATAGCTAAAAACGCCGAAAACTCAATATTTAAGGAGTTATGGCCATTTTAAAATATTGGCTATTTCGTGCTTGAAAAAGTGATCACAAATAATAGCTAAAAACTCCGAAATCTCAATATTTTGGTATAGCCCCCCATATAACGGTACCTCCCGATATTCGGTATTTTGATGGTTTTTGCCACATTTTTGCACTGATTTGTCTAAAAATTGGTATTTGTGGATCATAATGGTCCCAGCCGAACTTAATGTTTTTTTACTTGTTTAAGTTAATAACAGTGCCCTTTTTGATCGCAGACGTAGTCAAGACATGTAGTTTAATTTCACAATTCATTAAAAAACTTAATTTTAAATTTCTTGTTAGTTGCGCCTTTTTGCGTTTTAGCTATCGGTATGCGATGTGCTAGGTTTTGACTATATTGACTATTTTCTTCACTTTATATGAGATACGTGATATTTTTAAGAAAATGTTGAAATGTGCGAGATGTCCTAGATGTAGTGGACCGAAGTATTCCATTTTTACACTTTATCTAATATAGATAAAAATATTGGTATGGGCAAAATTACACGGAAACTGAACATTTACATCCAATGTATGCGAAATCATAAATTTGAAAAGAATTGGATGCTTATATGGTGTTTTATGGGCGTTTTGTGTTTCAAAATTTTGACCCTCTATGGGGAAGTTCCACAAGGAATGGTTCGATCTCTACCATCTTTATAACTAATCTTGTTTTGATAGAATTATTGAGATGGGCTGAATTAAAATGGAATCGGATACCAATTTCGCGTTTAATGAGCTTCATGGTTATTCAAAATTTTGACCCTGTTTGGGAGGTACTAGAAGGAGTGAACTGATGTTTCCCATCTCCACACTTCATCTTGTGTTGATAAAAATATTGCGAAAAACTTGAAGACAATTGGACTCTTCTTTCACATTTCATAAGAGTTATAATTATTCAACATTTTGAATCTCAATCTTTAATCTCACCCTTCCAACATGAAGTAATCTCCTCTTTTTTACCGAGAATGGGAATAAAAATGCCAGAGAAATGTATTTGAGCACATTTTTTTTTCTCAAATAGGACGAAAGTTTAAAAACCAAAGAAAGTAGCTGCAAAGGCATTTTTGCACGTTTTAGGAAATGTGTCTTCGTTTGGTCGTTAAATGAACGTGAGTTTTCTATTTTAGTATGTGTCCTCTAGAGGTAATGTGTTTGAGATGTTGACGAAAATACCTGACTAAAACAGCATCTGTGATAGGAAAAATAATTTGAATATGTTTAGTCTAACCCACATTTAACATTTGTACCAAAAAAAAGTATCAGTTGGGTTTGCGGGCAGATGTATGCCCTCTGCCGATGTTCGATTATTGAAATATATATTGACTTGTGCATTTTGGTTAGAATTTTAAAGAAAAAAAAATTAATCGTGATGGAATTCAAGCGTGATAGTACGATTTCTTTATATTTTTGGCTGGAAAACAACAAGTGGCTATCTTTAGAGCACTCCAGCATTTAAATGTGAATAAATCTTAAGTGTCTCGTACCATCGCTCGTTACCGTGATACTGGTAGCGTTTCCCGACGTCAAGGAAGTGGACGGAAGAAAACAGCAACATCAGCAGGATGCTTCGAAAAGTAAAGAAAAGTATCGAAACCCGCGTCGCCGTGGCCGAAAAATGGCTCGTGAGCTGAACATATCACAATATTCCATTCGGCAAATATTGAAAATGAGCTCGGGGTAAAACCATTGAATTTCCAAAAAGTAAAAGGTGCAAGAACTTACACCGCAACAGAAAGAAAATAGACTCAAAAAAGCTAAAGAGTTGCTTCGCTTGGCCGAAAGTGTTGAACTGCCAAATTTGGTTCTCTCCGATGATAAAATATTCGTTCTCCAGCAGTTTGATCAAAATGATCGTGTTTAATTGTCAAGGGGTCATCTGAAAATGTGCACCATCGGTTGGGCACCAGAACTCAAGCGCCGCCTATGGTAATGGTGTGGGCCGCTATAACAGCCGATTATCGCTCTCCGCTCGTATTAATCGACCGGAGGGTCTATTAAAGCCTTGCCTGGAGTATTTTGAAAAGCAAGGTTGCACTAAAAAATACCAAAGTGTAACAGCAGAGCAACATTTGGGCAGCGTGTGACGGTTTCTTTGGCCGTTTGAAGGCTATAATTCGTGCCAAAGGTGACCAATTCGAACAAATCTAAACTTATTTTAAAATTTAATGCTATTTCCGACATTTTTTGTTTTTATTCAATAAAATTCAAAATAATATGTAAAAATTCTGTCGTTTGACTTTATTGCAGTTTTTTTTTATCTCACCGTGTATGTGTGAAATTTGAAGAGATTTTGAACCCCATGTCTGGTAGTTACCAGAAGAAATGTCCGATCTCTACCATCTTTGTAACTTGTACTGATGGAGATATTGAGATTTACTAAGTCTGATTGGACTTTTGGTTTTATAAGCTTCGTGGACATTCAAAATGTTGAACCACTGTGGAGGATATAATGAAATGTGTGGAATATGAAGAGATCCGGAGGCATGTTTTGGATTTTATAATCGCTTTGGTTATTTAAAAATTTGACGCTTTGTGGGAGAGGAATCAGAAGGAATGATCCGATCTCTACCATCTTTATAACGGATCCTGTGTTGATAGAAATATTGAGATGTGCCTAGTCAGAATGGAATCGGATGTTAATTTCGCGTTTTTTGTGTGAGCTACCAAAAGAAGTGAAACGGTATATTCCATCATCACACCAGACCCTGTAAAGTAATTTTTTCCACCAGAAGTAGAGGACCGATATTGCCCATCTCCGAACTCGATCTAAGTTCAATAATAATATTACGATGTACAAAGTTTGGACCAAATCGGATACTCCCTTCGAGAGTTATAGTGCGCATCAGCCAGACAGACAGACGGATGGACGGACTCCAAAATATGGTCCAAAGAGACCTATGGTCTAAAACCTTAATTTCTATGAGACACGCTTTGGCCGTATCAAATAATATATACACTCTCTAGCCATATAGCTGAGGGTATATAAAAGGAACTTCATCCAAACCTTTTATAAGCAGCATCATGTAAAGACATACTTTATTGTAAAATCGGTTGATTACAATTTCGGCCGAAACTTGAAAAAATCTGAATACGTACAATTTGATCATCTTACTTTGGAAATATGTGCCCTCTATTGCAAAAAATGTATTCCCTTAAAAAGAAGTTCTACCAGGCCAAATGACTTGTAATTTTTTTGCCAAGTTCAATCCATGTTTTCTGTGCAATAAAATACTTTTGCCCTGCTTTACCTTTCTCAAGAATTTCCCATTATTCCTCACATCGTAATTAAATCGTACAAAAGACATTTGGTACAGGACAGATTTTTTCTCCCAAAAAAAAAGAAACAAAAGTTAATTTGACTGCATATGCAAGACACAAGGAATACATAAAAAATAATTTGATTGTGTGGTCTTTGCGATGTGCCTATATTCTGCTTTTCATTTTCTCAACATGTTTCTCTTTCTGTGCGCTTTTAATAGTCAGGCCCTCACTCATAGAAAATGCAACGGAAAAGCCAAAGCAAAAAAAAAAAAAAAAAAATTACGTTTGTAACGTAAAAATTGTATTTTCATTTTACGTTTACTATACTCCGGCCCACGTACGTACGTTACGGAATTTTAGTATTTCACAATTTTCTTCCTTCCCATTTTGCTGAATGAACAAATGAATGCATTAAAGTTGCAACGAACGAAAAAAAATCACAACCGATTTCGAGTAAAGCCAAAAGCGTGTACGGGTGTTTGTAGCAAAAAAAAAGGATATTGCATTTGTATGCAATGATGATGGTCTTCCGTTTTTTCTCTTTTTTTGGCATTCCGTCTACATTTTGTGAATGGGAAAAATAGCTACTGTGATGAACACTCATACGCCACACCTACGAAAATCTATGTTTGCTAGAGTCGAAAAAGAAGACATTTGTTTGGTTTTTAACTCAATTCATAGTACCAGTACCAATGCTACTGGGCATAACCATTCACTGACAGTTCGTACGCCTGTTGAAGTCGATTGTCGTCTAGCTCTGAGCAAAAAAAAAAAAAAAAAGGTAAGCAGCATCGTTGTTGGAAATTCCCCTGGCGTGTTGATTTCTCTTGCTCTATCTGTAGATTTAAAAGCTAATTGAATTATTGTTTTGTTTTGTAAATACCGGTGTTGAATAGCTTTCCATCTATCCTTGAGGGCTGGTTCTCGGCCTTTTGGCAATTTGAATAGCAAATAGTTCTCCTATTTTTACGTTTTGTTGTTCTTACTCTTGTACAATATAAAGTAAAGGTGAATATACTTTAGAGGAGTATACATCAACAAAGGCATCGCACAGTGGCTGACTACAATAAGTGATTTATCAACAGGAGTTCATTGAAAACTCTTAAAGGGAATCAAAATGTCCTATTTTTTTAAAATTTTAAATAAACAATTAATGCAAAAAATGTTCTCATTTTTTAAAAGATCTATGTGGTTTCTTACAGAAGACCTCTAATTGTTCTTGTGGCATTGGCTAATGTAATAGATCTCTAAATATGTTTTAATACCCTACTATTTTCGGTGGAGGGGATACTATATGTTTGATAGTGTCCACGATATACCCGCTATTTAGTCTACCCGACTTCAGAGATTTACGCCTTCCTAATTGAGCCTTTCTGTCATTTTTATACCCTCCACCTTGGAAAGGAGGGTATATTAACTTTGTCATTCCGTTTGTAACATCCTTAAATATTCGTCTTAGATCCCATAAAGTATATATATTCATAATCAGCATAAAATTCTAAGTCGATTTAACGATGTCCGTCTGTCTGTCCGTCTGTTGAAATCACGGTACAGCCCACATTATTTGACGTAGAGCGCCAAAATTTAGCAGAGCTATTTGCATTGTGTCTAGGATGGTTGGTATTGAAAATGAGATAAATCGGTCCACGTTCTGGTATAGTCCCCATATAACGGTACATTCCGATATTGGGTATTTTGATGATTTATGCCACATTTTTTCACGGATTTGTCTGGAAATTGGTATTTGTAGGTTATAACGGGTCCCTGAGCGTGTCGAAAAACATTGCATGTACAGATCCACCTTGTGGTATAGCCCCCATATAACGGTACCTCCCGATATTCGGTATTTTGATGGTTTTTGCCACATTTTTTCACTGATTTGTCTAAAAATTGGTATTTGTGGGTCATAATGGGTCCTAGTCCGCGTGGCGAAACATTGTAATTATAGGTCCACGTTTTGGTGTAGCCCCCATATAGCGGTTCCTCCCAATATTCGGTAATTTAATGATTTTTGCCACATTTTTTCACGGATTTGTCTGATAATTGGTATTTGTTGGTCATAATGGGTTCCAGCTTCGGTGGCGAAACATTGCATGCATGGGTCCATGATTTGATATAGCCCCCATATAACGGTACCTCCCGATATTCGGTATTTTGATGGTTTTTGCCATATTTTTTCACTGATTTGTCTAAAAATTGGTATTTGTGGGTCATAATGGGTCCTAGTTCGCGTGGCGAAATATTGTAATTATAGGTCCACGTTTTGGTGTAGCCCCCATATAGCGGTTCCTCCCAATATTCGGTAATTTAATGATTTTTGCCACATTTTTTCACGGATTTGTCTGAAAGTTGGTATTTGTTGGTCATAATGGGTTCCAGCTTCGGTGGCGAAACATTGCATGCATGGGTCCATGATTTGATATAGCCCCCATATAACGGTACCTCCCGATATTCGGTATTTTGATGGTTTTTGCCATATTTTTTCACTGATTTGTCTAAAAATTGGTATTTGTGGGTCATAATGGGTCCTAGTTCGCGTGGCGAAACATTGTAATTATAGGTCCACGTTTTGGTGTAGCCCCCATATAGCGGTTCCTCCCAATATTCGGTAATTTAATGATTTTTGCCACATTTTTTCACGGATTTGTCTGAAAATTGGTATTTGTTGGTCATAATGGGTTCCAGCTTCGGTGGCGAAACATTGCATGCATGGGTCCATGATTTGATATAGCCCCCATATAACGGTACCTCCCGATATTCGGTATTTTGATGGTTTTTGCCACATTTTTCACTGATTTGTCTAAAAATTGGTATTTGTGGGTCATAATGGGTCCTAGTTCGCGTGGCGAAGCATTGTAATTATAGGTCCACGTTTTGGTGTAGCCCCCATATAACGGTACCTCCCGATATTCGGCATTTTAATGGTTTTTGCCACATTTCTTCTAATGTTTCTTTTACCCTAAGGTGGAGGGTATTAAAAGTTTGGCCCGGCCGAACTTAATGTTTTTTTACATGTTTTATATTTAAAATGGAAAATTAAATTCGCAAATATGACTTGATCCTCCAGAGGGCCAGAATAATCATTTTCAGATATTATCACAAATTACTTAGAGGATGGTTAAAAAATAGAACATTTGAATAATAATCAAAAAATATGTTTGATGTTGAAAGCCATTCTATTTTATACCCTATCTGAATTCAGTCAAGAAGCAATGTTTTGAAATGTGGTAAAAATTGGTTCAGATCTTCACCCAGTGATTAGTTTCATTATACAACTTTATTACGATAGATTTACGAATATAGACGAAGTCTGTCAAGTGTGGACTAAATATAGATATAGCTAGAGTTCCTATATAATGGTTAATTTTTAAGTCCTATAGAAAAAAAGCAAGTAAAATAACATTAAGTTCGGCCTTTAAATATCCTCCACCATTAGCTAAAAACATTTTTACATAAAAGAATCTGGATTCAAACGTATTTTACTTTATGCCAGTAAGATCGGTTGTGCGGAAAAGTTTTCAGAGAACAATAAAGTGGGTGAAATCGTCATGAGGTACCATATCAAAACCTGGAGCCTATATAGACAATTTTATACTACAAAGATTTTTAGCTATTGCGAATTTATAATTCCAAATTTGACAATAGGAGTTGGTAACATGTTCTACTGCTGCTGGCAAAACATTGTAGATAGAGGTCCTCGTTTTCGTATAGTACATCCCAATATTAGGTATTTTGGGGATTACGTAGACATTACAGAATGGAATTGTTTCAAATTTTCTACAGCATATGACACAAAAAAAACGTATGCAATTCCTTGTCTTCGTATGGCTCTCATATAAAGTTACCTGACAATATTCGGTGGTGATTTTAGCGACATTATAGACCGGAGTCGTTTAAACTTTCGTATTGGACAACCTGGGTACTACAGCCTATGCCAAAAAATTCGTATGCAGGTCCTTCGTATAGCCCTCATATAACGCTTTTCATTTAATTTTATTAAGTTTGATTGAGCCAAAAATTATGTAACACCACGAAATATTGGTTTCCCACATAGGAAAGTATATATGGATCTTCCTAGCTCGCCGAGCTGAGTCGATCTAGCTATGTATGTCCGTCCGTCTGTCCGTCTGTCCATGTTAATTTGTAATCACTCTACAGGTCGCAATTATGGCCCGATCTTCACCAAATTTAGAATGTAGTTGGGGCTTGGACCAGAATAGAACCCTATTGCTTTTGGAGATGATCGCCAAATGTTTAGGGGTTGAAATGGACCAAATACTTAAAAAATGAAAAACGGAATTTCGCATGTAGCTAGAGTTTAAGGCGGGGAAGAGACCTACCAATTTGGGTGGTCATCGGATAATATTTAGCGGGTAAAATAGACCATATCTTTTGTGTTGAAAAAAATCAAAATTTTTCATTAAACCGTGAATATTTTAAATCCCGGCAATGTCACAAAGCCATCACAAGGTTACTTCTGACCTTTACATTGATGTTAACATCCAACAAATCGGATATATAGCAAAATATGTGCGATATATATGTCTATCAAAGAAGATATGCTTGAAAAATCTCTTATATGTCGAGAACGGCTGAACTGATTTCGACAGTTCTCATTAATTCAGAATGACCTCCTAGCAGGAAAGATAAAACGTCTAAAAAAATCGCATAAAAATATCTCCCTAAAGATGAAAATATTGATTTTGTAACATTTTCTCATATTTTTTCAATTTTGTCATATTTTTGGCATATTTTCATTTTGAATTAAACATTTGGTAATATTTCTACAGCTAACAAAACTAAGTAGTTAGGATATCAGGATATCATATACAGATCGCATTTATGGCCCGATCCGAAATTTTGGAGATGATCGCCATATATTTAAGGGTTGAAATGGACCAAAAAACTGCAAAATTTTCAGCAGGTCGTAATTATTGCCCGATCCTCACGCACATTTGAATTGGGGTTACCGGACATTGCAAACGCCAAGCAGTTTTGGATGGCCATCCAAAAATATTCAATGTGTGAAATAGTTTGCCAACTTTTGTAGACTAAATACGAAAATGTCCATTCCAGTGACTTTTTGGAGAATTCACAATTACAGGAAAGACGCAATTCTGACTATTTCGTTAACGCTGATTTCGTTGAAGAATATAGTCAAATGTCTGTATCTCATATAGATGCGTTTCAGTCAAAAACCAATAATAAATGTTAATCTTTTGCCACTTCTGAGAGATTATAGGTCTTTGGGAAATATTGGTTCCAGATCTAGAAAGACCATTTAAGTGCAACATCTATCAATAAATTGGAAATTAGCAAATTAGTTTAAGTTGCTATTATTCGATAATTAGAGAACGAAACCTGATGGTTTTCTTTTATTATTTGTCACAATATCTTGGGGAATTCCTTCGAGTTTCTCGCCTATATAAACTGTATCGTTTATTATAGTGTTGTAGGGTATTCAACGGTCGGCCCCGCTCGACTGTAGCCTTTGCTTACTTGTTTTTATTTGTTCATTTTGTCAACTTTTCAACAAGGTTTATACATTATAATTATATTTTCATATTTGGTAATTTTGTTAAATAATTTGAGGCTACTGTTTTGGATTTCAGCAATTTCTTGCACCCGCATCTGATATTACTCCATTTAAGTACTATTTAAAATGTGTCTATGTATTGCTCATTTTATTGGCGGGTTTAGTTAATTTTGTTTTCCCTCAACATGAGCTTATATTTCTGCTCAAATTGTTTGCTAAATATATAATTGAACTACAGAGAAAGTCTGAAATGTTTTTCATCAAGAGTGCTTATTCAATAAATTGTTGGTTTTGAAAACCATACATCATGTTTTGGAAAAGCTTGTTGAAGCAGAATGCATTTTTTTATCTGAGTACGAAAACAATGTAATTCAAATATTGATTTAAAAATACACTTTAATGGATAATTTCATAAGTTTGACAGTCATCCTGAAATTAAAGAGGATTAACATAGATGTGTGTTGATATATTTTTTTAATGATCTATAACATTGTATGATGTCCGTATGTCTATGTATCCGCCCATAGCAATGCAATTGGGGATCAAAATATGAAATAGAAATTTATCATAGACGTGTAGTATACCAATGATGTTTGGAATTGAAAATGGGTTATATCAGTTCACTATTCTTAGACCCCATGTAATAGCTCCCCTCATTGATCCAGCTGAAAATTTTAACCAAAACAGCTGTATTTTAATTTTTTGGGTACGCAGTAAGTATAAATTCTCCTTACAATATTTTTTCAGATTTAATCTACCAAATGTGAAAAATATGACTTGAACCATACCAGGAGTTACTATTATATGGGGCCATACGAAGATGTATATGTGGTAGGATTTAATGTGATTATTTCGAGAATTTACAAACGGGATGACAAGGTTAACCCTCCATAGTATGGAAAAATTATTCTCTAACATTAACAAAAACTTGCTTGACATCCTAATTACTTCGCAAAGTGAATTTGTGTATGACGAATGCGTAAAAGTATACAAAATGCTCAAACCTACTCCAATACTAAACTACGACGAAAGAAAATGTAAGAATACAATGAGAAATAATACCTGGCGGGAGATTTGGCAAACACACCAAACAATTGGTTTCAGTTCTCAAAATAAAATCAGCTGTTCTTTGTAGAGAGTCATTGTAACAACATAGAAATGAAACATTTTACATTGTCATGTAAAATGTGGCATTTTCAAGGGGCGGTTAGCAAAACTAAGTATAGGCTCCTTGAAATAACAAAAAACAAAGCTCGAATGTTGGAACTCGATCTCATACAACAAACAAATGTGTATGACGCAGGCACACATTCTCACCGTAAAGCCGGTTTGCCTTTAAATCCAAGAGAAAATCAACACAGAGAAAATATTGCTAACCAAGAAAATTTTTGCAGAAGATGTTTGCAAAAGTTATTGCCCTTTACCCCACACCTTCAATGAATAAGGTTGTAATTAATACTGCAAGCTAACAGTAAATAATTTCTGCCAAGTTCTTTCTGCACAAGTTTCAGATTCTGATTCAAAATGCTTATGCAAAACGGGTAATAATTAGTGTGGGGATCTTTCTGGTAAGGAAAAATACTAAGGGACTTTTTGATTTTAGTCCGACAAATCTTTAATGAAATTTGCACATTTGTCCTAAATTTTTAGATTTTTTCCTAGAAGTTCAGAAATGTTTAAAAGTTTGTCTATCATCCACCATTAAAAAAATTACAAATCTTCCAAAAAAAAAAAAAGAAAAAACGCGAAAAAAAGCTTTGGCAAATACAGATAAAACCATAAAAATGAAGAAAAAATGGGAAGTACCGAAGACGTGTAGGCAATTTTCGGTCACAGGCTGTAGCACCAATTACGAACTTACCGTACGAAACTTTAAACAATTCCGGTGAATAATGTCGCAAAAATCATAAAAAATCCGAATATATTGAGGCATCGTTTTGTGTGGCCTATACGAAGATGAAGATCCGCTTGAGCAAATTTCTGTCATAGGATGTAGTATCAATTAGAACAAATTGAAATTCGAAATTTAAGACATATCCTGTGAAAAGTGTGACACAAATCATAAATACGAAATATGGGGAGGTACAGTTATATGGGGTCTATACCCAAACCTAGACCTACATTGACAGTTCTGTGCAAAGATGTCTCCTACATAATAGGAACACATACTCCCAATTAACAGCATAATTGGGTTGTGATTAAACACTCAAAATACCTTAAATCTGTCGGTGGAGTTATATGGGGGCTATACCACAGCAAGAACCTATAAAACCTCTTTTTTTACCCTCCACCATAGTATGAAGGGTATATTAAATTTGTTATTCCGTTTGTAATACCTCGAATTATATATTTTAGACTCCACAAAGTATATATATGTTCTTGATCATCATAAAATTCTATGTCGATTTAGCGATGTCCGTTCGTCAAGCTTCCGAACGACATGAATTAGGTTGATAAAAATTTACTCAAATCTATATTATGTCTGTGGGATTTTTGGTATTGAAAATGGGCTATATTTTCGGTATTTTGGTGATTTAAGCGACCTTATTCACCGTTTTTTTTTTTTCAAATTTGTTATTTAAAGTTCGTAAAGGATACTACAGCCTAAGACAGAAAATTGTCTGTGCATGTCCAAGTCTTCGTATAGCCCCCATATAGCAGTACCTCCCGATATTCGGTATTTTTTTGATTTTAGCGACGTTATTCACCGGAATTGTTTCAAATTTGGTATTTGAAGTTTGTAATGGATACTACAGCCTAAGTCCTTATTCAAATTTGTTATTTAAAGTTCGTAATGGATACTACAGCCTAAGACAGAAAATTGTCTGTGCAGGTCCACGTCTTCGTATAGCCCCAATATAACGGCACCTCCCGATATCTGGTATAATAACTGGAATTATTTCAAATTTGGTATTGTGACGATTTTAGCGACACTAATAACCGGAATTATTTCAAATTTGGTATTTGAAGTTCGTAATGGATACTACAGCCTAAGACAGAAACTGTCTGTGCAGGTACACATATTCGTATAGCCCTCTCCACCTCCCGATATTCGGTATTTTGATAATTTTAGCTAGATTATTCACCAATTTTTTTTAAGATTCGCATTTGGATATTGAAACGGCTTATGACAAAAGTTGCCTATGCAGGTCACGTCATCGTATAGACCCTAATATAACGGCAACAGTCAGTATTTTTAAGATTTTAACAAAATTTTTAAAGGATTTTATTTTTTTTTTGAATATTGCCAAATTCGTTCTAAATTGTGGAGGATATTCAAAGTTCGGCCCGGCCGAACTTACAGCTTTTTATACCCTCCACCATTCTATGGAGGGTATATTGGCTTTGTCATTCCGTTTGTAACTCCTCGAAATATTCAAGATAGACCTTACAGTATATATATTCTGGATCAGCGTAAAATTCTAAGACGATTTAGCGATGTTCTTCTGTCTGTCTGTTGTAATCACGCTATCTTTCGAACGTATTCAGATAGAAGGCTAAAATTTTGCATTTTGGAACTGTTACTACAACCTATGACACAAATTACTTATGCAGGACCACGACTTTGTATAACCCCACTATAACCATATAAAATCATTTTAGCGGTATTTTTCGATGCATTTTTTTTTTTTGAAAATTTTCAAGTTTCTTCCAAACGGTGTAGGGTACAAAATAGGAATAAATCGCTGCTCAAAAACAAGACCTCGCTCACCAGTCCAATTTCTATTTTTTGTATTTTTTTAATAACCAAATAAGCTGTGTTAAAATATAATTTATATTTTTGTTTGTAAAAAATCGCTTTATTAACAATTTTGGACAAAATCCAAGTTTTAAAACAATAGAAATGAATGCATAAATATAAAGAAAAAAACAATTATTGTTTTCTCTTAAATAATTTCTTTTTTGGGCTCATGTGCTAGAACACGGTTTTGAGCAACAGCAATGCTATTTCTTCTCTTAACTCTACCACGGTAATAATATCTTTCTGTTCTCTTCTCAAACCGTTTCAATTGCACTGACTGAGGTATACAAGAAGTTCAATACATTTGTTAATAAATATAAAAGCAACCTTATTGTTCTCTATTTTGCTTTCGTTATTCTCATAAAAAATTACCGGCTGTTGTGGTGTTCGTTGTTGTTCCAAGAGTTGTAATTTCTGCTAGTAACGTGTTTTACAACTCGCAGCATTTCTTTTCACGATTGCAATTTTCCTCCCACATGTTGTATGTTGGAGAGTGTTTGATGGTGTAACTGACCAACCAGTTTTGTGGGGATTTCTAGCCGCATCGATGTGCTGGCAATGGTGCTATAATGGAGCCTTTGCTTCAGTTTATGATTTAAAATGAAGGCAGAAGGTTGCGTTTCATTCTTAATTAAAAACGGAAACACTTTCACGCTGTCATTCAAAGTAATTGCCGAAAGAGATCAAGAATTATATAAAACTCAAGTAAAAGTAAGATATCCAATTACTGACCTTAACCCCTGAAATTGTCATTGACTTAGTGAAAAGTCTAAAAAATATTAACAACTGCATTGAACACGTTTTACAAGCTCAATAATTGTGAGTTAAAATGCCCAATAAAAACGTAAGTTACCTATTAATTAATTAAGATTTAAATAGTGAAACTTTTTAGAGAAATTAAAAATATTGTGTAAATTGAAAAATGAAAAGGTATACTCAGACTTACGCCATGAAATGGTGTACAAACTAAAATAAACAAATATCAGATATATCTGTTCTTCAAATATCTAAAATCAAGAGGTACCTTTGCGTGGAGGTTATACCATAACGTAAACCTGTATTCACCATTTCTTTAGAAAAATTATATACTTATAGAAACTTCAAACATAAAACAAGTAAGGAAAGGATATAGTCGGTGGTCCAAATGCTAGTTTTCAGGGCTGTCCTAAGCTCTAACCTTATAAAACATTCTATGTCTATTGGTCTTTAGTTGAGAACTGAAGGGTGATTGCAATATCTAGAAACATTTTTTTGAACAATTTTTAAATCCATTTTTTTTAAAAACAATTTTTAATTTGATCACAAACCTACCCCATGCAAAATTTCTTAAAAATCTAACGATAAGTAAAAAAAGCAACAAGGAAAGTTCAAATGTAGGGCGGGCCGGTATGCGTATTTAGTAAAGCTCCCGTAAAAAAAGATTTTATTGAGAATTCGTGTGAAGAAGATCATACCAACTATGAACCAAATACCATTGCTGTGTAGTGCATAATATGAATTCGATAAGAACTATATTAAAAACCAGTAAAGAAAGTCCTAAAGTCGGGCGGGGCCGACTTTATGATACCCTACACCACTTTGCTAATTTAGTAGAGCTCCACATAACAATTAAAAGTTTTTATGGGAGAATTCAATCATACACGCTTTGATTATAATTGTAATTTTAAGTTCAAAGGACTAAATATGCCGAAGCATTTGTATCTTTTAAATTCGGACTTGTATTGCCCATTTGGTGCAAAATTAATTGAAATCAGATAAATATATATATGGGAGCTATATCCAAATCTGAACCGATCTCGATAGAATTTAGCAAAGATATTTCTGAGCTATATTTGATATATTTCCCTGAATATCGTTGTTATGGAGTGCATATTACTGGTGTGGGTAACAAATACAACAAATCGGATGAACAATATATATGGGAGCTATAGCTTTATCTGAACCGATCTTCACCAAATTTGGCATACTACCTTCTAGACTCAATTCGGTCGTATGCGCCAAATTCAATCCCATTTGGGCAAATATTAGACGTTTGGTGCACAATAAAAGGTAAATCGGACGAAGTTATATATGGGAGCTATACCCAAATCTGAACCGATCTGGATAAAATTTAGCAAATATATTTCTGAGCTGCATTTGATATATTTCCCCAAATATTGTTGTTACAGAGTGCATATTACGGCTGCGAGGACAAAAATAACAAATCGGATGAACAATATATATGGGAGCTATAGCTATATCTGAACCGATTTTGATCAAATTTGGCTTACTTATTTTCAGTCCTAATTTGGTTGTATGTGCAAAATTCCATACTATTCGGTCTGATATTACATTTTTGGTGCACAATAAAAGGCAAATCGGACGAAGATATATATGGGAGCTATATCTAAATTTTTACCGATTATCTCCAATTTCAATAGGGTTCGTCCTTGGGCCAAACAAATGTTGTTTGGAAAATTTCATCTCAATCGGATAATAAATGCGACCTGCATTTTGTTCACAAGAATACATGGACAGACGGACGGACGGACGGACTGACTCAGAAAGTGATTCTATGCAGATCATCAAAAGGAACTATGGGTCTATCTCGTTTCCTTTTGCATGTTACAAACAAATGCAAAAAGACATTATTACCTACACCACTTTGTGGTGTAGTGTATAAATATTTATTGGAGCAATAGGTATACCGAACCGAGTTCATACAAAAGGAAAAAGTCCGCTGAATATTAAAATTTCTATCCAATTTGGCCTGATATTACATATATGGTGATAGAGATGTATATCGAAGCTATATAAAAATCCGAACCGATCTCGATATAATTTGGCAGAGGTATTTTCGGCCCGCTATCAAATATTATTGTTGTGGAGTGCATATTTCGCATTGTGGGGGACTTTAACACCAAATAGGATGAAACATATATCTCCCATATATACAGCTACAGTTATATATGAACCGATTTTCACCAAAACTTGAAGCACTTGCTTTTAAGCTGAATGCCGTCGGAAATTGATATTAGCCATTTGGTGCACGAAAACCCTGAATTGGATGTCACGAACAAATGCACAAAAACATAATACCTTAATCACTAATCACAGTGTAGGGTTTAAAAATCTCAACACGTAAAAAATATGACAGAAAATAATCATTTCCTCAAGATATTACAGAAAATATTAATATTTTCATTTGCATATTTTATGCAATTTTTCTAGATTTTACTCTTTACTGTCAAAAGGATATTCCGAATTTGTGAATATTGTCAAAATCCATTCCGCCGTTCGTGAGTTATAAGCAGTCTAACTAATATCACTTTCTCTGATGAATGAGATTGAATATATTTTGCTATATTTCACTTTTCAACAAAGCTCCTTGGAAAAAACATTTAATATGTGTCCATATATATCTCCCTTATAACGGTAGCTCTCTATATTCGTATTCTGATGGCTTCCCCCAATATTTTCAATGGAATTGTCTAAAATTTTGCATCTAAAATTTCTAATGATTTAAAGAAACTTTTTTTGATATAGGTTCTCATTTTGTATTAATCACGGCGGAGGCTACTTATTTACTTGTTATTACTTAAAAATGGAGAGTATATTAAATTTGTCATTTCACCACCATGTAAACTTTATAATCAGTCTGCAATTCTTTGATAGTTTTTTCCCATGTCTGTAGGTAAGCCTATCAATGTGTATCACGACAAAACTCTAACAATTAAACAAATTAAATTTTTGCACAGACTTTTCTAGAAAGATATAAATTACCTCCCCATTTTGGCACGCTGGGGCTTTTCCAAACAAAACAACTTTAAATCCGGTCGGTCCTAAATTATTCACAAACATATTCAATATACAGGGTGAGATGAAAAACCCGTCAGACTGCTGTCATTTGTAAGCCATTTAAAATTTAATAAAGTGACAGCTCATTATATTGCTTATACACGTACAAAAGAATTTTGCTGAGAATTTTTCAGAAAAAAAAGTTATTCGTGATGGAATTTACGCGTAATAGTGTGATTTCTTTATACTTTTAATTAGCTTAGCCCGACGTCAAGGAAGTGGACCGAAGAAAACAGCAACATCAGCAGAAATGGTTTGAAAAGTAAAGAAGCGACTTGATAGACCCCCCGCGTCGAAGTGGCCGAAAAATCGCTCGTGAGCTTAATATATCGCAATATTCTATTCGGAAAATATTGAAAAATAAGCTCGGGTTAAAGCCATTGAAATTTTAAAAAGTGCAAGAACCTACACCGCAACAGAAAGAAAATAAACTCAAAAGAACTAAAGAGTTGCTTCGCTTGGTCGAAAGTGGTGAATTTGGTTGACGGAATTTGGTTTTTTCCGATGAGAAAACATTCCTTGTCCAGCAGTTTGTAAACAAACAAAATGATCGTGTTTACTTGCCAGAAAATGAAAATGTGCACCTTCGGTTGGCCACCAGAACTTTAACGCCGGACATGGTGATGGTGTTGGCCGCCATAACAGCCGATGGTCGCTCTCCGCTCGTATTAATCGACCGTTGCATCAGAGTAAATGCCGAATATTATCGCAAAATATTCTGGAGAGTGTATTAAAGCCTTGGGCACGCAAACATTTTGGTCTTGGACATTCCAACAGGACTCAGCACCATCGCACTCAGCTCGCGTCACCCAAGAATGGTTACAAAATGAGGTTCCTCGCTTCATTTCCAGCGCACAATGTTCACCAAAATCTCCGGATACCAATCCGTTGGACTATTGTGTCTGGAGTATTTTGGAAAGCAAGGTTGGCACTAAAAAATACCAATGTGTCGATTACCTCAAGCAAGCGCTTCGCCGGGAATGGGCCAAAATACCGCTGAGCAACAATCGGGCAGCGTGTGACGGTTTCATTGGCCATTTGAAGGGCATAATTCGTGCCAAAGGTGACCAATTCGAACAAATCTAAACTTATTCTAAATTTATGTATGTCCAAATTTTGGTATAACCTTATATAACGGTGCCTTCCCTCTAAAAAATACCTCTCAAAAATATGCATATAATTTTAGGTATTTTTAGGATATGCAATTTGATCATATGTCAAGTGTACACATACTTTACTATTACATAATAAAATATTTAACCTTTAATCATAAGTTTGATGCACTGATCTTCAAAAACTAAATTCTCTAAACTAAACTCTAAGGATACAACTAGATTCCAGAGAGTAGGGTGAACATACATCTCCCACCATCTGACACTTTCAACTGTTCCACTTACGTTCTACCTGAACCCAAACTTATTTTTTTTCTTATCAATATATTATGTATCATATCCACAACAAACATACAAATATCATATTATTTTCGTTGAAAACTAATGCCATCATGCATGGGATTAAACTATGCCCATTCCAACAGCAGATATAATTCCAACAAAAAATATCAAATAACATCCTCTAACATATCCTTTTCAAATGAAACCTCTTTTGATGATTCGGCATCTGTGCGCGGCCAAATTTGTTTAATTTTCTGTAAAAAACAATTTCATGCCACCCATAATCAGGTTGCCACGGGAAAATAGTTACTGGTCAGAAGAATCCCTTTGTCAAAAATGGCTAATAATTTAGAAACCCTTTGGAAGTCTAGACATGTTTTAATACAAAAGACTATTACAAGGAGCAATACAATAGATTAAAAAACCGTTTTGATGTTTTTGCCATGTTTTTGTTTTTTTTTTTCATTTCCTCTGGTATTTTCTAAACATCCGAGCACAAAAACATAGCCCAAAAAACTTTAAAGCAGAACAAGTCGAGCGAAACACAAAACAAAAACATTTGGAAATGAACGAAACAAAATAACCGGGAAACAAAACCAAGGAGACCTTCAACACATGTTGAGATGGTTCCACATACCAAAAGAAAATTTAATTTTGCTTTCATTTTTCGCTTTTTTGTTTCTCTGCTTCCAACAACTACAACTGCTGCTGCCACTGCGATGCTTTTACAATCTTTGAAGTAAAACAACAAAGGTTCCACTAAATTCACTTTCCTCTGTGGTATCATTTGTACAGTACATGTTCATGAATGTGTGTGTGTGTGTTATTGTGTTTTTTTTCTTGTTCATGGATTGCTTGAGGAAATCCACAGGATATGTAATGATGAAAAGGAAGTTCAATTTTGTTTATAAAAATAAAAGTAAATTCTAAAAAAATGTGATTTTAGACATTTCGTCAAACGACGTGATAATAGTTTACTTAAAGATCTGACCAATAAAACGAAAGTCAGCACGGCTTTCTAAATTTGAAAAAAAATCGGCTCCCTTCTTTTTGTGGTTTACCATACAAAGAGGCCGCAGCGCAATATTTATACCCTACAACACTATGTGTTGGGGGTATTATAAGTTCGATTGGGCCACAAATTATGTAACACCACGAAATATTGATTTCCCACATAGGAAAGTATATATGGATGTTTCTATCTCGCCGAGCTGAGTCGATCTAGCTTTGTATGTCCGTCTGTCCGTCTGTCCATGCTAATTTGTAATCACTCTACAGGTCGCAATTGTGGCCCAATCTTCATGAAATTTAGAATGGAGGTGGGTCTAGAGCCAGAATAGAACCCTATTTCTTTTGGAGATGATCGCATAATATTTAGGGGTTGAAATGGATCAAAAACTGAAAATTTTCCTAATTTTGCAGTTGCTCTACAGGTCGCAATTATAGACCAATCGACGCGGAAGTCAGTATGGGGCTAGAGCTTAGGGCTGGGCAGAAGCCTTCCAATTTTGATGGTCATCGGGTAATATTTAGTGGTTGAACTAGACCATAACATTTGTGTTAAATAAAAGTCAAAATTTCCATTAAACCGCGAATATTTTTAATCGCGGCGAAATTACAAATAGGCGAACAGGTCAATTTTGACCGTTACGTAGATGTCGATAGTAAATATATCGGATATATATAGCGAAATATATACAATGTGTATATACAAAGGAAGGGGATGTTAGCTAGGATACTTATATGTCAAAAATGGCTGAACCGATGTTGACAAATTCATTGTCGATTGTCGATTCAGAATGCCCTCTAGGCATGAAAGCGGTTCAAATGAACCAAAAACAGAAAAAAATTAGTGATCACACATTTGAAACCAATCGACACGCCTGAGAAGAGCGTTAAGGAGAGGGAAGAATACAAGTATTTTTGATGACCATTGGACTATATTTAGCTGTAAAATTTGCCACAACAACTAACAGCACGACGATGTGCGTAACTATTGGGCAAATATCTCTGGTCTAAATGCTAAAGGTAAAATCTGTGCAGTGCTACGCGAAATCTTTCAAAATGAATTTGGACATAAGAGGGCTTTTAACATATTGTAGTGTTGTAGGGAATCACATGGTCGGCCCCGCATGACTATAGCCTTTGCTTACTTGTTTTTATTTTTTTTTTAATTTTGTATATTTCTATGCCTATATAAGATTAAGTTTAAAGGAGGGATACATCGGGAAATTTTTTGTACTTCCCACACAAACGGCTAATATCTAACGATTCAGAAATAAATAATTTTTTTCTCGTTCCCCCCTTTAAGGGATGCATTTTTATACCCTACAACTCTATGTGTTGGGGGTATCATAAATTTGATTGGGCCAAAAAACACATCGAAATATTGATCGCCGAAATAGGAAACTATATATGGTTCTTCCTAACTCGCCGAGCTGAGTCGGTCATGCTATATATGTCTGTCGGGCTAATTAATTTTTAATCACGCTACTGGTCGGAATTATGGCCCGATCCTCACGGAATTGTCACTGAAGGTGGGGCTGGTTCAGAATAGAAGCCTATTGTTTTTGAAGATGATCGCAAAATATTAAGGGGTTGAAATGGACGAAAAACCAAAAAAATACTGATTTTGCAGTTGCTTTACAGACCACAATTATAAATCAATTGACGTGGAATTTTTCAGGGAGTTAAAGTTCAGAGCTGTGCAGTTATATTTAAACAATATTTGGCGATATTTAGGTAAAATAGACCACAACTTTTGTCATATTTTATATCTCATGCGAGTTCTTCAATTTGACTAATAAATTTGAATTGTTGAGGATATTATATATAGGTCGCAATTATCGTCCGATCCTCACGAAATTTTACATGGGTGTAGGGTTAGGGTCAACATTAAAGCCTATTGTTTTTTAAGATGCATATTAAGGAGGTTCGAAAGGACCAAATAAAATAAAAATTTTCCTCTACAGGTCATAATTAAAAACCAATCGACATGGAATTTTGCATGAGATAGTTACGGAAAGGGAAGAAGTGTTTTGGATGGCCGTGGGATTATATTTAGCTGTAAAATGGACCACAACTTTCGTGTGAAATTTTTTTGAATACCTACGAACACAAGGGAGTGCGTAAATATAGGGCAAATACCAACGATCAAATACCTATGGATGACAAATAGCTAAAAGTGAAATCTTCCAATATGAATTTGGACATAAGGGTTCTTTCAACATATTGCAGTGTTGTAAAATATCAAATGGTCGGGCCCGCACGTCTATAGCCTTTGCTTGCTTGTTTAAAAATATAAAAATAAATAAATAATTTCGGTCTCAATAAATAATATGTTATTACTTTGGCACAAGGAATCCTCTACAGCTTAAAACACTTTACTTATTATGAATGAAAACTGTTCAGATATAGATGATTTTGAGCTGTACCAAAGTAGAAAAATTTATTCGGGAACAATTATTTTTGGCACGCGAGACTTTATCCAAATTATATTTTTATCTATATAGAATTGGAATTTCCATTTTTTCAGGGATGATCGTAGGCCTGGTGGACACTTGCGCCCGAACTTATGCATTACCAGTAGGTTGATAATGAGGGAATAATGAAAAACAACTAATTTTCATTTTCATGCAATGGGTATTGTCGGGAGAGGGGCAATAACCACAACTATCTGCGATAAATTGAAAATTTGGAATAGGGTCTTCAAGGCGCTAGCCTGTAGCACTGGGATTAGTACAAGTAGACCTTGTTGTTGTTTTAATGCTAAAGGTCAATGGTGTGCGAGAACTAGTGCTACGCAGTGGAAAAAGTACCCAGAGCAGTCAATTGGATTTTTGTTTGTTTTTAAATTCACGTGACACATTCAAAACTAAACTGTTTTGAAATATCCTCCATTTGTTTGACTTGTTTACCACATACAAGTAATTTGCTAGATAACAAAATTTCTTTGGGTCATCATCACAAAAATATTTTTCATACACTTTTCTGTGTAAAAAAATCCAAAACATTTATAAAATCACAGGAACTATTTCACATAACTTTTCAAATCAATTTCCCCTCTAGGACGGCCCCTAGCCACAATGTAGTGGTTGTAGTTACGAAGCAAAACCAAAACGAAAAACCCAACTGTTTTGACCCCAGTGGAATAACCAAATTTAGTTATTCAAAACATTCGAAACTGGACAAAAACCAAAGCCATTTAAACAACTGAAATCACTGGTGTTGGTTTTTTAGTTTATGTAATAGTTTATATATTTGTGCAAATAGTATTTGGAAAGCGTTAAAAATATTTTTTTTTTGTGGCTACTATGAATCTTTGAACAAAGTTGTATTCTGATGTTGTGTGCTATGGATAGCGAGATATAAAATATTAGCATTCTATTTCCTTGAATCTCCGATAGGATATTGAAGAATAGTGTTTTTTATTTTTGAAAAATACCATACTTCGACGAAAGGGAAAAAATTCTGTAGAGGATGGGCATATGAGATTTCGGGCCGATATGGCATAATATTAGTAATATAAATACATGTCAAAGAGCAGTGAAATAACTGACTAAACGATAATCAACTCCCAGATGAGACGGCTGAGGCTAGACTTTTGAAATTTTGCACGAGTATCAGTCTTGATGCGTAAGCGTGTAATATGGGACTTTTGGAAATTCGTACTAAACTGGTACGAAAAGTCCAAAAATGTACTCAAAATTTAATACTACGAATTGAAAAAAAATGGAATGTCATTCTCTGATGAAGTGCAGGAAGTTTACGAAATTTCTAAAATTTTACTAAACTCCGTTATATGGAGGATATATGAAGACGCGGACGTGCATATTTTTTGTCATAGGCTGCAGTACTTATTAAAAAAATCATTAAAACACTGAATATAGTGAAGTACCGTAATATAGGGGATATACGAAAACTTTGACCGGCATTACCCATTTACGAACTTATCCTTCCTACTTGCAAAATACCTTAATTCGTTCGAACGATAACGTGATTACAACAGACTGTCGGACATCGTTGAATCGACCCAGAATTTTACGTTGATTCAGAAAATATATAATTTTTAGGGTCTAACATGACAAATTTCAAGGAGTTACAAGAGGAATGACATAGAATTGTGGAGGGTGTACAAAGGCCTATCTGTTGGGACGAATCTAAAATTTTATGGTGTACTTTTCAATGACGAAGTAGCGGACACTTGCCAGAAATAATATTGTTTTGTTTAAATTTATTAAAAAAGGAAATTAAAAATATTTTTTTAAAATGGTGTTAGGCGAAAACTGGAAATTTAGTATGAGAATCAAGGTTGGAAAGTAAGTGTGGTATATTAACGTAGGTTTGGAAATGTGTACAAATTGGGGTCCCTGTTAGTGATAGGTTCGTGATAAAGATTTGATTTTGGAAATGTGTACTACCAGTACACGAAAAGTTCTAAATAGTACAATTTTTTGGTTCTGGATGAGGAGATACAATTTTAAAATTTATTATTTTGATAACTGTGGAAATCTGAAGCTGTGACTTGGTGGACGACTTGCGTCCTATATTTGTATGAAGAATACTAAAAGTTACTAAATTTGGTATTAGGCGAATGGATAGAACTGGAATTCTCAAATTGACATTGAGGTCTCTCTTGGTATGTGGAATTGAGATCTACTGGTGGTTTCTACTACAAGTGCACCAAAAATAGCACTATATTTGGTACAATTTGGTATTGGGTGAAAAGAGAGTGATTAAAATATGAAATGTGGTATAAGAGTCGCTCTCCATGTGTAGTCTGGATATATGGAGATTGTTTCGGAAATGTGTTCTATAATTGTATGACAAGTACTTAATTGTACTATATTTGGTATTGGGTAAAGGGTTATAGATACCATCCTAAAATTTGATATTTAGATAACAGATCTTATCTGTATTTAAGATGTGGCGGTTGTTTGAAAATACGTCCTATATTTCTATGAAAAGTAGCAATTGACAATAAACCGCTGAAACCGTGAAATTTTATATTGCGATAACTGTTAGTGTATAAAATGGTGATATGTAATGGCTTTGAAAATGAGTACTAAAATTATACGAAAAGTACCGAATTTGGTGTTGAGCTAGATTCCTGAAATTTGATATTGTGGTCTCTTAGTGATTTCCCAAAGCGTACTATAATTGTTCGAAAAGTATTAGATTGTACTAATTTTGAATCACCGTTCTCCTCCAAGATAAAGAGAAACAGTTTAGATGTGCGTACGAAATGTCACTAAATTTGGTATTATATGAAGGGATAGGGCTGGAACCCCGAAATTCGGTATTGAGGTCACTGTTGGTTTCTATGGTTTACATAAGGAGACGTTGTAATAGTTTTGGACAGAAAAAATCGATGTGGGTCTATTGTGCAATGGCTTTACTAATGTCCTCTTCGGTAAATATCTAAATGAAAGACTTTGATGTAAAAGATATACGTTTTCCTATTATTCTTTCAGAAAAACTTGAATAATATATGTTACCTTGAAAGTCTGAAATTTTAAAACAATGTATGAAGTTTGACTAAAAATGTATCAAACTGAGCAAATTGTAAATTTTGAGTAATAACTTTTGATATCTTCCACCATAAAAAAATTTTCGAAAAAGTTCCGTCAAAAAATACCGCTCATATGAAACCGTTATATGAAAGCAATACGAAGACGTGGACCAGCATAGGCAATTTTCTACCATAGGATGTTGTACAGATTCCGAACTTCAAATACGAAATTTGAAATAATTCCGGTGAAAAATGTCTCTACAGGGTGGGATGAAAAACCTGTAACCAACTTCAGACTGCTGTAATTTCTAAACCACTCGTCCGACAGCTGTTAAAATTATTCCAGTAACAGCTCATTATATTGTTTACAAGCGTTAAAAAGCATTTTGGTGAGAATTTTAACGAAAAAAATTATTAGTGATGGAATCCAAGCGTGGTGGCGTGATTTCCTTATATTTGGCTGGAAAATCATAAGTAGCTATCGGTAGGGCACTCCAGCATTTAATGAGAATAAATCTTTTGTGTCTCGTACCATCGCTCGTTACCGTGATAATGGTTACGTAGCGCGACGTCAAGGAAGTGGACGGAGGAAAACAGCTACATCAGCAGAAATGGTTCGAAATGTAAAGAATCGACTTAAAGGGAGGAAACCCGCGTCGCAGTGGCCGAAAAACGACTCGTGAGCTGAACATATCACAATATTACATTCGCCCAATATTGAAAAATGAGCTTGGGGTAACGCCAATGAAATTCCAAAAAGTGCAAAAACTTACACCGAAACAGAAAGAAAATAGATTTAAAAGAGCTAAAGAGTTGCTTCGCTTGGCCGAAAGTGGTGAACTGCCGAATTTGGTTTTCTCCGATGAGAAAATATTCGTTGTCCAGCACCTTTTAAACAAATAAAATGATCGTGTTTACTTGCCAAAGAGATCAGCTGAAAATGTGCACCTTCGGTTGACCACAACAGTGACGCTGTGAACCGCAATAACAGCCGATGGTCCTCTCTGCTCGTATTAATCGACCGTGGCATCAGAATAAATGCCGAATATTGTTGCGAAAATATTCTAGAGGGTGTATTAAAGCCATGGGCACGCAAACATTTTGGCCAAATATCCTGGACATTCCAACAGGACACAGCACGCGCCACCCAAGAATGATTACAAAATGAGGTTCCTCGCTTCATTTCAAGCGCACAATGACCACCAAAATTTCCGGATACCAATCCGTTGGACTATTGTTTCTATAGTTTTTTTTTTTTTTTTGAAAAGCAAGGTTGGCACTAAAAAAAACCAAAGTGTCGCAAAGCAATCGCTTCGCCGGGAATGGGCCAAAATACCAAAGTGTGACGGTTTCATTGGCCGTTTGAAGGCCATAATTGGTGCCAAAGGTGACCAAAATTTGATGCTATTTCCAACATTTATTGCTTTTACTCAATCAAATTTATAAACAAATATAAAAAATATGGCGTTTGACTTTGTTGCAGTTTTTTATCTCACCCTGTAATATAATCAATATACCGAATAAAGGGAGGTACCGTTATATGGTGGATTTATAAAGTCGCGGACCTGCATATTTTTTGTCATAGGCTGCAGTACTTATTAAAAATATCATTAAAACTCTGAATATACTAAAACTTTGACCGACATGACCCATTTACGAACTTATCCTTCCTACTTGCAAAATATCTTAATTCGTTCGAAGGATAACGTGATTACAACAGACTGTCGGACATCGACCCAGAATTTTAAGTTGATTCAGAAAATATATAATTTTTAGGGTCTAACATGACAAATTTCTAGGAGTTACAAGCGGAATGAAAAAGTTAATATGCCCTTCATAGAATTGTGGAGGGTGTACAAAGGCCTAACTGTTGGGACGAATCTAAAATGTTATGGTGTACTTTTCAATGACGAAGTAGCGGACACTTGCTGGATATAATATTGTTTTGTTTGAATTTATTTAAAAAACCAATTAAATATATTTCCTTAATTTTTTTTTTCGATTTTCATGTTTTCCCAAAATTCTGTAATTATTACAAATCCAATTGCCTCTAATTTGAACATTCGTAACACTGTAACTATTTTTAACGGATGTACTTAGTTAAATCGGTTACAATCCCAATTCTGTCGTTGTTTTTTCCTAACCATCAGTGATGTGGCCATCCACACAATAAGCAAATATAATCCAAGCCTGTACATACAGTATCAGTTTGTTTTCTTTTCTACCCCTAAGCTATGGATCCTGGCTATTAACTTCTACTGCACTAAACAAAATGTGTAAACCTCAAATACATACATCAAGTCAGATGTGATTTTGTGGGGGCGTGTGTTTAATTCATCAATAGATTACATTGTATGCCATCGACAATGTGTGTGTTTATGTTTTTCGATATATTTATTTAGAGAATTGTTGTCTATGAAGTGTTTTTTTTATTTTATGGTGGGAAATGGGAGGGAAATTGGTTGGAAACGTATGGTTACAGGACATATATTTTATATGATAAGGTAAAAATATGCCTGATTAGAATTATATTTTTAGTGCCCATTTAACTTTGGACAAAATGCGATGTTTGGAGTCGGTTTAGCCATGTCCAAAGAAATATTTCAAGATATTACAAACCAAATGAAAAATGTACCCCGCCTTATGGATGCACTAAGAAATAACTTAAAATCAAATTAATATTATCCACCTCTACTTCCACACATTATTTGATATTAAACATTACTGAAAATAAGAACAAGTCAAAAAGCAGCTAAGTTCTGCGGGTCCGAACTTTTAATACTCTGCACCATTTGGAAGGAACTTGATATTTTTAAAAAAAACATCCGGAAACTACCACTTAAATGAAAACTGTTATATGAAGACTATACGAAGACGTGGACCCCCTTACGATTTTTTTTGTCATAGCCTGTAGTAGCTATTACGAACTTCAAATACCAAATTTGAAACAATTCCGGTATATAATGTCGCTAAAATCATCAAAATATCGAATATCAGGATGTACCGTCGCACAAATCATAAAAATACCGATTATTGGGAGGTACCGTCATATGGAGGCTATACGAAAATTTGCGAACTTAACCTGCCTACTTGTAAACTATGCATGTATGCAAAATTTTAGCCTTTTATCTCAATTCGTTCGAAAGATGATTACAACAGACAAACAGACGGACATCGCTAGATCGTCTTAGAATTTGACGCTGATCCAGAATACATATATGTACTTTGTAGGGTCTATTACAAAGTTAATATACCCTCCATAGAATGCTGGAAGGTATAAAAAGCCAACAAACAATACACATTTTTATCTATTTCTTGTTACCATTCAGCCTCCCTGTATCTACTAGCCCTGCTGCTAGCTTCTGCCCTTTAACAATATTTGTTTGTCATTCATTTTAAGTGCTATATTTAAAACGAATTTTTCGCTGCCACATATCCTTTTGTTGTGGCGTGAGAAAGACATTGAATACCAGCGATAACAGCCCTAATAACAAGGATGAAATATTTTTAAACTGGAATTACTTTCACGCACAGACAATGGCATTTGCCTTCACCTAATGAAGTTATAAATGCCAAGAGTGTACGACATTAACTGCCTAGTAATGGCATCATTCCGGGGGATTTTGATTAATGATGGGAAAATTGTGATAATAAACAGAAGATAGCATTATCCTTAAAATATTGCACATAATTATAAAGAACGTAGATATTTGATGGTAGAATGGGTGGTAAATTGTTAAGGGTGTTTAGGAATGACTGTCATTACTATAGCAATGGATTTGGACAATATAAGGCGTTTTGAATTTTTGGTTTATAATATTAAATATAATATTGCTATTATCAGGGATTTGTTAAGAAGTTTCGGAATTACTTTCCTATAAGAAGTGTCTGAACGACTGTCCAAGCGGCACTCCTAAACTATTTATGGTGTTTCTGAATAGCTTGTGCTTATGTCTTACTTTCATTGATATAATCGTGGATTCAAAGGATTTTCTAATATCTGTCTTGAATATAATACTAGAGTTTTTAAAGAAATTACTATATATTACTATCCTATATATAATCATGACACACCAACTCAGGTTTATTTGTTGAAGCAATTATTCACACGAAAGGTTCGATAAATGATGGTGATGACGGATAGATTGTCAGTAACAAATAGCACAGACCACTTATACTGTGAACAGTACCTCATGGTACTGTTCCCAGGGATATTTGGGAAGATTTAAAAATGGTATCATCGGATTTTCAGTAAATAACTCATATCCAATTTTTCTGTTAAGAAAATTTTCAACGTCGTCATATGCGAACCCTAAATACCAAAATTCAGAATAATATCACTAACCCTTCAACCAAGCCCAATTCCATATCTGAATAGCAGATACCAACAGCGACCTCAATATCAAATTTGTGAATTCCAGCCTTACCCAATACCTAATTTAGTGCTTTTCGGACAAATATAGGATGAATTTCCAAATCACCGTCACCCAATACAAAATATAGTACCATTTAGTACATTTTGAATAATTACATTACATATTTCCCAACCAACTTCCAAATCTCAACCTCAGATAACAAGAGAGACCTTAATATACATTTTCAGCATTTCAGTTCTGTAATTTCAACCATTACCAAATTTAGTACTTTTCATACAATCATTTGCATGTTAATGCTACAAATTAATAGTGATCCTAATATTGAATTTCATATTGCGAGCACTATACCAAATTGTGTCAAATACAGTACATTTCCAAATCACCCCTTTATTGCAAACCTACCACCAACATGAACCCCAATACAAAAGTATAGTATAGTATAGTATAGTATAGTATAGTATAGTATAGTATAGTATAGTATAGTATAGTAGTATAGTATAGTATAGTATAGTATAGTATAGTATAGTATAGTATAGTATAGTATAGTATAGTATAGTATAGTATAGTATAGTAAGTATAGTATAGTATAGTATAGTATAGTATAGTATAGTATAGTATAGTATAGTATAGTATAGTATAGTATAGTATAGTAAAGTATAGTATAGTATAGTATAGTATAGTATAGTATAGTATAGTATAGTATAGTATAGTATAGTATAGTATAGTATAGTATAGTATAGTATAGTATAGTATAGTATAGTATAGTATAGTATAGTATAGTATAGTATAGTATAGTATAGTATAGTATAGTATAGTATAGTATAGTATAGTATAGTATAGTATAGTATAGTATAGTATAGTATAGTATAGTATAGTATAGTATAGTATAGTATAGTATAGTATAGTATAGTATAGTATAGTATAGTATAGTATTAGTATAGTCGGCACACTTCATATATCGAACTTACTTTTCAACCTTGATTTCAAGCCAAATTTCAAGCTTTCAGATCTACCCTCTCACATAACACCAAATGGTACCATTTTAGAAGTTTAGTACCATTGTAGAACTTTTCGTAACCTTCAAATTCGAATATCCAAAAACCCTTTGGTATATCCATCCTGCACTCCATCAGTGACTCCCATTCCAAATTTCAATTTTAGCTTATTCCGCTTTTTAAATACAAGGTATTCAATTTTTAGTACATTTTTCGCACCCTTTTGGTACGAATTTTCAAAAGTGAAAAATTTCATGATTGAAAGAATGTTTCTTCTCCCAATAATAAGTTAGCCCATATGTTGATCCAAATTCAAATTTTAGATATTTTGATTTATTGCCTTAAATAGAAATTTGGTTTTCTAATGGCCACTTCTTCATTTAAATTCCCATTGTCCTTATATACCTTCTAATATTCGGTATTTTTAAGATTTTTCCAACTTAATTTTTAAAGTGTTGCAATTACAATTTTGCATTTGCATTCTCTGGCAAAGAGATTCTACGTTTCCTTATAGCTTTTGATGATTTAAAAAATATTTTCCAAAGAGTTTGGTAGTTAATGTTCTTAATGGGCACTACATTTTCTGATCCATGTTTCCTTATAGCTCCCCCCATTTGAGAGTACATCCTGATGTTCGGTATTTGAATGATTTTAGTCGCATTTTCGAACTGAATTCTGTTTTATATTGAATTATATTTCTTTACAGGTCCATGTTTTCTTATAGCCCTCATGCAGTCAACATTTTAGATCAATCTACGCTTTATTTCACTTTATTTAGGAAAATGTATATTCTCTTTAAAACTAATAATAGAAACTGAGAGATCGAACTTTTGGTGTGATAATTTAGGTAGCCCAACTATTTATCCTAATTTAAATTCACAGAAACTTTCCAGCAAATTATGATGTGTACTGAAATTTTACTTACAATTGACGGACGTGGGACGTGGACCTACATGGCTCATTTTTTGACTTAGGATTACGAATCCATTACGAACTTCAAATACCAAATTTGAAACGATTCCGGTAAACAATGTCGCTAAAATCATTAAAATACAGAATATCGGGGGGTACCGTTATATGGGCCTACACGAAGACGTGGACCTGCACAGATAATTTCTGTCTTAGGCTTTAGTATTCATTACGAACTTCAAATGCCAAATTTGAAACAATTCCGTTGAATAATGTCACTAAAATCATCAAAATACTGAATATCGGGAGGTACGGTTATATGGGGGCTATATGATAACTTGGACCTACATGGCCCATTTACGATAGCGTGATTACAACAGACAGACAGACGGAATGACAAAATGAATATACCCTCCATAGTATGGTGGAGGGTATAAAAGCAGTAAGTTCGACTGGGTCGAACGTTGAATGCCCTCCGCCATTTGGAATGAATTTGGAATTTCAAAAAAAAAAAAAAAAAAATAATCATAATAATAAAAATAAAATAAATAAATAAATAAAATCCTATATAAAGTTCTGTTAAAACTTAAAAATACCGAGTATAGCCGTTATATTGGGGTCTATACGAAGACGTGGACCTGCATAGGCAACTTTTGTAATAAGCCATTACAGTATTCAAATACGAAACTTGAAAAAATAAATCCGGTGAATAATGTAGGTAAAATTATCGGGGCTATACGAAGACCTGGAAATGCATAGACAATTTTTGTCACAGGCTGTAGTACGTATTAGGAACTTCAAATACGAAATTTGAAACAACTCCGGTGAATAATGTCGTTAAAATCATCAATGTACCGAATATTGGGAGGTACCGTTATATGGAGGCCATACGAGACGTAGGCCTGCATACGAAATTTTTTGGCACAGGCTGTAGTACCCATTACGAATTATAAATATGAAATGTAAAAAAACTCCGATGTATGTCTCTAGAATAGTGAAAATATCGAATATCGGGGGTACCGTTGTATGTGGTAAATTTCTCTTCCAGGAGGTAAAGTACTCAGAAGGAACTCATTTTGGGGATTTTCAACATAATTGAAAAATTTGGCTACAATCATCAAAATACCGAATATCGGGGGTGCAGTTATATGGGGGCTATACTGATCTTCGAACTTGACCTGCGTGCAGACAAAACTGTGACTGATTGATCTGTGCAAAATTTTAGCTTAATATCTTTATTCGTTTTGACTCTAGGGTGATTACAACAGCGTGTAGTTTATTTAAAGGGGTTCTCATTACTACATTACATAGTATACGTTATGTAGACTCGTTACATGGGGGTTTGCATTCGATTTCAGGTATTTATTTTAAAGGCTTCTTTTGATTTCCATGGTAGAGGGTATTAAAATTGTATTTTTAAACCGTTCAAAGAACCGGAAATATTGATAGTTAATGGCTTTCAAATCTTCCTTACTGGTTTACTTTTCATTCAATCTGTTTTCAAACACTACAAACGTTATTATAGGTTGCTTACCTCCAATGCAACATGACTATATTTTCTTTCAGTCAAATAAAACGATTCATATTCCCATCATGGCAATTCATTCATACAAGTAAATAGTCCTCTCGCAAAAAAATAACGACATTAAATCACATAATTTGTGTTCTCCTAAAGAAGAACAAGAAAAACCCGCCATTCACAGTATTTATTTTCGCATTCTTTGTCAGAGATATCTCCCTTGTCCAAAGTGTAAAAATCTGATTTAACTATGCCAACACTTTGTACAGCCAAAAGTCGTAAGAAACCCCTTCACCAAAGATGACGGATGCAGACGCTTGTTTATTCCAACGGGCTTGGTAACATCAGCCAGCGAAATTTAAGTTAGAAAGCCTATTATATTAACTTCGTCGGTGGGTTTTTAAAGTTCATATTTACCTACACCAAAGAAAACGGAATGTTTATTGTACACCTCTAAGGGACAAGATGCAAAAACCACACAAACAACCAAAGACCACACAAACAACCAAAGGCCACGAAATCTTGCATCTTTTATTGTTTAAACCCCTTGCAGCCAGATTTGAATTTAAGACCATTGTTGCTAGGAGAGTTATTTGTTCTTGGAGTTCATCCTTTATAGTTTTCTTTAGCATTTCTCTGGACTTTAACTTGAAGCAGAGCAGCTGTAACCCCATGATGCATAGTTTGAAAATAGAACGCGTTTACACATAATTCCACCCTCTCTATCGGCAAGAAGCATTGTGAGTACCTAGCTTGCATCGAAAATATTGTTGAAGACAATGAGACAAACTCCTATATTCTAATTGGGAATATTACCTAAATGGAAATACGTCAGGGTTAAGAACCAAAATTAATTTCTTTAAGGCACAGCTGTTTGACGGAATCATTTCTAATCTAAGTAATTATGTTCATAATTGATCGAACGTTATAAATTAATTAGACTTAAGGGTTATGCTGGGCTCTTTAATTGAAAGTTTAATAAAATCATTTTAAAAGGTATCAGTCGATTTGATATTTAGATAATATCTTCAAAAAGCTAACATAACTAAAACAAAGGTTCACCTTATAATTGCACAATATTATTTTATGCAAATTCAACATTTTTCTATAAAATTGACTGTTTTTTGTGCATGACCCAAAATTTTGACGCTTTAAAACTAATTTAAGTGGAAGCTGAGGTAGTATTAATTTTCAATAATGAGTCAAAATGAGTTCAATACAACTTTTATTTGACGTTGACATTTTAAAGCTCAATTTGGAATTCCTCAAATTCATTATACCCACTATGTGTTGGGGGCACCTCGAAATCTTAGTTTCCCAAATAGGAAAGTATATATGGATCTTCCTAGTTCGCCGAGCTGAGTCGATCTAGCTATGTATGTCCGTCCGTCCGTCTGTCCATGTTAATTTGTAATCACGCTACAGGTTGCAATTATGGCCCGATCCTCACGAAATTTTGCACGAAGGTGGGGTTAAGGTCAGAATAGAACCCTATTTCTTTTGGAGATGATCGCCAAATGTTTAGGGGTTGAAATGGACCAAATACTGAAAAAATGTCGGATTTTGCAGTAGCTATACAGGTCGCAATTATAGACCAATCGACGCGGAAGTTCGCAAGTAGCTAGAGTTTAGGGCGGGGTAGAAGCCTACAAATTTGGGTGGTCATCGGATAATATTTAGCGGGTAAAATAGACCATATCTTTTGTGTTGAAAAAAATCAAAATTTTTCATTAAACCGCGAATATTTTAAATCCCGGCGAAATCACAAAGCCATGACAAGGTTACTTCTCATCTTTACATTGATGTTAACATCCAACAAAACGGATATATAGCAAAATATATGCGATATATATGTATATCAAAGAAGATATGCTTGAAAAGTCTCTTATATGTTGAGAACGGCTCAACTGATTTCGACAGTTCTCACTAATTCAGAATGGCCTCTTGGCAGGAAAGAAAAAACGTCTAAAAAATCGCATAAAAATATCTCTCTAAAGATGAAAATATTGATTTTGTAAAATTTTCTCATATTTTTTCAATTTTGTCATATTTTCATTTTGAATTAAACATTTGATAATATTTCTACAGCTAACAAAACTAAGTAGTTAGGATATCAGGATATCATATACAAATCGCATTTATGGCCCGATCCTTACGAAATTTAGCATGGAGATAAGATGAGGGTCAGAATAGAAGCCTACTCTTTTTGGAGATGATCGCCATATATTTAGCGGTTGAAATGGACCAAAAAACTGCAAAATTGTCCGCAAGTCGTAATTATCGCCCGATCCTCACGCACATTTGAATGGGTTACCGGACATTGCAAAAGCCAAGCAGTTTTGGATGACCATCAAAAAATATTCAATGTGTGAAATAGTTTGCCAACTTTTGTAGACAAAATACGAAAATGTCCATTCCAGTGACTTTTTGGAGAATTCACAAATACAGGAAAGACGCACTTCTGACTATTTCGTTAACGCTGATTTCGTTGAAGAATATAGTCAAATCTCTGTATCTCATATAGATGCGTTTCAGTCAAGAACCAATAATAAATGTTAATATTTTGCCACTTCTGAGAGATTATAGGTCTTTGGAAAATATTGGTTCCAGATCTAGGAAGACCATTTACGTGCAACATCTACCAATAAATTGGAAATGAGCAAATTAGTTTAAGTTGCTATTATTCGAAAATTAGAGTACGGAACCTGATGGTTTTCTTTTATTATTTGTCACAATATCTTGTGGAATTCTTTCGAGTATCTCGCCTATATAAACTGTATCGTTTATTATAGTGTTATTATAGTGTAGCCTTTGCTTACTTGTTTTAATTTGACTTATAATATTGAAGTGTATATTTTGCAATATTTTGTCACCTTACAACACAGGTTAGGGTTATTATATACAGATTGCAATTTCATAAGGGTAGGGTAAGGCTCAGAAGGGCTAAGCCTATTGTTTCAAAGATGTCCGCAACATATTTAGGGTTGAAATGGACCAAAAACTAAAATGTTCCTGATTTTGGAGCTATTATAAAGGTGACAAATAGAAAGCAAAGGACGCGAAATTTCGCATTAGGACAGCGGGAGGAATGGACCACTACTTTTGTGTGAAAAGATACCAACATTAATAACAGGCGATATCCGAAATACACAAAAGGCGAACTTCTGGCTTTTTTTATGCTGATTCGTTGACAAATATAGCCAAATATCTAGGCACGCAAATCATATAGATGAGTATAAATTTGGAGATACAGATGAACCAACAACAGAAAAAATTCCTGATCACACAATTGAAACCAAACGACATGGAATTTTGCATGAGAAGAGAATTAAGGACAGGGAAGAAGCCTAGCATTTTGGATGACCATTGGATTATATTTAACTGTAAAATGGACCGCAACAACTAACAGCAGAACGGAGTGCGAAAATATTGGGCAAATGTCCCTGGTCAAAATGCTAAGGGTAATATCTGGGCAGTGCACCATGACATAATTTCAAATGCGAAATCTTCTAAAGTGGTCATAAGGGGGCTATATGTATTTTTATACTGAGAGTATTAGATTTTACCTTTGAATATTTAATCGAAATATAATCTTCAACATGATTGTCATTATGGTTGCAGTAAATTATAAATTATGGTTGCAGTAAATTAATTTTTCTGTATACTCCTTATAAGGAATGTGTTTGTCTATGAGTCGTTTTCTATTGTTACAATACTATCTAAATGCGCCTACAACTTGCTTACATTTTGAGATGTCTAATCAACATTAGAGGAATTACACATTTCTTGCATTGTTTTTTTGTTGTGGCGTTTACTATGTGATTTTTAGTTCCTACCAACTGCAACTGTCACGAAGAGTCAAAACTAATTCACTTTCGCTGCACGTACAATAACGAAAGGCAAAATACCCCCAGTCGGCTACATGCCGCCACCACTGTCAATTCAATGCAGACGCTAAGCTCCTTTGCGACTAACTATCTACTTGTAGATGGTTATACTTTGGGTTTTCTTTTGGCCATTCTTGTAAACTATACTAACCATGAACAAGTGTGCAATATATGTGAGTGTGTATGTTTTGAGGAGATTCGGTAGCATTTGTTTTCATTATTCCATTGTAAATATTATCGTAGTGTCTTATCGCTTTGACTACCAACATACTACTACATGCTACACGATATATTGTGTTGTGTGGTTCACAATGAGTTCAAGAGTTTACCAGTGCAAATTTCAAATACGTGTTGATGTTACGTGTGCCAAAGATGTGAGTTGAGTAAAGCAAATGTGGTAACCTCCATTGAGGAGTCACATGGGATGCTGGTAGTAAAAGTCATCAGAGCTTATTTTAAAGATAGTTAAAACATGGGCTTCTAAACATTTTATTTATTTTTTTTGTGATCACTTTTTTAAGTGTGAATTAATCAATTTTTTAAAATGGCCATTTTGCAAGCATGAAATAGTCAATATTTTAAAATGACCATAACTCCTTAAATATTGAGTTTTCGGCGTTTTTAGCTATTATTTGTGATCACTTTTTTAAGTGTGAATTAATCAATTTTTTTAAAATGGCCATAACTCCTTAAATAATGAGTTTTCGGCGTTTTTAGCTATTATTTGTGATCACTTTTTCAAGCAAAAATTAGTAAATACTTTAAAATGACCATAACTCCTTAAATATTGAGTTTTCGGCGTTTTTAGCTATTATTTGTGATCACTTTTTTAAGTGTGAATTAATCAATTTTTTAAAATGGCCATAACTCCTTAAATATTGAGTTTTCGGCGTTTTTAGCTATTATTTGTGATCACTTTTGCAAGCATGAAATAGTCAATATTTTAAAATGGCCATAACTCCTTAAATATTGAGTTTTCGGCGTTTTTAGCTATTATTTGTGATCACTTTTTCAAGCAAAAATTAGTGAATACTTTAAAATGGCCATAACTCCTTAAATATTGAGTTTTCGGCGTTTTTAGCTATTATTTGTGATCACTTTTGCAAGCATGAAATAGTCAATATTTTAAAATGGCCATAACTCCTTAAATATTAATTTTTCGGCGTTTTTAGCTAGTATTTGTGATCACAAGAATTAGTGAATATTTTAAAATGGCCATAACTCCTTAAATATTGAGCTTTCGGCGTTTTTAGTTATTATTTGTGATCACTTTTGCAATTATGAAATAGTCAATATATTAAAATGGCCATAACTCCTTAAATATTGAGTTTTCGTCATTTTAGCTATTATTTGTGATCACTTTAAAACGGCCATAACTCCTTAAATATTGAGTTTTCGGCGTTTTTAGCTATTATTTGAAATTTTAAAATGGCTATAACTCCTTAAATATTGAGTTTTCGGCGTTTTTAGCTATTATTTGAGATCACTTTTTCAAGCATGAAATAGTCAATATTTTAAAATGGCCATAACTCCTTAAATATTGAGTTTTCGGCGTTTTTAGCTATTATTTGTGATCACTTTTTCAAGCATGAAATAGTCAATATTTTAAAATGGCCATAACTCCTTAAATATTGAGCTTTCGGCGTTTTTAGCTATTATTTGTGATCACATTTTTAAGTGTGAATTAATCAAAATTTTAAAATGGCTATAACTCCTTAAATATTGAGTTTTCGGCGTTTTTAGCTATTATTTGTGATCACTTTTTCAAACACGAAATAGTCTATATTTTAAAATGGCCATAACTCCTTAAATATTGAGTTTTCGGCGTTTTTAGCTATTATTTGTGATCACTTTTTCAAGCATGAAATAGTCAATATTTTAAAATGGCCATAACTCCTAAAATATTGAGTTTTCGGCGTTTTAAGCTATTATTTGTGATCACTTTTTCAAGCATGAAATAGTCAATATTTTAAAATGGCCATAACTCCTTAAATGTTGAGTTTTCGGCGTTTTTAGCTATTATTTGTGATCACATTTTTAAGTGTGAATTAATCAAAATTTTAAAATGGCTATAACTCCTTAAATATTGAGTTTTCGGCGTTTTTAGCTATTATTTGTGATCACTTTTTCAAACACGAAATAGTCAATATTTTAAAATGGCCATAACTCCTTAAATATTGAGTTTTCGGCGTTTTTAGCTATTATTTGTGATCACTTTTTCAAGCATGAAATAGTCAATATTTTAAAATGGCCATAACTCCTTAAATATTGAGCTTTCGGCGTTTTTAGCTATTATTTGTGATCACATTTTTAAGTGTGAATTAATCAAAATTTTAAAATGGCTATAACTCCTTAAATATTGAGTTTTCGGCGTTTTTAGCTATTATTTGTGATCACTTTTTCAAACACGAAATAGTCAATATTTTAAAATGGCCATAACTCCTTAAATATTGAGTTTTCGGCGTTTTTAGCTATTATTTGTGATCACTTTTTCAAGCATGAAATAGTCAATATTTTAAAATGGCCATAACTCCTTAAATATTGAGTTTTCGGCGTTTTTAGCTATTATTTGTGATCACTTTTTCAAGCATGAAATAGTCAATATTTTAAAATGGCCATAACTCCTAAAATATTGAGTTTTCGGCGTTTTTAGCTATTATTTGTGATCACTTTTTCAAGCATGAAATAGTCAATATTTTAAAATGGCCATAACTCCTTAAATGTTGAGTTTTCGGCGTTTTTAGCTATTATTTGTGATCACATTTTTAAGTGTGAATTAATCAAAATTTTAAAATGGCCATAACTCCTTAAATATTGAGTTTTCGTTGTTTTTAGCTATTGACTTATTCATGATCACTTTTTCAAGTATGAAATAGTTAATATTTTAAAATGGCCATAACACCTTAAATATTGAGTTTTCGGCATTTGTAGCTATTATTTGTGATCACTTTTTCAAGCACGAAATAGTCAATATTTTAAAATGGCCATAACTCCTTAAATATTGAGTTTTCGGCGTTTTTAGCTATTATTTGTGATCACTTTTTCAAGCATGAAATAGTCAATATTTTAAAATGGCCATAACTCCTTAAATATTGAGCTTTCGGCGTTTTTAGCTATTATTTGTGATCACATTTTTAAGTGTGAATTAATCAAAATTTTAAAATGGCTATAACTCCTTAAATATTGAGTTTTCGGCGTTTTTAGCTATTATTTATGATCACTTTTTCAAGCACGAAATAGTCAATATTTTAAAATGGCCATAACTCCTTAAATATTGAGTTTTCGGCGTTTTTAGCTATTATTTGTGATCACATTTTTAAGTGTGAATTAATCAATATTTTAAAACGACCATAACTCCGTAAATATTGAGCTTTCGGCGTTTTTAGCTATTATTTGTGATCACTTTTTCAAGCATGAAATAGTCAATATTTTAAAATGGCAATAACTCCTTAAATATTGAGTTTTCGGCGTTTTTAGCTATTATTTGTGATCACTTTTTCAAGCATGAAATAGTCAATATTTTAAAATGGCAATAACTCCTTAAATATTGAGTTTTCGGCGTTTTTAGCTATTATTTGTGATCACTTTTTCAAGCACGAAATAGTCAATATTTTAAAATGGCCATAACTCCTTAAATATTGAGTTTTCGGCGTTTTTAGCTATTATTTGTGATCACTTTTTCAAGCACGAAATAGTCAATATTTTAAAATGGCCATAACTCCTTAAATATTGAGTTTTCGGCGTTTTTAGCTATTATTTGTGATCACTTTTTCAAGCATGAATAAGTCAATATTTTAAAATGGCCATAACTCCTTAAATGTTGAGTTTTCGGCGTTTTTAGCTATTATTTGTGATCACTTTTTCAAGCATGAAAAAGTCAATATTTTAAAATGGCCATAACTCCTTAAATATTGAGTTTTCGGCGTTTTTAGCTATTATTTGTGATCACATTTTTAAGTGTGAATTAATCAATATTTTAAAACGGCCATAACTCCTTAAATATTGAGTTTTCGTTGTTTTTAGCTATTGACTTATTCATGATCACTTTTTCAAGCACGAAATAGTCAATATTTTAAAATGGCCATAACTCCTTAAATATTGAGTTTTCGGCGTTTTTAGTTATTATTTGTGATCACTTTTGCAATTATGAAATAGTCAATATATTAAAATGGCCATAACTCCTTAAATATTGAGTTTTCGTCATTTTAGCTATTATTTGTGATCACTTTAAAACGGCCATAACTCCTTAAATATTGAGTTTTCGGCGTTTTTAGCTATTATTTGAAATTTTAAAATGGCTATAACTCCTTAAATATTGAGTTTTCGGCGTTTTTAGCTATTATTTGAGATCACTTTTTCAAGCATGAAATAGTCAATATTTTAAAATGGCCATAACTCCTTAAATATTGAGTTTTCGACGTTTTTAGCTATTATTTGTGATCACTTTTTCAAGCATGAAATAGTCAATATTTTAAAATGGCCATAACTCCTTAAATATTGAGCTTTCGGCGTTTTTAGCTATTATTTGTGATCACATTTTTAAGTGTGAATTAATCAAAATTTTAAAATGGCTATAACTCCTTAAATATTGAGTTTTCGGCGTTTTTAGCTATTATTTGTGATCACTTTTTCAAACACGAAATAGTCAATATTTTAAAATGGCCATAACTCCTTAAATATTGAGTTTTCGGCGTTTTTAGCTATTATTTGTGATCACTTTTTCAAGCATGAAATAGTCAATATTTTAAAATGGCCATAACTCCTAAAATATTGAGTTTTCGGCGTTTTAAGCTATTATTTGTGATCACTTTTTCAAGCATGAAATAGTCAATATTTTAAAATGGCCATAACTCCTTAAATGTTGAGTTTTCGGCGTTTTTAGCTATTATTTGTGATCACATTTTTAAGTGTGAATTAATCAAAATTTTAAAATGGCTATAACTCCTTAAATATTGAGTTTTCGGCGTTTTTAGCTATTATTTGTGATCACTTTTTCAAACACGAAATAGTCAATATTTTAAAATGGCCATAACTCCTTAAATATTGAGTTTTCGGCGTTTTTAGCTATTATTTGTGATCACTTTTTCAAGCATGAAATAGTCAATATTTTAAAATGGCCATAACTCCTTAAATATTGAGTTTTCGGCGTTTTTAGCTATTATTTGTGATCACTTTTTCAAGCACGAAATAGTCAATATTTTCAAATGGCCATAACTCCTTAAATATTGAGTTTTCGGCGTTTTTAGCTATTATTTGTGATCACTTTTTCAAGCATGAAATAGCCAATATTTTAAAATGGCCATAACTCCTAAAATATTGAGTTTTCGGCGTTTTTAGCTATTATTTGTGATCACTTTTTCAAGCATGAAATAGTCAATATTTTAAAATGGCCATAACTCCTTAAATGTTGAGTTTTCGGCGTTTTTAGCTATTATTTGTGATCACATTTTAAGTGTGAATTAATCAAAATTTTAAAATGGCCATAACTCCTTAAATATTGAGTTTTCGTTGTTTTTAGCTATTGACTTATTCATGATCACTTTTTCAAGTATGAAATAGTTAATATTTTAAAATGGCCATAACACCTTAATATTGAGTTTTCGGCATTTGTAGCTATTATTTGTGATCACTTTTTCAAGCACGAAATAGTCAATATTTTAAAATGGCCATAACTCCTTAAATATTGAGTTTTCGGCGTTTTTAGCTATTATTTGTGATCACTTTTTCAAGCATGAAATAGTCAATATTTTAAAATGGCCATACTCCTTAAATATTGAGCTTTCGGCGTTTTTAGCTATTATTTGTGATCACATTTTTAAGTGTGAATTAATCAAAATTTTAAAATGGCTATAACTCCTTAAATATTGAGTTTCGGCGTTTTTAGCTATTATTTATGATCACTTTTTCAAGCACGAAATAGTCAATATTTTAAAATGGCCATAACTCCTTAAATATTGAGTTTTCGGCGTTTTTAGCTATTATTTGTGATCACATTTTTAAGTGTGAATTAATCAATATTTTAAACGACCATAACTCCGTAAATATTGAGTTTTCGTTGTTTTTAGCTATTGACTTATTCATGATCACTTTTTCAAGCACGAAATAGTCAATATTTTAAAATGGCCATAACTCCTTAAATATTGAGTTTTCGGCGTTTTTAGCTATTATTTGTGATCACTTTTTCAAGCATGAAATAGTCAATATTTTAAAATGGCAATAACTCCTTAAATATTGAGTTTTCGGCGTGTTTAGCTATTATTTGTGATCACATTTTTAAGTGTGAATTAATCAATATTTTAAAAACGACCATAACTCCGTAAATATTGAGTTTTCGGCGTTTTTAGCTATTATTTGTGATCACTTTTTTAAGTGTGAATTAATCAATATTTTAAAATGGCCGTAACTCCTTAAATATTGAGTTTTCGGCGTTTTTAGCTATTATTTGTGATCACATTTTTAAGTGTGAATTAATCAATATTTTAAAACTACCATAACTCCTTAAATATTGAGTTTTCGGCGTTTTTAGCTATTATTTGTGATCACTTTTTTAAGCACGAAATAGTCAATATTTTAAAATGGCCATAACTCCTTAAATATTGAGTTTTCGGCGTTTTTAGCTATTATTTGTGATCACTTTTTCAAGCACGAATTAGTCAATATTTTAAAATGGCCATAACTCCTTAAATATTGAGTTCTCGTCGCTTTTAGCTATTATTTGTGATCACATTTTTAAGTGTGAATTAATCAAAATTTTAAAACGACCATAACTCCTTAAATATTAACTCCTTAAATATTGAGTGTTTTCGGCGTTTTTAGCTATTATTTGTGATCACTTTTCAAGCATGAAATAGTCAATATTTTAAAATGGCCATAACTCCTTAAATATTGAGTTTTCGGCGTTTTTAGCTATTATTTGTGATCACTTTTCAAGCATGAATTAGTCAATATTTTAAAATGGCCATAACTCCTTAAATATTGAGTTTTCGTCGCTTTTAGCTATTATTTGTGATCACATTTTAAGTGTGAATTAATCAAAATTTTAAAACGACCATAACTCCTTAAATATTGAGTTTTCGGCGTTTTTAGCTATTATTTGTGATCACTTTTTCAAGCATGAAATAGTCAATATTTTAAAATGGCCATAACTCCTTAAATATTGAGTTTTCGGCGTTTTTAGCTATTATTTGTGATCACTTTTTCAAGCATGAATTAGTCAATATTTTAAAATGGCCATAACTCCTTAAATATTGAGTTTTCGGCGTTTTTAGCTATTATTTGTGATCACTTTTTCAAGCATGAATAAGTCAATATTTTAAAATGGCCATAACTCCTTAAATATTGAGTTTTCGGCGTTTTTTAGCTATTATTTGTAATCACTTTTCAAGCATGAATTAGTCAATATTTTAAAATGGCCATAACTCCTTAAATATTGAGTTTTCGGCATTTTTAGCTTTTATTTGTGATCACTTTTTTAAGTGTGAATTAATCAAAATTTTAAAATGGCCATAACTCTTTAAATATTGAGTTTTCGGCGTTTTTAGCTATTATTTGTGATCACTTTTTCAAGCACGAAATAGTCAATATTTTAAAATGGCCATAACTCCTTAAATATTGAGTTTTCGGCGTTTTAGCTATTATTTGTGATCACTTTTTCAAGCACGAAATAGTCAATATTTTAAAATGGCCATAACTCCTTAAATATTGAGTTTTCGGCGTTTTTAGCTATTATTTGTGATCACTTTTTCAAGCATGAATAAGTCAATATTTTAAAATGGCCATAACTCCTTAAATGTTGAGTTTTCGGCGTTTTTAGCTATTATTTGTGATCACTTTTTTAAGTGTGAATTAATCAATATTTTAAAATGGCCGTAACTCCTTAAATATTGAGTTTTCGGCGTTTTTAGCTATTATTTGTGATCACTTTTTAAGTGTGAATTAATCAATATTTTAAAATGGCCGTAACTCCTTAAATATTGAGTTTTCGGCGTTTTTAGCTATTATTTGTGATCACATTTTTAAGTGTGAATTAATCAATATTTTAAAACTACCATAACTCCTTAAATATTGAGTTTTCGGCGTTTTTAGCTATTATTTGTGATTACTTTTTTAAGCACGAAATAGTCAATATTTTAAAATGGCCATAACTCCTTAAATATTGAGTTTTCTGCGTTTTTAGCTATTATTTGTGATCACTTTTTCAAGCATGAATTAGTCAATATTTTAAAATGGCCATAACTCCTTAAATATTGAGTTTTCGTCGCTTTTAGCTATTATTTGTGATCACATTTTAAGTGTGAATTAATCAAAATTTTAAAACGACCATAACTCCTTAAATATTGACTTTTCGGCGTTTTTAGCTATTATTTGTGATCACTTTTTCAAGCATGAAATAGTCAATATTTTAAAATGGCCATAACTCCTTAAATATTGAGTTTTCGGCGTTTTTAGCTATTATTTGTGATCACTTTTTCAAGCATGAATTAGTCAATATTTTAAAATGGCCATAACTCCTTAAATATTGAGTTTTCGGCGTTTTTAGCTATTATTTGTGATCACTTTTTCAAGCATGAATAAGTCAATATTTAAAATGGCCATAACTCCTTAAATATTGAGTTTTCGGCGTTTTTAGCTATTATTTGTAATCACTTTTTCAAGCATGAATTAGTCAATATTTAAAATGGCCATAACTCCTTAAATATTGAGTTTTCGGCATTTTTAGCTTTTATTTGTGATCACTTTTTTAAGTGTGAATTAATCAAAATTTTAAAATGGCCATAACTCTTTAAATATTGAGTTTTCGGCGTTTTTAGCTATTATTTGTGATCACTTTTTCAAGCACGAAATAGTCAATATTTTAAAATGGCCATAACTCCTTAAATATTGAGTTTTCGGCGTTTTTAGCTATTATTTGTGATCACTTTTTCAAGCACGAATAGTCAATATTTTAAAATGGCCATAACTCCTTAAATATTGAGTTTTCGGCGTTTTTAGCTATTATTTGTGATCACTTTTTCAAGCATGAATAAGTCAATATTTAAAATGGCCATAACTCCTTAAATGTTGAGTTTTCGGCGTTTTTAGCTATTATTTGTGATCACTTTTTTAAGTGTGAATTAATCAATATTTTAAAATGGCCGTAACTCCTTAAATATTGAGTTTTCGGCGTTTTTAGCTATTATTTGTGATCACTTTTTTAAGTGTGAATTAATCAATATTTTAAAATGGCCGTAACTCCTTAAATATTGAGTTTCGGCGTTTTTAGCTATTATTTGTGATCACATTTTTAAGTGTGAATTAATCAATATTTTAAAACTACCATAACTCCTTAAATATTGAGTTTTCGGCGTTTTTTAGCTATTATTTGTGATTACTTTTTAAGCACGAAATAGTCAATATTTTAAAATGGCCATAACTCCTTAAATATTGAGTTTTCTGCGTTTTAGCTATTATTTGTGATCACTTTTTCAAGCATGAATTAGTCAATATTTTAAAATGGCCATAACTCCTTAAATATTGAGTTTTCGTCGCTTTTAGCTATTATTTGTGATCACATTTTTAAGTGTGAATTAATCAAAATTTTAAAACGACCATAACTCCTTAAATATTGACTTTTCGGCGTTTTTAGCTATTATTTGTGATCACTTTTTCAAGCATGAAATAGTCAATATTTTAAAATGGCCATAACTCCTTAAATATTGAGTTTTCGGCGTTTTTAGCTATTATTTGTGATCACTTTTTCAAGCATGAATTAGTCAATATTTAAAATGGCCATAACTCCTTAAATATTGAGTTTTCCGGCGTTTTTAGCTATTATTTGTGATCACTTTTCCAAGCATGAATAAGTCAATATTTAAAATGGCCATAACTCCTTAAATATTGAGTTTTCGGCGTTTTAGCTATTATTTGTGATCACTTTTTCAAGCATGAATTAGTCAATATTTTAAAATGGCCATAACTCCTTAAATATTGAGTTTTCGGCATTTTTAGCTTTTATTTGTGATCACTTTTTTAAGTGTGAATTAATCAAAATTTTAAAATGGCCATAACTCTTTAAATATTGAGTTTTCGGCGTTTTTAGCTATTATTTGTGATCACTTTTTCAAGCACGAATAGTCAATATTTTAAAATGGCCATAACTCCTTAAATATTGAGTTTTCGGCGTTTTTAGCTATTATTTGTGATCACTTTTTCAAGCATGAATAAGTCAATATTTAAAATGGCCATAACTCCTTAAATGTTGAGTTTTCGGCGTTTTAGCTATTATTTGTGATCACTTTTTCAAGCATGAAAAAGTCATATTTTAAAATGGCCATAACTCCTTAAATATTGAGTTTTCGGCGTTTTTAGCTATTATTTGTGATCACTTTTTAAGTGTGAATTAATCAATATTTTAAAATGGCCATAACTCCTTAAATATTGAGTTTTCGGCGTTTTTAGCTATTATTTGTGATCACATTTTTAAGTGTGAATTAATCAATATTTTAAAACGGCCATAACTCCTTAAATATTGAGTTTTCGTTGTTTTAGCTATTGACTTATTCATGATCACTTTTCAAGCACGAAATAGTCAATATTTTAAAATGGCCATAACTCCTTAAATATTGAGTTTCGGCGTTTTTAGCTATTATTTGTGATCACTTTTTCAAGCATGAAATAGTCAATATTTAAAATGGGCAATAACTCCTTAAATATTGAGTTTTCGGCGTGTTTAGCTATTATTTGTGATCACATTTTAAGTGTGAATTAATCAATATTTAAAATGGCCATAACTCTTTAAATATTGAGTTTTCGGCGTTTTTAGCTATTATTTGTGATCACTTTTTCAAGCACGAAATAGTCAATATTTTAAAATGGCCATAACTCCTTAAATATTGAGTTTTCGGGCGTTTTTAGCTATTATTTGTGATCACTTTTTCAAGCATGAAATAGTCAATATTTTAAAATGGCAATAACTCCTTAAATATTGAGTTTTCGGCGTTTTTAGCTATTATTTGAGATCACTTTTGCAAGCATGAAATAGTCATATTTTAAAATGGCCATAACCTCCTTAAATATTGAGTTTCGGCGTTTTTAGCTATTATTTGTGATCACTTTTTTAAGTGTGAATTAATCATATTTTAAAATGGCCATAAACTCTTTAAATATTGAGTTTTCGACGTTTTTAGCTATTATTTGTGATCACTTTTTCAAGCACGAAAGTCAATATTTTAAAATGGCCATAACTCTATTATTTGTGATCACTTTTTCAAGCACGAAATAGTCAATATTTTAAAATGGCCATAACTCCTTAAATATTGAGTTTTCGGCGTTTTTAGCTATTATTTGTGATCACTTTTTCAAGCATGAAATAGTCAATATTTAAAATGGCAATAACTCCTTAAATATTGAGTTTTCGGCGTTTTTAGCTATTATTTGAGATCACTTTTGCAAGCATGAAATAGTCAATATTTTAAAATGGCCATAACTCCTTAAATATTGAGTTTTCGGCGTTTTTAGCTATTATTTGTGATCACTTTTTTAAGTGTGAATTAATCAATATTTTAAAATGGCCATAACTCTTTAAATATTGAGTTTTCGACGTTTTTAGCTATTATTTGTGATCACTTTTTCAAGCACGAAAGTCAATATTTTAAAATGGCCATAACTCTATTATTTGTGATCACTTTTTCAAGCACGAAATAGTCAATATTTTAAAATGACCATAACTCCTTAAATATTGAGTTTTCGGCGTTTTTAGCTATTATTTGTGATCACTTTTTCAAGCATGAATAAGTCAATATTTTAAAATGGCCATAACTCCTTAAATATTGAGTTTCGGCGTTTTTAGCTATTATTTGTGATCACTTTTTCAAGCATGAAAAAGTCATATTTTAAAATGGCCATAACTCCTTAAATATTGAGTTTTCCGGCGTTTTTAGCTATTATTTGTGATCAACTTTTCAAGCATGAAATAGTCAATATTTTAAATGGCAATAAACTCCTTAAATATTGAGTTTTCGGCGTTTTAGCTATTATTTGAGATCACTTTTGCAAGCATGAAATAGTCAATATTTTAAAATGGGCCATAACTCCTTAAATATTGAGTTTTCGGCGTTTTTAGCTATTAATTGTGATCACTTTTTCAAGCATGAATAGTCAATATTTAAAATGGCCATAACTCCTTAAATATTGAGTTTTCGGCGTTTTTAGCTATTATTTGTGATCACTTTTTAAGCATGAATAATCAATATTTTAAAATGGCCATAACTCCTTAAATATTGAGTTTTCGGCGTTTTTAGCTATTATTTGTGATCACTTTTTAAGTGTGAATTAATCAATATTTTAAAATGGCCATAACTCCTTAAATATTGAGTTTTCGGCGTTTTTAGCTATTATTTGTGATCACTTTTTCAAGCATGAAATAGTCAATATTTTAAAATGGCCATAACTCCTTAAATATTGAGTTTTCGGCGTTTTTAGCTATTATTTGTGATCACTTTTTCAAGCATGAATAGTCAATATTTTAAAATGGCCATAACTCCTTAAATATTGAGTTTTCGGCGTTTTTAGCTATTATTTGTGATCACATTTTTAAGTGTGAATTAATCAATATTTAAAATGGCCATAACTCCTTAAATATTGAGTTTTCGGCGTTTTTAGCTATTATTTGTGATCACTTTTCAAGCATGAAATAGTCAATATTTTAAAATGGCCATAACTCCTTAAATATTGAGTTTTCGGCGTTTTTAGCTATTATTTGTGATCACTTTTTCAAGCATGAATAGTCAATATTTTAAAATGGCCATAACTCCTTAAATATTGAGTTTTCGGCGTTTTTAGCTATTATTTGTGATCACTTTTTAAGCATGAAATATCAATATTTTAAATGGCCATAACTCCTTAAATATTGAGTTTTCGGCGTTTTTAGCTATTATTTTGATCACTTTTTCAAGCATGAAATAGTCAATATTTTAAAATGGCCATAACTCCTTAAATATTGAGTTTTCGGCGTTTTTAGCTATTATTTGTGATCACTTTTTCAAGCATGAAATAGTCAATATTTTAAAATGGCCATAACTCCTTAAATATTGAGTTTTCGGCGTTTTTAGCTATTATTTGTGATCACTTTTTAAGTGTGAATTAATCATTTTAAAATGGCCATAACTCCTTAAATATTGAGTTTTCGGCGTTTTTAGCTATTATTTGTGATCACTTTTTCAAGCGAAATAGTCAATATTTTAAAATGGCCATAACTCCTTAAATATTGAGTTTTCGGCGTTTTAGCTATTATTTGTGATCACTTTTTCAAGCATGAAATAGTCAATATTTTAAAATGGCCATAACTCCTTAAATATTGAGTTTTCGGCGTTTTTAGCTATTATTTGTGATCACTTTTTTCAAGCATGAATAGTCATATTTTAAATGGCCATAACTCCTTAAATATTGAGTTTTCGGCGTTTTTAGCTATTATTTGTGATCACTTTTTCAAGCATGAAATAGTCAATATTTTAAATGGCCATAACTCCTTAAATATTGTTTTCGGCGTTTTTAGCTATTATTTGTGATCACATTTTAAGTGTGAATTAATCATATTTTAAAATGGCCATAACTCCTTAAATTGAGTTTTCGGCGTTTTTAGCTATTATTTGTGATCACTTTTTTAAGTGTGAATTAATCAATATTAAAATGGCCATAACTCCTTAAATATTGAGTTTTCGGCGTTTTTAGCTATTATTTGTGATCACTTTTTCAAGCATGAAATAGTCAATATTTTAAAATGGCCATAACTCCTTAAATATTGAGTTTTCGGCGTTTTTAGCTATTATTTGTGATCACTTTTTCAAGCAAAATAGTCATATTTTAAAATGGCCATAACTCCTTAAATTTGAGTTTTCGGCGTTTTTAGCTATTATTTGTGATCACTTTTTAAGTGTGAATTAATCAATATTTTAAAATGGCCATAACTCCTTAAATATTGAGTTTTCGGCGTTTTTAGCTATTATTTGTGATCACTTTTTCAAGCATGAATAGTCAATATTTTAAAATGGCCATAACTCCTTAAATATTGAGTTTTCGGCGTTTTTAGCTATTATTTGTGATCACTTTTTCAAGCATGAAATAGTCAATATTTTAAAATGGCCATAACTCCTTAAATATTGAGTTTTCGGCGTTTTTTAGCTATTATTTGTGATCACTTTTTCAAGCATGAAATAGTCAATATTTTAAAATGGCCATAACTCCTTAAATATGAGTTTTCGGCGTTTTTAGCTATTATTTGTGATCACTTTTTTAGTGTGAATTATCAATATTTTAAAATGGCCATAACTCTTAAATATTGAGTTTTCGGCGTTTTTAGCTATATTTGTGATCACTTTTTCAAGCACGAAAGTCAATTTTTAAAATGGCCATAACTCCTTAATATTTTGTGATCACTTTTTCAAGCACGAAATAGTCAATATTTAAAATGGCCATAACTCCTTAAATATTGAGTTTTCGGCGTTTTTAGCTATTATTTGTGATCACTTTTTCAAGCATGAAATAGTCAATATTTTAAAATGGCCATAACTCCTTAAATATTGAGTTTTCGGCGTTTTTAGCTATTATTTGTGATCACTTTTTCAAGCATGAAATAGTCAATATTTTAAAATGGCCATAACTCCTTAATATTGAGTTTTCGGCGTTTTTAGCTATTATTTGTGATCACTTTTTTAAGTGTGAATAATCAATATTTTAAAATGCCATAACTCCTTAAATATTGAGTTTTCGGCGTTTTTAGCTATTTTTGTGATCACTTTTTCAAGCATGAAAGTCAATATTTTAAATGGCCATAACTCTATTATTTGTGATCACTTTTTTCAAGCATGAAATAGTCAATTTTTAAAATCCATAACTCCTTAATATTGAGTTTTCGGCGTTTTTAGCTATTATTTGTGATCACTTTTCAAGCATGAATAAGTCAATATTTTAAAATGGCCATAACTCCTTAAATATTGAGTTTTCGGCGTTTTTAGCTATTATTTGTGATCACTTTTTCAAGCATGAAAAGTCAATATTTAAAATGGCCATAACTCCTTAAATATTGAGTTTTCGGCGTTTTTAGCTATTATTTGTGATCACTTTTTCAAGCATGAAATAGTCAATATTTTAAAATGGCCATAACTCCTTAAATATTGAGTTTTCGGCGTTTTTAGCTATTATTTGTGATCACTTTTTCAAGCATGAAATAGTCAATATTTTAAAATGGCCATAACTCCTTAAATATTGAGTTTTCGGCGTTTTTTAGCTATTATTTGTGATCACTTTTTCAAGCATGAATAGTCAATATTTTAAAATGGCCATAACTCCTTAAATATTGAGTTTTCGGCGTTTTTAGCTATTATTTGTGATCACTTTTTAAGTGAATTATCAATATTTTAAAATGGCCATAACTCCTTAAATATTGAGTTTTCGGCGTTTTTAGCTATTATTTGTGATCACTTTTTAAGTGATGAATTAATCAAATTTTAAAATGGCCATAACTCCTTAAATATTGAGTTTTCGGCGTTTTTAGCTATTATTTGTGATCACTTTTTCAAGCATGAAAATCAATATTTTAAAATGGCCATAACTCCTTAAATATTGAGTTTTCGGCGTTTTAGCTATTATTTGTGATCACTTTTTCAAGCATGAATTAGTCAATATTTTAAAATGGCCATAACTCCTTAAATATTGAGTTTTCGGCGTTTTTAGCTATTATTTGTGATCACTTTTTAAGTGTGAATTAATCAATATTTTAAATGGCCATAACTCCTTAAATATTGAGTTTTCGGCGTTTTTAGCTATTATTTGTGATCACTTTTTCAAGCATGAAATAGTCAATATTTTAAAATGGCCATAACTCCTTAAATATTGAGTTTTCGGCGTTTTTAGCTATTATTTGTGATCACTTTTTCAAGCATGAAATAGTCAATATTTTAAAATGGCCATAACTCCTTAAATATTGAGTTTTCGGCGTTTTTAGCTATTATTTGTGATCACTTTTTTAAGTGTGAATTAATCAATATTTTAAAATGGCCATAACTCCTTAAATATTGAGTTTTCGGCGTTTTTAGCTATTATTTGTGATCACTTTTTCAAGCATGAATAGTCAATATTTTAAAATGGCCATAACTCCTTAAATATTGAGTTTTCGGCGTTTTTAGCTATTATTTGTGATCACTTTTTCAAGCATGAATAGTCAATATTTTAAAATGGCCATAACTCCTTAAATATTGAGTTTTCGGCGTTTTAGCTATTATTTGTGATCACTTTTTAAGTGTGAATTAATCAATATTTTAAAATGGCCATAACTCCTTAAATATTGAGTTTTCGGCGTTTTTAGCTATTATTTGTGATCACTTTTTCAAGCATGAAATAGTCAATATTTTAAAATGGCCATAACTCCTTAAATATTGATTTTCGGCGTTTTTAGCTATTTTTGTGATCACTTTTTCAAGCAGAATTAGTCAATATTTTAAAATGGCCATAACTCCTTAAATATTGAGTTTTCGGCGTTTTTAGCTATTATTTGTGATCACTTTTTCAGCCGAAATAGTCAATATTTTAAAATGGCCATAACTCCTTAAATATTGAGTTTTCGGCGTTTTTAGCTATTATTTGTGATCACTTTTTAAGTGTGAATTAATCAATATTTTAAAATGGCCATAACTCCTTAATATTGAGTTTTCGGCGTTTTTAGCTATTATTTGTGATCACTTTTTCAGCATGAAATAGTCAATATTTTAAATGGCCATAACTCCTTAAATATTGAGTTTTCGGCGTTTTTAGCTATTATTTGTGATCACTTTTTAAGCATGAATTAATCAATATTTTAAATGGCCATAACTCCTTAAATATTGAGTTTTCGGCGTTTTTAGCTATTATTTGTGATCACTTTTTCAAGCATGAAATAGTCAATATTTTAAAATGGCCATAACTCCTTAAATATTGAGTTTTCGGCGTTTTTAGCTATTATTTGTGATCACTTTTTCAAGCACGAATAGTCAATATTTTAAAATGGCCATAACTCCTTAAATATTGAGTTTTCGGCGTTTTTAGCTATTATTTGTGATCACTTTTTCAAGCATGAAATAGTCAATATTTTAAAATGGCCATAACTCCTTAAATATTGAGTTTTCGGCGTTTTTAGCTATTATTTGTGATCACTTTTTCAAGCATGAATTAGTCAATATTTTAAAATGGCCATAACTCCTTAAATATTGAGTTTTCGGCGTTTTTAGCTATTATTTGTGATCACTTTTTTAAGTGAATTAATCAATATTTTAAAATGGCCATAACTCCTTAAATATTGAGTTTTCGGCGTTTTTAGCTATTATTTGTGATCACTTTTTCAAGCATGAAATAGTCAATATTTTAAAATGGCCATAACTCCTTAAATATTGAGTTTTCGGCGTTTTTAGCTATTATTTGTGATCACTTTTCAAGCTGAATAATCAATATTTTAAAATGGCCATAACTCCTTAAATATTGAGTTTTCGGCGTTTTTAGCTATTATTTGTGATCACTTTTTCAAGCATGAAATAGTCAATATTTTAAAATGGCCATAACTCCTTAAATATGAGTTTTCGGCGTTTTTAGCTATTATTTGTGATCACTTTTTCAAGCATGATTAGTCAATATTTTAAAATGGCCATAACTCCTTAAATATTGAGTTTTCGGCGTTTTTAGCTATTATTTGTGATCACTTTTTAAGTGTGATTAATCAATATTTTAAAACGGCCATAACTCCTAAATATTGAGTTTTCGGCGTTTTTAGCTATTATTTGTGATCACTTTTTCAAGCATGAAATAGTCAATTTTTAAAATGGCCATAACTCCTTAAATATTGAGTTTTCGGCGTTTTTAGCTATTATTTGTGATCACTTTTTCAAGCATGAAATAGTCAATATTTTAAATGGCCATAACTCCTTAAATATTGAGTTTTCGGCGTTTTTAGCTATTATTTGTGATCACTTTTTTAAGTGTGAATTAGTCAATATTTTAAAATGGCCATAACTCCTTAAATATTGAGTTTTCGGCGTTTTAGCTATTATTTGTGATCACTTTTTCAGCACGAAATAGTCAATATTTAAAATGGCCATAACTCCTTATTATATGTATATCACTTTTTCAAGCACGAAATAGTCAATATTTAAAATGGCCATAACTCCTTAAATTTGAGTTTTCGGCGTTTTTAGCTATTATTTGTGATCACTTTTTCAAGCATGAATAAGTCAATATTTTAAAATGCCATAACTCCTTAAATATTGAGTTTTCGGCGTTTTTAGCTATTATTTGTGATCACTTTTTCAAGCATGAAAAGTCAATATTTAAAATGGCCATAACTCCTTAAATATGAGTTTTCGGCGTTTTTAGCTATTATTTGTGATCACTTTTTCAAGCATGAAATAGTCAATATTTTAAATGGCCATAACTCCTTAAATATTGAGTTTTCGGCGTTTTTAGCTATATTTGATCACTTTTTCAAGCATGAAATAGTCAATATTTTAAAATGGCCATAACTCCTTAAATATTGAGTTTTCGGCGTTTTTAGCTATTATTTGTGATCACTTTTTCAAGCATGAATAGTCAATATTTTAAAATGGCCATAACTCCTTAAATATTGAGTTTTCGGCGTTTTTAGCTATTATTTGTGATCACTTTTTTAATGTGATTAGTCAATATTTTAAAATGGCCATAACTCCTTAAATATTGAGTTTTCGGCGTTTTTAGCTATTATTTGTGATCACATTTTAAGTGTGAATTAATCAATTTTAAAACGGCCATAACTCCTTAAATATTGAGTTTTCGGCGTTTTTAGCTATTATTTGTGATCACTTTTTCAAGCATGAAATAGTCAATATTTTAAAATGGCCATAACTCCTTAAATATTGAGTTTTCGGCGTTTTTAGCTATTATTTGTGATCACTTTTTCAAGCATGAATTAGTCAATATTTTAAAATGGCCATAACTCCTTAAATATTGAGTTTTCGGCGTTTTTAGCTATTATTGTGATCACATTTTAAGTGTGAATTAATCAATATTTAAAACGGCCATAACTCCTTAAATATTGAGTTTTCGGCGTTTTTAGCTATTATTTGTGATCACTTTTTCAAGCATGAAATAGTCAATATTTTAAAATGGCCATAACTCCTTAAATATTGAGTTTTCGGCGTTTTTAGCTATTATTTGTGATCACTTTTTCAAGCATGAAAATCAATATTTTAAAATGGCCATAACTCCTTAAATATTGAGTTTTCGGCGTTTTTAGCTATTATTTGTGATCACTTTTTTAAGTGTGAATTAATCAATATTTTAAAATGGCCATAACTCCTTAAATATTGAGTTTTCGGCGTTTTTAGCTATTATTTGTGATCACTTTTTCAAGCATGAATAGTCAATATTTTAAAATGGCCATAACTCCTTAAATATTGAGTTTTCGGCGTTTTTAGCTATTATTTGTGATCACTTTTTCAAGCGAATAGTCAATATTTTAAATGGCCATAACTCCTTAAATATTGAGTTTTCGGCGTTTTTAGCTATTATTTGTGATCACTTTTTAAGTGTGAATTAGTCAATATTTTAAAATGGCCATAACTCCTTAAATATTGAGTTTTCGGCGTTTTTAGCTATTATTTGTGATCACCTTTTCAAGCACGAAATAGTCAATATTTTAAAATGGCCATAACTCCTTAAATATTGAGTTTTCGGCGTTTTTAGCTATTATTTGTGATCACTTTTTCAAGCATGAATAGTCATATTTTAAAATGGCCATAACTCCTTAAATATTGAGTTTTCGGCGTTTTTAGCTATTATTTGTGATCACTTTTTCAAGCATGATTAGTCAATATTTTAAATGGCCATAACTCCTTAAATATTGAGTTTTCGGCGTTTTTAGCTATTATTTGTGATCACTTTTCAAGCATGAAATAGTCAATATTTTAAAATGGCCATAACTCCTTAAATATTGAGTTTTCGGCGTTTTTAGCTATTATTTGTGATCACTTTTTAAGTGTGAATAATCAATATTTTAAAATGGCCATAACTCCTTAAATATTGAGTTTTCGGCGTTTTTAGCTATTATTTGTGATCACTTTTTCAAGCATGAAATAGTCAATATTTTAAAATGGCCATAACTCCTTAAATATTGAGTTTTCGGCGTTTTTAGCTATTATTTGTGATCACTTTTCAAGCATGAAATAGTCAATATTTAAAATGGCCATAACTCCTTAAATTGAGTTTTCGGCGTTTTTAGCTATTATTTGTGATCACTTTTTCAAGCATGAATTAGTCAATTTTTAAAATGGCCATAACTCCTTAAATATTGAGTTTTCGGCGTTTTTAGCTATTATTTGTGATCACTTTTCAAGCATGAAATAGTCAATATTTTAAAATGGCCATAACTCCTTAAATATTGAGTTTTCGGCGTTTTTAGCTATTATTTGTGATCACTTTTCAAGCATGAAATAATCAATATTTTAAAATGGCCATAACTCCTTAAATATTGAGTTTTCGGCGTTTTTAGCTATTATTTGTGATCACTTTTTCAAGCATGAATAGTCAATATTTTAAAATGGCCATAACTCCTTAAATATTGAGTTTCGGCGTTTTTAGCTATTATTTGTGATCACTTTTTAAGTGTGAATAATCAATATTTTAAAATGGCCATAACTCCTTATATTGAGTTTTCGGCGTTTTTAGCTATTATTTGTGATCACTTTTTCAAGCATGAAATAGTCAATATTTTAAAATGGCCATAACTCCTTAAATATTGAGTTTTCGGCGTTTTTAGCTATTATTTGTGATCACTTTTTTAAGTGTGAATTAATCAATATTTTAAATGGCCATAACTCCTTAAATATTGAGTTTTCGGCGTTTTTAGCTATTATTTGTGATCACTTTTTCAGCAAAATAGTCAATTTTTAAAATGGCCATAACTCCTTAAATATTGAGTTTTCGGCGTTTTTAGCTATTATTTGTGATCACTTTTCAAGCATGAAATAGTCAATATTTTAAAATGGCCATAACTCCTTAATATTGAGTTTTCGGCGTTTTAGCTATTATTTGTGATCACTTTTTAGTGTGAATAATCAATATTTTAAAATGGCCATAACTCCTTAAATATTGAGTTTTCGGCGTTTTTAGCTATTATTTGTGATCACTTTTCAACACGAATAGTCAATATTTTAAAATGGCCATAACTCCTTAAATATTGAGTTTTCGGCGTTTTTAGCTATTATTTGTGATCACTTTTTCAAGCATGAAATAGTCAATATTTTAAAATGGCCATAACTCCTTAAATATTGAGTTTTCGGCGTTTTTAGCTATTATTTGTGATCACTTTTTCAAGCATGAAATAGTCAATATTTTAAAATGGCCATAACTCCTTAAATTGAGTTTTTCGGCGTTTTTAGCTATTATTTGTGATCACTTTTTAAGTGTGAATTAATCAATATTTTAAAATGGCCATAACTCCTTAAATATTGAGTTTTCGGCGTTTTTAGCTATTATTTGTGATCACTTTTTCAAGCATGAATGTCAATATTTTAAAATGGCCATAACTCCTTAAATATTGAGTTTTCGGCGTTTTTAGCTATTATTTGTGATCACTTTTTCAAGCATGAAATAGTCAATATTTTAAAATGGCCATAACTCCTTAAATATTGAGTTTTCGGCGTTTTTAGCTATTATTTGTGATCACATTTTCAAGTGTGAATTAATCAATATTTTAAAATGGCCATAACTCCTTAATATTGAGTTTTCGGCGTTTTTAGCTATTATTTGTGATCACTTTTTCAAGCACGAAATAGTCAATATTTTAAAATGGCCATAACTCCTTAAATATTGAGTTTTCGGCGTTTTTTAGCTATTATTTGTGATCACTTTTTCAAGTGTGAATAATCAATATTTTAAATGGCCATAACTCCTTAAATTGAGTTTTCGGCGTTTTTAGCTATTATTTGTGATCACTTTTTCAAGCACGAAATATCAATATTTTAAAATGGCCATAACTCCTTAAATATTGAGTTTTCGGCGTTTTTAGCTATTATTTGTGATCACTTTTTCAAGCATGAAATAGTCAATATTTTAAAATGGCCATAACTCCTTAAATATTGAGTTTTCGGCGTTTTTAGCTATTATTTGTGATCACTTTTTCAAGCATGAATAATCAATATTTTAAAATGGCCATAACTCCTTAAATATTGAGTTTTCGGCGTTTTAGCTATTATTTGTGATCACTTTTTCAAGCATGAAAGGTCAATATTTTAAAATGGCCATAACTCCTTAAATATTGAGTTTTCGGCGTTTTTAGCTATTATTTGTGATCACTTTTCAAGCATGAATAGTCATATTTTAAAATGGCCATAACTCCTTAAATATTGAGTTTTCGGCGTTTTTAGCTATTATTTGTGATCACTTTTTCAAGCATGAAATAGTCAATATTTTAAATGGCCATAACTCCTTAAATATTGAGTTTTCGGCGTTTTTAGCTATTATTGTGATCACTTTTTCAAGCATGAATAGTCAATATTTAAAATGGCCATAACTCCTTAAATATTGAGTTTTCGGCGTTTTTAGCTATTATTTGTGATCACTTTTTCAGTGAATTATCAATATTTAAAATGGCCATAACTCCTTAAATATTGAGTTTTCGGCGTTTTTAGCTATTATTTGTGATCACTTTTTCAAGCATGAATAAGTCAATATTTTAAAATGGCCATAACTCCTTAAATATTGAGTTTTCGGCGTTTTTTAGCTATTATTTGTGATCACTTTTTCAAGCATGAATAGTCAATATTTTAAAATGGCCATAACTCCTTAAATATTGAGTTTTCGGCGTTTTTAGCTATTATTTGTGATCACTTTTTAAGCATGAATAGTCAATATTTTAAAATGGCCATAACTCCTTAAATATTGAGTTTTCGGCGTTTTTAGCTATTATTTGTGATCACTTTTTAAGTGAATTATCAATATTTAAAATGGCCATACTCCTTAAATATTGAGTTTTCGGCGTTTTTAGCTATTATTTGTGATCACTTTTTAAGCATGAAAAGTCAATATTTTAAAATGGCCATAACTCCTTAAATATTGAGTTTTCGGCGTTTTTAGCTATTATTTGTGATCACTTTTTAAGCATGAAATAGTCAATATTTAAAATGGCCATAACTCCTTAAATATTGAGTTTTCGGCGTTTTTAGCTATTATTTGTGATCACTTTTTAAAGTGTGAATTAATCAATATTTTAAAATGGCCATAACTCCTTAAATATTGAGTTTTCGGCGTTTTTAGCTATTATTTGTGATCACTTTTTAAGCATGAATTAGTCAATATTTTAAAATGGCCATAACTCCTTAAATATTGAGTTTTCGGCGTTTTTAGCTATTATTTGTGATCACTTTTTCAAGCATGAAATAGTCATATTTTAAAATGGCCATAACTCCTTAAATATTGAGTTTTCGGCGTTTTTAGCTATTATTTGTGATCACTTTTTCAAGCATGAAATAGTCAATATTTAAAATGGCCATAACTCCTTAAATATTGAGTTTTCGGCGTTTTTAGCTATTATTTGTGATCACTTTTTCAAGCATGAATAGTCATATTTTAAAATGGCTAACTCCTTAAATATTGAGTTTTCGGCGTTTTTAGCTATTATTTGTGATCACTTTTTTCAAGCATGAAATAGTCAATATTTTAAAATGGCATAACTCCTTAATATTGAGTTTTCGGCGTTTTTAGCTATTATTTGTGATCACTTTTTTAAGTGTGAATTAATCAATATTTTAAAATGGCCATAACTCCTTAAATATTGAGTTTTCGGCGTTTTTAGCTATTATTTGTGATCACTTTTTCAAGCATGAAATAGTCAATATTTTAAAATGGCCATAACTCCTTAAATATTGAGTTTTCGGCGTTTTAGCTATTATTTGTGATCACTTTTAAGTGAAATAGTCAATATTTTAAAATGGCCATAACTAAATATTGAGTTTTCGGCGTTTTTAGCTATTATTTGTGATCACTTTTTAAGTGTGAATAGTCAATATTTTAAAATGGCCATAACTCCTTAAATATTGAGTTTTCGGCGTTTTTAGCTATTATTGTGATCACTTTTTCAAGCATGAAATAGTCAATATTTTAAAATGGCCATAACTCCTTAAATATGAGTTTTCGGCGTTTTTAGCTATTATTTGTGATCACTTTTAAGTGGAATTAGTCAATATTTAAAATGGCCATAACTCCTTAAATATTGAGTTTTCGGCGTTTTTAGCTATTATTTGTGATCACTTTTTTCAAGCACGAATAGTCAATATTTTAAAATGGCCATAACTCCTTAAATATTGAGTTTTCGGCGTTTTTAGCTATTATTTGTGATCACTTTTTCAAGCATGAATAATCAATATTTTAAAATGGCCATAACTCCTTAAATTTGAGTTTTCGGCGTTTTTTAGCTATATTTGTGATCACTTTTTCAAGCATGAAATAGTCAATATTTTAATGGCCATAACTCCTTAAATATTGAGTTTTCGGCGTTTTTAGCTATTATTTGTGATCACTTTTTAAGTGTGAATTAATCAATATTTTAAATGGCCATAACTCCTTAAATATTGAGTTTTCGGCGTTTTTAGCTATTATTTGTGATCACTTTTTCAAGCATGAATAGTCAATATTTTAAAATGGCCATAACTCCTTAAATATTGAGTTTCGGCGTTTTTAGCTATTATTTGTGATCACTTTTTCAAGCATGAATTAGTCAATATTTAAAATGGCCATAACTCCTTAAATATTGAGTTTTCGGCGTTTTTAGCTATTATTTGTGATCACTTTTTTAAGTGTGAATTAATCAATATTTTAAAATGGCCATAACTCCTTAATATTGAGTTTTCGGCGTTTTTAGCTATTATTTGTGATCACTTTTTCAAGCATGAAAAGTCAATATTTTAAAATGGCCATAACTCCTTAAATATTGAGTTTTCGGCGTGTTTTAGCTATTATTTGTGATCACTTTTTCAAGCATGAATAGTCAATATTTAAAATGGCCATAACTCCTTAAATATTGAGTTTTCGGCGTTTAGCTATTATTGTGATCACTTTAAGTGTGAATTATCAATATTTTAAAATGGCCATAACTCCTTAAATTGAGTTTTCGGCTTTTTAGCTATTATTTGTGATCACTTTTTTAAGCATGAATAGTCAATATTTAAAATGGCCATAACTCCTTAAATATTGAGTTTTCGGCGTTTTTAGCTATTATTTGTGATCACTTTTTTAATGACAAATAGTCAATATTTTAAAATGGCCATAACTCCTTAAATATTGAGTTTTCGGGCGTTTTTAGCTATTATTTGTGATCACTTTTTCAAGCATGAAATAGTCAATATTTTAAAATGGCCATAACTCCTTAAATATTGAGTTTTTCGTTTTTAGCTATTATTTGTGATCACTTTTTAAGCAGTGAATAATCAATATTTTAAAATGGCCATAACTCCTTAAATATTGAGTTTTCGGCGTTTTTAGCTATTTTTGGATCACTTTTTCAAGCATGAAATAGTCAATATTTTAAAATGGCCATAACTCCTTAAATATGAGTTTTCGGCGTTTTTAGCTATTATTTGTGATCACTTTTTTAAGCACGAAATAGTCAATATTTTAAATGCCCATAAATCCTTAAATATTGAGTTTTCGGCG